>NW_024412417.1:28574080-28797774 GCF_014898765.1 Herpailurus yagouaroundi | reverse complement strand
CGTGGGTCCAGGTGAGCGCGCCGAGGCCGCCTTGGCGCCCGCGCCGGTCACGTGCACAGGTGCGGCGGCCACCCGGCGCGGTCCTTCTCGCGCCCTCCTCGCCCCTCCGCGGGCCAGCGCCCTGCTCTTTGTTTCTTCTAGCTCCCCTCGTTTCCACCTGTTCTCTTCCACCTGCCCTACCCCTCCTCCTACTCACGACTTCTCTACCCTACTTTCTTCAATGTAACTGTAAGACGAGTCTTGAAATTGTGGCTCGGCAGGTAAAATGAAGGTCACTAGGCACACCTAAAAAGTGGAGTAGATCTGCTTTAAGTGAGACTCTAGTGGGATTTTTTTAAACACCGCTAGGGCAGTCAGATGGCTCAGCTCCAACACCTGTAGGTGGTGGATGCTGCAAAGGCTTCTTGGCGGGCCTGTGGTGTGTTCATCTGTGAAATGGGGTTAAGGATATCTACCTCCTGTCATTACCGAAATTACATTAACATGGAAAGAGCTTAGACCATGGGGAGTGCTCTTTTAATGGTAGCTTCTATGACGACTGCTATTTTTTTGAATTTTTACACATGTTCATATCGTGCTCTTGTGTACCTATGATGTTGCCCAGGCTGTATTTTCCGCATAAAACTTTAATTGATTTTATCTGTTCCAAACTTTGAATTGCTGTTGCCTTTTAAACACTTAAGTGGATTTTTTTAAAAAGGATGCTATGTATAGTTTAGATTCCCTACCCCAATTCATCCCCGTTTTATCTTTGATTTTAATGTCAACATTTTGTAAGTGAAATGAAGGATAGGAGATTAATCTTCTCAAGGATCCGCTGAACATAAACAAAAGTACACACACCAGTATGCACAGATAGACCAAGCTGGAAAAAATATTAGCTAACATCATCGGGCATTCCCCGAATTGAATACTGATCTTGTCTGTTGGTACTAGCCTTTATGGGACTATGTATAGCTCTATGCATTGTCAGCAGCTTTAGTCATTCTACCTCTTCATTATTTTAATAAGCGAAACTCCTAGGTGTGGTGGCAGGATGAGGGCAAAAACCACAAAACAGGGTGTGGGTGAAACCTTCTGTATATTCCTCCCATCTTCTCCACCTCTTCGTCATTACTTTCTGATATTTAATGTGAGCTAGTTATTTCATAGGAAATAGAAAGTTTTCTCCTCTGACTTGTTTCATTAGTGAACTCTCTCTGTGTTCAGACCCTGACAGTAGGGAATAATCTTCCTGTGTATCATATCACATTGTATTTTCTGCCTCACGTTTCTCCATAAGCACTTGAAGAACATTCAAAAGGGAGCACTTGGGTGGCTCAGTTGGTTAAGCGTCAGACTTCGGTTCAGGTCACGATCTCCAGCCTGGCATTGGGCTCTCGGCTCTCAGTGCAGAGCCTGCTTTGGATCCTGTCCGCATCTTTCTCTGCCCCCCTTACAATCTCCTCTCTCTCTCTCTCTCTCTCTCTCTCTCAAATAAATAAACATTAAAAAAATGGAAGGAAAATTCAAAGGGAAGACCTCTTCAAAGAATTTCATCAGGGAGATGCTCAGCAACTATGATGGGCCCCCCACATTTTAGCGAATAAACTTAAAATGACTTTGGAGTTTCCAGAAATACAAATGACCCAGAAAGCCTCAATTTCGCTTATTTTAAAAATTGCCACTGAGGGGAAAACTTTTCACTGTGTCCCTTCCAGCACGTTCCTTGCCATCCCATGTATCCCTGACCATCCCTGTTTTCCCTCTCCTACCTGCTTCCACGATGATCAGTGGAATGAAAAGAATTATCCTCGAGGTTTCTTCTATTACTGTAACATACTATTTGCTTGAAAATTAATCCCTTCCTAGAATGTTTTTCCCTGCTCATGGTCGCCACCCATACCTCTTTTCTCGTGATAGTACCAGTTTCCTTCTAATGAAAGTAACACCTCTGGACTCAAGAAGCAAAGCACTCACCCCCACCTCCACCTCACCACGGTGTCTCTTCCTCCACACAATTGACTCTGCGCTGTTTTTTACTTTCTGCTCTTTCCCTGTCCTGTTTCCATAACTGACTCCCAGCCTGACTTTTACCTTGTTCATAGACTTCCTGTGGAACCCCTATTTTGGAATGTCATCATTCATATTCATGACACTTCTAACAACCTTGCCTCGCAACCACTTGCTGCCTTCTATGAAGTGAAATCACATCTGCACACACCTTTTGGAATTTCACTACTGCCATTCCTTTCAACGCTGACATTCTCTCTGATGGCTGTCTCCTATTCACCACACTCTCCTTCATTCTCAGTGCACTGGCCTCCAGACTTTCACTTTGCCTTTATTCTCCCATTGGCCCCATTCTGGCTTCCCTATCCTTTCTATGCTCGTGGGAAGGCATTTTAGAGATGCTCATGTTAGTCCCAGATATTGCCTTCCATCTTGTACTTTACTGTACATTTACCCACACTGCCCCCATAGTCTGCAGCTTGGGTTCCACCCGCCATCAATATCTGCTTTCTCTGATGCTACGTTCATAGTGTCCAGGGTTACTGAAAGAAGATCATAACCAAGACTCTTGCTTCCACTAATTCACGTTATCTAACCTTGACTGGGACTTAAGGATTCCTGAGGTTGTCACTTTCTGCCACCACCCCTCACCACCACGTGTCTTGTTTATTATCCCATAGCTTCTTTCACTTTCCCCATCTTTAAGCCTGGCACAGTAGACAAATATGTTCAGTGAACGAAAGCAAGTCTAAACCATTCCAACCGTCCCTACTATCTCTTACTTTACAAGGAGTTTTAGGACATCTAACCAGTAATACTTGTTTCATTGAAAACAGGGCCGTCAATCCGGTTACCCAAGACAAACATCTGGGTGTTTCCCCTGGTAGCTCCTCTTATGCTACATATTTAATCACTTATAAGATCTGGCAGTTCCACCATCTTATTCTCGAGGATATATCACTTCTCTCCATCCCTACTATTCTCCTTCTATCTCAGGATATGATAGTATCCCTTGTCACAGTAACCACTCTAACAGTCTTGTTCCTTCCTGTATAGTCTCTACACTGATATCAGAATGATTTCTGACCACAAAATTGATTGCAGTCACTCCTCTACTTAAAACTCCCCTAGGATTCCCTACTGTTCTCAGGATCAATTCCAAACACCCCAGAAAGCATTCAGGGTATTTGTGGGGGTGTAGCTTCTGATGAGCTCTCTGACCTCACCTGTCCTATTAATCCACCTGCAGTTCCAAAAATTCTCCTGCCTCCAGACCTTCACACATTCTCCTCCCTCTACTGGAGCATCCTTCCTTCTTACCACTCCTACTCCCCTTATCTATCTGGCCTTTGAATATTATGTAGGGCCCTGGCCCACCCACTGTATTTCCATAACCTGATATGCAGAACACTTACAGAACAGAACACTTGCTTTGCTAAATTGAAATTGTATTTTCACTTGTCTCATACCCCTTAGGTAATGTTATATAACAGGATTTTAAGTTGAAAAGATCAGTGGAGGCACCAAAAGATGATAAATACCAGATACCAATGTGAGCTGTGAATCAGACCACCAGAAGTTTTAAAGGAAGTTGATTAAGAGCCCATTAGATAATCTACAAAACACTCACTTTTATCAAGAATATGGAAAGCTCAGGAGGGAGGATTTGGAATGAGGGTGATTTGGGGGAGACATGTACTGGGTATCATGCTTCGCTCTCCTCCTCCATCCCCTGACCCACCCTGCAGAAAAGAGCTGAGATTTGTTCACATTACATAATAGGAGCGCACATAGTATCAGTTGACCAAATGAAGCCTGCGTCTAAATTTCTTTGCTTTATCACTATTACTCTCCTACTTTCTTCCTGTCTCAGAAGAAGTGGGTTTTTTTTTTTTCCTTATCCAAAGTTAAGTCCCATCCCAGCTTTTCATTATTTCTCCTTTGTACTTCCTTTAGGAAATTCATTCATTATTTTTTCCTTCTCTCTCTTCAATTTCAAATTCTACTTTACAGTCAATCTTTTCCCCTCTATGAGCACTTACAAAGTTCCTTTATTACCAAAAACAGCAACACGTGACTTCTGCCCAAAATATAATAACCAAGACTGGATTCATCTTTGTGGCTGGAACAAATTCCAGAAAAAATATGTGAAACTCTGGTTTTCGGACATTGCACCTCAGACAGTGCAGGGTAGTGATCGCTTAGGAATAAGAAAAAAGTCATGTGAACCCTATTACTTTCTCACTGAGGAGCAAGTTTCCAGAGTATGGGGGAGAAAGAGCCTTGTGGAGGCTAGCTGTCTTCATGAGTTGAGATGGTGAAGCTGGGTTTGAGGGATCCAAAGGAGTTAGAGTTCACAGAATACTAGAGGAAACAGCTGCATCCAGAGAAAGCTTGGGAGGTCAGCAAAGCGTTCTCCTTAAATCTTCAGATAAATGCTGATCAGCACATGAAGGTAAGTAACTTATCTGAGGCCAAGGAAGAAGCATGCCAAGGGAGCAGAGGAATAATTCCAGGAGTTCATACATGGCCAGAAACAGTTTTTGTTTCCAGGAACTAGAGCAAAAAATTGATTAATTAATGGAGCACTGGATAGAGTACTCAGAAAAGTATTGTCTTGGTACTGGGACAAAGTCAGCCTTAGGTGAATGGCTGCTCTGGTCCTGCCTTACAAAGCTTTTTAAAAAGCCTCAAAATGCTCAAATTGTTTCTAGATAACTCAGCTGAATCACAGAGCAATCCTCAGGAATATTAAGGTATACAAAAAGGTCTAGCACCCTAGAAGATAAGATTCGCAATGTCTGGCATCCAGTTAAAAACTACAAGGCATGCAAAGAAGCAGAAAATATGAAATATAATGAGGATAATATCAACCACCATAAACAAATCCAGAAATGGTACAGATGATAATTTTAGTAGAAAGATTATTAAGACAGTATAAATGTATGCCATGTTCAAAAAATAAGGATTGAGTATAGCATGTAGAAACAAATATAGGGGTGCCTGGGTGGCTCAGTTGGTTAAGCGTCTAACTTCGGCTCAGGTCATGATCTCGTGGTTAGTGAGTTTGAGCCCTGTGTCGGGCTCCGTGCTGACAGGTCAGAGCCTGGAGCTTGCTTTGGATTCTGTGTCTCCTTCTCACTCTCTGCCCCTCCTCTGCTCACACTCTGTCTCTCAAAAATAAATAAATGTAAAAAAAATTTTTTTTAAAGAAACAAATATAAAACACATAAAAAGGACCTAAATTGAACTTCTAGATATGGAAATTACAGTGTTGAAGATGAAAAATACTCTGTGGAGGATTAACAGATTAGACACTGCAGATGAAAAGATTTGTTAACATGAAGACATAGAAATAGAAACAGGAACTAAAGTGAAACACAGAGGGAGGGAATACTGGACAATGAAAGTATAGTGATCAGTGGGAGAACCTTGTTTGAATATTTTTGCAATTAGAATCTCAAAAGGAAGAAAGACATAGAGAAAATTTTGAAGACATAATGGCTGACAGATTTCTAAATTTTATCAATTTATATCCACAGATCTAATAAGTTCAGTGAACTTATGGACAATGGACACATGAAGAAATATATACCAAGCCATATCATAATAAAATTTCTTAACAGCAATGATAAAGAGAAAAACCTTCAAAGCTACAAGCCAAAAAGATACATGACATACAGAGATGCAAAGATAAGAGTGGCAACAGACTTGTTGTTGGAAACAATGCAAGCAAGAAGAGAGTAAAATATGTTTAAGTTACTAAAAGAGAAAAAAACAAAACAAATACTACCAACCTAAGATTGGTTGCCTTTCAAAGTGCCTTTCAAAAATGAAGGTAAAATATGCACTTAAATTTTTTTTAATTTATTTTCTAAGGCTTTATTGTTCTTTTTTATTAAACATTTTTTTAACGTTTATTTTTGAAAGAGTGAGAAAGAGACAGAGCACAAACAGGGGTAGGGCAGAGAGAGAGGGAGACACAGAGTCTGAAGCAGGCTCTAGGCTCTGTGCAGTCAGCACAGAGCCCGATGTGGGGCTCGAACCCACAGACCATGAGATTATGACCTGAGCCGAAGTTGGACACTTAACCGACTGAGCCATCCAGGCGCCCCTAAGGCTTTATTGTTTTAGAGCAGTTTTTGGTTTACAGCAAAACTGAGAGAGATATAAAGACTTCCTATGTACACTCTGTTCCCATGCATACATAACCTCCCACATTTTCAGCATCTGTCAGCAGAATGGTACATTTTATACAAAGAGTGAACCTACATTGTCACATGTTAGTCACCCAGTCCATACTTTACATTATGGTTCACTCTTACTGAACTACACACTGATTAAAAAATGCCTGCTTTAACTATAAAGACACAAACATATTAAAAGTAGAAGGATGTAAATAGGCATACCATGATAAGAGTAATCAAATAAAGCCTGAGGGGTTATATTAACATCAGACCAAATAACTTTCAATCACAACAAAGTTATTAGGATAAAGAGGGTAACATCATAATGATAAAACGTATCCCTTAATCAGGAGAACTTAAAACTCTTAAAAGTTTATGCAACTTATAACAGAGTTTTAAAAATAAGTGATGCATAAGCAGTAGAGTGTAAGGAGAAATAGAGAAATCCACAATTAGAATCAGAGATCTCATTACCCCTCACTCAAAAATTGATAAAACAAGCAGGAAGAACATCGGTGGCAATATGGAGGACTTGAGCCACATTGTGAGAACAACTCCCTGTGTTCCTTCTGGTTCCCCAGAGGCAGGCCCTGAGAAATGGATTCATATACAAATGATTCAGTGAAGAAGTGCTCTTATAGGAGACTGGAAAGGATTAGAGCAGGACAGGGAAGGGAGGAGGTCAGGCAAGGGTATGATCTCAGGCATAAGTCAACCTGATCTTGCAGAACAATTGGAGTGTAAGGTACATCTCAGTGTTGCACAATTCAAGGCAAGGCTTTCATACTTCTTTACCTGATTGGCACCAGAAAGGGCTAAGGACAGAAGAGAAGAGCATGTAAACTCCAAACTCTTGTGGCAGTCTGCACACGCAGGTAGTACACCTCTAGTAACTCACAGTTGTCCTCCAAAGTGGGCCACAGAGGCTGATGCCTGAACCCACACCGAACTGGGGAGAAGGGTACACAGAAATGATATAAAGGGAGTTGAGGGGACCTAGAAGACCACTGACAGCATCTGCTTCTGTTCCTAATCTGGACCTCTAACTCTGATTTCTCTCTTGAGCTCCAGACCTCTACTTCCAGTTCCTGTGGGAATGCATCTGTACCTTAAGTTCAAAATATCCTACAAAAAACTTTGATCTTTCTCTATAAAACTTCACCTTTCCCTATGATTTCTTTCTTCTGTGCTTGGTAGTGCCATTTTCCTGGTTATCCATGCTTTATTTTCGCTTTCAAAAAATTTTTCTTTTTTAAAAAAAACTTTCCATATCTAGCCAGTTTCCAAATCTTTGCAATTCCACCTTCTTGGTGGCTCATAATTTGTCTCACTCATTTGTTTCTACTATTTACAACAGTGTCCTATTACCTCTCCTTTGAATTATACCCACAGCTTCTAAAACCTGATTTTTTTTTTTTTTTGGTCTACTCTTTCTACTCTGTTAAATTTTAAATAATTCTGTAATTTTGACTTTTTCATAGTGCAGCCTAGACATGCCATTTTCTTCCCTAATAGCTTTCCCCCTCCAGAATAGCTGTTAGTAGGGTGCCCATTACATTCTCTGCATTTTGACCTCCGTGCCTTTGTTCATCCCTCCAAGTGTCCAGACTTCACTGAATAATCCCTCTTCCAAATTTTGAATATCAAAATTTGATATACACTTCAAGATCCTGCCTGAAAGATATCTCTTTCATAATGCCTTCATTTCTTCTCCTTTTGACTTTTCTGTCTTTCCCACACTTTTCACATTCTATCTTACATAATGGTCATTCATTAGTTCATATGTATATATACATTCATTAGTATATGTGTGTGTGTGTGTGTGGCTGTTTATAATTCATTATAAACAGATCCTCTCTATTGAGTATCATATATATGATTTTCCATTGTTGAACCTTATTATCCCCTACCCTCTCTATCATTTAGGCACAGTACTGTGCAGATATAAATTCACTGTTTTCATGCAGCAGATTGATTTTGTCCACTATGTGACAAACCTGTGCTAGACAGCTGTGGCTCATGTAATAGACAAAGTACAAGTCTTCCAGCTTATAGTTCAGTTGGGGAAGCAGACATCACTGAAATATGTATTCCTTTTAAATCATAAGATTAAAAGGGAAATAGTGTTTTTTTCAGGGTTCTCAGTTGCAAGCAACAGAAATTGAACCTGGCTGCTTGAAACAGAAATATAATTTACTGAAAAGACATGTGTTAGTTTATAGATTTGTCAGGAGTGTTGGGAAACCAAGCTGAGAAAATGGATAAGGGTGGATGCATAGCTGGGTCACACCCAAAATTAAGCTACAAAACTAGTCAAGTATGGACACTACCAACTACTCCACTAATCACCAGGATCCATGACTTGTACTCCTTACATTGCCAGAATGGGATCAAGGATTCTACCATCAACAACAATCCTGTTGATGTCTCTGTGATTTCTCAAAACTGGGTGTCAGCACAGCCATTGTCACCATACTGGGGATAAATTCTCTTCTGTCCATGCTTCTTTCAGTCACGAGCTTCTCATTTGAGCTGGGAAGCAGGTGCATCTAATTTTCCATGCATCTGTGTTCTAGCTAAAAGACAGACGGGAACAAGTATCTACTTTTAGCCCTCCATAATGGGAGACGGGCTCTATCCTTCACTATAACTTATACTTTGGGAAATTGACCAAATAAGGAATTGGTCCAGGAATTGGTTCAGGAATTGTCCTGAAGGACAGCCAAAAAGACTTTGACAAATGTTTTCTTTTCTTTTTTTTTTTTTTAATTTAAAAAAAAATTTTTTTTCAACGTTTATTTATTTCTTGGGACAGAGAGAGACAGAGCATGAACGGGGGAGGGGCAGAGAGAGAGGGAGACACAGAATCGGAAACAGGCTCCAGGCTCCGAGCCATCAGCCCAGAGCCTGACGTGGGGCTCGAACTCACGGACCGCGAGATCGTGACCTGGCTGAAGTCGGACGCTCAACCGACTGCGCCACCCAGGCGCCCCGACAAATGTTTTCTTTATATATGGAATGTATGTGAATGAATAACAGGGTCTTCACCTAATGTAGAAAGTTGGGGAAAATTTTGAAGAGTAAGCTACTTAAGCAGAGACCCAAAGGGTGAATAAAAGCTAGCCTGACTGAAGGATGGAGGAGGAAGGGGTGTCATAAACAAAAGGGAGAACAGACATGAAAACTGGTATTTAAGAAGGAGCTTGGTGATAAGAACTGAGTAAAGTCCATGTACCTTGAAATGAAGCCAGGGAGTTAGGTGAAGGTTTGGTTCATCAGGGCCTTCTAGGGCACACTTAAGACTATAAACTTTATCCTAAGAACCTCATAAGGACAATGCAAGGTTAGAGGAGAGCGAACTTATAAAGCACAGGTTTTACAGAGATAACTTGGGGCTCAGAGATAAATTGGCACTCGAATATTGAAACCATCCAACAGTGAATGGGAAAGCAGTGCGGTGAGGGCTTCCTTATCTTCAACAAATCATTTAACTTCCCTGAGGCTCATTTCTCACCCATAAAATGGGTTTATTTTCCTGTATTTGTTTCCTGTATTTATCTACCTTTGGGTTATTGTAAAGTGAAATGAAACAGAAGATGTAATTTTTTATTGTAAAATGCTCTCAGATATGATGGTGTGATAAATATTTAGTGAGTGCTCAATTATTTTGCTAAGCATGGTAAAAGGTATACAAGTTTATGAAACTTATGGAGAAATATTCTAGTTTCACATTTCACAAAATGTCATTTATTCTCATGAGTCCTTGGTCTTTATATTTTTAACTACACTTCTATAGGGAGGCAGTATTATTCTGTAGATTGACACCTATCTGGAGAGCATTTATTGCTTTCCATGCTTTGTGCACCTAACACAAAGTAGGCACCTAATGAACGTTTAACATCATTAGTAATAATACATGAGTCATGAAATTATTCCTGAAATATACATGATTTTGTTCTTTATTTTGGTACTTATTTAAATGTATCCAATAGAAAATGACTTTCAACCCATATAATAGAAAAATGGGTTGATGTTTACAAAGGCAAGAGAGAGCAGGTGTTACAATTATTTTTATAGGGAAAAAACCCAAACACATTTCATCTGACCAATTTTACATTGAGCCCCTCATTACACCAGAAGAGAGAAAAAAATCTTTCCCCAGGGAATTTGTACTAGTAATTATTCTTCAAACCTTAAACATAATCAGATCTGACCTCACTAGAAGATTATCCAAGGATAGATATAGCCTATTAAGCTAATTTTCCTCTAGTTATCTCACATATGAAGGCATAGACTTTCAAGAAATCATAGCAGAAATCAGTGACTTGTGATTTTTAAGGAGACAAATGAAGATACATTTTTTGAAGTGAGGAAAATAATTTACAGAAAAGTTAGGTAAAGTAAATACTTGGCATGAGTTACACTACATATTACGCCCTACCCATGGCAAACATAAGTAATAAATCATAGCATTCTTTTCCTCAGAGAAGTTGGCACTTTTGGAAAAAAAGAAATCTTTTATCCTTGTTCTAGGTATTCAAAATTGTCCTTCTTGTAGAAGGATGAGATATTCTAGAAGATGGGAAGCTGAAGACCTTCCTGCTTTAAAAAAAAAAAAAGTCCTTGAACTTTGCATCTAATAAAGGCTATTAATCTGTGTTGATGACCTCATCTATTACATTCTCAGAATCTCTTGGAGGATCCAGACAGGGTCACCTTTTTGCAGCCCTGGATTGAAACCCCCAATTCTGCTCTCCTCCACTCGCTATGCTCTTCCCTGTCCATTGGGCCAACAATGATTGCGTGACCTAAATAGGATGTGAAAACATGCTTTACATGTCATTGCTAGGTCCCACTACAAACTGGAGCTGTACACATTTGGTTAATGTTTTGATTCTGCGAATGGATTTTAACACTATCCTGAATGAAACTTGCTATAAGTTGCATTTTCTAAGAATTTATATTAAAATATATTTTTTTCAAAATTTATATCAAAATGTATTTAAATGATTCTCCTAAGACTTTCTTTTATTTCCAACTGGGCATTGCCCTCGGAAATCAGGGAGTATTACATGAAAAGAGCCTAGGATAGCTAGAATGCTTACTTTAGACCACAGTAGACGCATTTATTTACCCTTCTTGTGTAAACCTTCCTTGTAGCCTTTATATATATCGTCTTTAGCTGTCTTTGGGGTTTTCCAAACTGGTTTACAGTCAGTATAATCATTAGGAAGCAGACTTCTTTTTAATTAAACATATTTCATTGCAATAATTAGTCTGCTGTATACTCATTAAATGGAATTATCTGTCATTTTCTTCTAAACATTGAATTTGTTTCACAGCCTTATACTGTCTCATGGATCCTCCCACGCAGAGTACTTATTAACTTTCTCGATTCAAATGCATCCTTGCTTGAACATTAATGAGCTCAGCCCTTTCTTTCTTTCTTTCTTTCTTTCTTTCTTTCTTTCTTTCTTTCTTTCTTCTTTCTTTCTTTCTTTCACCAATATTATCCAAAAAAGCAGTTTCACCCATTCCTTTTGCTTTGTAGGACAGTTTAGCTCTGGGATTTTATAGAAACTGGTTTTTCAAGTATTGTTTCTAATATCAAGATACCAAATGTATACACTTGAGAATATATGTACATGTATGTATATTTTTAATTATACACAGGTGGTGATTTATTAGCTGTTAGTGAAAACAGTTGAAAAATCAATTTCTATAAATTCCTAGAGTTAAATTCTATATATAAGTTGAATGTCTCTATATAATCAGTTACATAGTTTATGTAATCTATATATATGATATCTGCTACTTATAATGCATCCTATATATATATCACATAGTATCGATATTATATATGATATGTATGATATATACCATCTATATGTACTGGAATGGCAACTATATAGTGCCTGTCTCTCTATATCTTCTGTTATGGCAGTCTATTATGATAGTTAACCAGATATTAAGTCAAAAAATTAGTATGGATTCAAATCTTAGAGTACTCATCAGGTGTATGACTTTGGGAAAATAATTTTCCCTCTTTGTGCCTCTTTCCCTGTGAAGTAGGAATAATAATAGCACCTCCCTCCTAAAGTCAGAATGAGTGTGAGTTAATGTTCAATCAGGGAGTAGAAACCTTGCGAGAGCATGGAATAAACAATAGGAGTATAAACATATAGGAGTCCCAACTTCCACAACAGTGGGAGGAATCTAGAGAAATAAAGGTCTGAAAAGATTGGGGGAAATTCACCAACCATCAACCCTGGCACGGGTAAATGAATAAGGAGTTTCTTAGAAGCTACAGACATCAAGCTGCCTTAGAAGTTCCAGCTTAGCTAAAACTTGATTGGCACAAAACCACACATTGTGCAGTAAATGTGTCAAGTCTTAGAACGGCACTTACGCATCAGACGCATTCATAAAGTGATCACTCTTTCATATTGCTGTTATTTTTGGTGTTGTCATCATTTCAGCAGTTTTGCCAAATGGAAGCTAGGACTAAGAGGGTCATGGGTTTTGATGACCAGTCGTGAGTAAGAGGAGAGGTACCATGGAATTGAACTGGTAAAAAAAAGAGTTTCTTTACTGAAACAAAAGTCAACTTTGCCTTGCGGGTATAAAAGAGAGCTCTCTGGGGGCTGTAAATAGTTTCTCCAGCCAGAGGCCGAGGCCTGCAGGGCAGGCCAATGAATGGTGTGATAACAGCGGACTCTTGTGTGGGTGCCGATACCTTTGGTCTGTTGTGGTGATGGCGGTTGTAATGATTGCTGGATACTTGACAGTCACTTTGTGCCTTTTAATCCTTCCAATGCAGACAGGAGTGTTGGCAAATGGGCTGCAAAGAGGCTATACAGAACTGTTTAAAAAAATTTTTTTTTATTTTATTAAGATTTTTATTTATTTTTGAGAGAGACACAGAGTGCAAATGGGGGAGGGGCAGAGAGAGAGGGAGACACAGAATGTGAGGCAGGCTCGAGGCTCTGAGCTGTCAGCACAGAGCTCATCACAGGGATCGAACTCACAGACTGTGAGATTATGAGCCGAGCCATCCCAGCGCCCCTATACAGCACAGTTTTAGAAACATCACCCTCAGTATGGTGATCCTGGGCAGCCGTGGAAGAGAACTGACCTAACAATCTGTTTTCAAAACAAACAAACAAACAAAAAAACCAATCTGTTTTCAGAGCCCAGCTGTGCCCCTCACTGCCCAGGTCCCTGCAGGAGAACTCACTGTCTATTGTCCTTCTCATGGTAACAGGACCTAACTTTGTTTTGGGGAAACTGTTTCTCCTACTTGTTCCAGAGCTCTTTTTTTCCTCTTCTTCCAATCACTTTGTGAGATGGTGATGGGTTGTCCCTTATTTATTCCACCTCACTGATTACAGTATGCCTGATGTAAGTGGGACAGGACTTTTACAGAGAGAGAGTTATTTTTCCAGATCACATTTACCTTTCCTGGAGAATGATGTCCCATCCCGATTGTCCTTGTCAGTGACCATAGCACCGCAGTTTTGTTGTTGTTTGTAATTCTAAAATGTCTGTCCTCTTCCCTTCTTTGGGCTGGTATTCCCTGATTTTCTTCATGATGCATATTTGCTTGACTGCGTGTTTCTGAATGTATGTTCATTTCCCCTTTATGCTATGCATTTAAAAATGCTGTCTGTGGGCATGTAAAACTTCTGAACTTGTCAAATTTCATAGTTTGTATTATATCCTTCTTTCTCTTGGATACCTGAGAAGCCTACAGTTCTCTCTAAAGCAGAGATCGCACACGGGTTCATCATCAGCCATAACTGGCTCATGGACAGATCTGTTATGAAATACCTAAACTTAAAAAAAATAAATTACCAGCATTTAAAAATCATGAGATTTTATTTACAAGTTCAGATTCAGCTCCTCTTAAAAAAAAAAAAAAAAGTCTCTTGATATGGGAACACTGAGCCCACTTTATGGACGTGAGGAATGGTCTGGGCGTTAAGTGATGCCCGCTCCCTTCAGTATGGTGGTGGGCCCTTCTACCATCATAGGCCCCACCCCATTTTATGATGCATATTTCTTTAAAGAAAGGCAACAGCACTTCATGGTTTGGAGCATGCTCAGACTGCTGGCTGCAAACCCCAGCTCTACCAGCTTCCTAACTATGTGTCCTTGGTGAGTTCCTTTGCTTTCATGTGCCTCAGTGTTCTTCCTGTCATATAGGATTGAGAATACCTACTTCATGGGGCTACTGTTTTTAAAAAACATTTTTTTTAAGTTTTTATTTATTTTTGAGAGAAAGAGAGAGCATGAGTGGGGACTGGGCAGAGAGAGAGGGAGACACAGAATCCAAAGCAGGCTCCAGGCTCCGAGCTGTCAGCACAGACCCTGACGCAGGGCTCGAATCCACGAACTGTGAGATCATGACCTGAGCCAAAGTTGGATGTTCAACAGACTGAGCCACCCAGACACCCCTATATTTTTTAATATAATAGCTTTATTAAGATATAATTTATATATCATACAATGCAATGGTTTTTATTGTGTTCAAAGAATTATCCAACTATGACCTCAGTGACTTTTAGACCATTTTTATCACCCCAAAAAGAAATTCCATACCAATTAGCAATCATTCCCCATTTTTCCTCAAGTCTGCCTTCCCAGCCCTAGACAATCTCAAATGTATTTTCTGTCTCTATAGATTTACCTCTTTGTGACATGCCATATGAATGGAATCATACGATATGGCCTTTGTGACTATGTTTATTTAGCATAGTATTTTCAAGGTTCAATCATGTGGTAGCTGATATTATATCAGTACTTTGTTTATATGACTGAATATTATTCCAATGAATGGTTATACCACATTTTTGTTTGTACATTCTTCAGTTGATACACATTTGAGTTGTTTCCACTTTTGTCCTATTATGGATAATGTTCCTATGAACATTTGTATATAGCTTTTTATGTGATGTGTATTTTTTAAATTCTCTTGTGTATACATCTGCTGTTAATTTCATTCAGTGCATTTTTCATTTACATTTTTCTCATCTCTAGAAATTCCACTTAGTTTGTAATATATTTTCCACTTCTCTCCTTTTATGTTGATGCTTTTTCCTTAAAAGTTTGAGCATGTGTACAATAGCTGTTATGCTCGTATCGGCCAATTCCATCATCTCTTTCATTTCAATGTTTGTTTCTGTTGACCAACTCCTGCTGTGGGTCACATTTTCCTGCATCTTGGCATGGATAGTAATTTTTGATTGGATAGTGGATATTTTGAAAGTTACAGTGTTGAGTGTCTGGGTTTTGTTGTTCTCCTTTAAGTAGTGTTGGACTTTTTTGTGGTAGGTAATTTTGTTACTTGTGGACCAATTGGATGCTTTTAAGGCTTATTCTTAAGCCTTGTTAGAGTGGGTCTAGAGTAGCTTTTACTAGTAGTCTTATTACTAAAGTGTGGCCCTTCTGGAGTCTTTCCCAAATATTCTAGTCATTATTAAGGTGTGGTCCCTAGACTAGCAATATCAGCATCACCTTATTAATAATGCAAACTCTTAGGCCACTCTAGACCTACTGAATCAGAAACTCTGGGGTTGGGGCCCAGCTATCTGTGTTTTAACAAGTTCTCCAGGTACTTATGACATATGCTAAAGTCTGAGAAGTCTACTAGAGCAATCCTTCTGAAACTTTCATTCGCAGATGGATCACCTGGGGATTTTGTTAAGATGCATTTTCTGATCCAGTAGTCTGGATAATGCCTGAGGTTCTAAAATTTGGACAAGCTCCTAGGTGCTGTTACTGCTGCTGAGTCTCTCACCTCACTTTGAGTACTAAAAACCTAGAAAGCTTACTTTCTAAGTAAGTCTAAGGAGTCAATGACATATTAGTTTTTAAGTAAATTCATAATAATTAGCAGCCCCATTCTGGAATTTCTGTATTGAGGCTCCTTCTTACTGGATATACCACTCACAAAAACCAAACATATGTTAGTTGGAAACAGTATCGGAATTTATCTTAATTTTTAAATCTGAGTCAAGTATGAGAAGCCCATTATATTTAGTAATATGAATCTAATGTCACTTGTTGGAAATGTGCACCATATGCTGGACACTGCCTAATTTTTAAAATCCTTGAAATAACTCTAGGAGGTCACTATCATTGTTTTCACCTTTTTATATTTCTTATTTTAATCTCTCCACTTGAAACACAGTTTAAATTACTTGTTTGATGTCATCCAGTAGCCGTTGACAAAACCTTTCCTTAAATCCAGGTCTGTCGAATTCAAGTGCCAACACTGTAGTTTTGTTTTGCTTTAGTATTTTAGCTTGAATACGGTCTTAAGAAGAAGAAGAACAACAACAACAACAAACAAACTTACTATGTATTGGGTCACCATGATTACTATACCAAATCTGAGTTAAACATGAGTTCCAAGTCAATGCCACTGGCATAATGCCTACACTGCTGTGGGCTCATATAATCACTTTTAAACAAGAGCCTCTATACAGGTATTCCATTGCTTTAAAAAGTCATGTGCTAACACAGACATTGTGTGATTTTCTTTTTATTAACTAGCAAAACAATATTTTTATTTTACTTAGAGAAAAGAGGTTAATCTTGGCAGATAAAGGGAAGACTTTGAAAAGATCGGCAAAACCCAGAACTTTATATACTGTGGCTAATGCTGTATCACCCGTTACAAAGTCAGGGCACCTTGACTTTGAAATGGTGGCTCAGTGAGGGTTGCAGGGAGGGAAGATGAATTTGCTCAATGGTTCTCTCTCTCTCTCTCTCTTTCTTTCTCTCTCTCTTTCTTATTTGAAACACAGGCAAGAGAACTCTGTTCTCTGTAGTAATTACCTTATAGCCTGAAGCATGAGATTTGATCATGAATATCTTACCTTGGATCAGGAAACACATTATTATCAGTTTAAAAGTTATTCATATTTAAAAGGAATAGCAAACCAGCACAATGCCCCACAGTTTTGGCCGTTACATACTGAATTTTACAAGGTGGGTAACTGCCACTGGAAAGACTCTCTCCCTTTATAAAAATTATTCAAATGTTGTTTTCTGTGTAGTTAAGAGTCTTTCTTAAATCTGATGCTCTTTAGTATGAATGGTCCTAGGTGAGAGACATCCTAAATAGATCATCTCCTCAGGGCTTTTTTTTTTTTTTTAAAGGATATTATTCTCCCCATGGGGCACCTGGGTGGCTCAGTCAATTAAGCTGCCAACTCTTGATTTTGGCTCAGGTCATGATCTCACAGCTTGTGAGTTTGAGCCCTGGGTCAGGCTCTGTGCTGACAGTGTGGAGCCCACTTGGGATTCTCTCTCTCCCTCTTTCTCTTCCCCTCTCCTGCTCATGCTTGCTCTTTCTTTCTCAAAATAAATAAATAAAATTAAATACATATATTTAACAAACTTTAGTTTACAAACTCTACAAACTTTAGTCATGTTCCTACCTAAGGGTAAAAGGCAGGCTAAATGATCATTCGGAGATTTTTTTTAATGTTTATTTATTTTTGAGAGACAGAGACAGACACAGAGACAGAGAATCTGAAGCATGCTATTCACTATCAGAGCAAAAGCCTGACATGGGGCTCGAGCCCATGAACCGTGAGATCATGACTGGCGCTGAAGTTGATGCTCAACCCACTGAGCCACCCATGAGCCCCTCTCTATATTCTAAGACCAAATTACTCATAAGCCTGATTTCACTGTCTATATTCAGTTTGTGAGAAATAGCTGGGTCTAATTGGCTCCTAAGTCTTTAATCAAAATGGAAAGCATTGGTATCTCATCACAAAGCTCTCCATGGCTTCACTTGGAAAAATAAAGCAACATGTTTTTAAATGATCAGTGGGAGGAGGTAGAGGAAACAGAGCAATTCACAAAGACCTCCCTCAACGAAGGGTCTGATAAAAAGGACTGACAGGCTTTGGATCAGAGGTTCTATAGGTGCTTAGAAACTGGGTCCTGTCCAGGCAGTGCTGGGAGATAGAGGTTTTAAGGGACAGAATGGAGCTGACACTGGAGCGTGAGTGGCTCAGAGCTGGGCACAAACCAAAGAGGAAATGGGTATCCTTGTGTCAGCAATCAAGAACTAGGAGGTTATCGACACCCAAGGGGAAAGTAACATGAAGACTCCAGAGTCTGAATGGGCAGGTAGTTACAAACAGACAGTGCCACAGGGAAGGGAAAGCAGGGAACCAGAAACTTGGGAGGTTGCGTGAGTACCGGCACCAGTAACAAAAGACCTCAATCAAAGGACCAAGCCCTGTTTATGATGTAGTTGGAAAGGCATGAGCCCAAAGAATCTGTCCTCATATCCCTCCCTGACCACACCCTGTGGCCCTGAACTTCTAGCCCAGTGCCCCAGTGCCTGGCACAGAAAAAGGAGAAATAAATCACCATGACACCCAATTTCTCAAGTGCAGAATAGAGATTTTACTTGCCTCACTGGGTTGCTATCAGGAAAAAAAAAAAAAAAAAAAAAAAAAGGAATGTGGTAAAGGTATCAGGAAATACCTAACATGCTTTGAACAGGTACTCCACAAATACCGATTCCTTTTCCTTCTTGTCAGTGACGATCTTCCACATTTACCTTCAGTTGAGGCAGGAGACAAAGAATGATAATAAGGAAAGGTCAGTGGTTCACGTAACTTGAAAGGGAGGTGAGAGGCCGTAGAAAAAGACTCCTACTGACACATGGTTGGGAACCTGCCGGCAGGATGTGGTGTATTTAAATTGTTGGTAGCTTTTAGAAGCAACTTCCAGCTGCAAATTCTTATTAGGACAGAATTGTGTGATGTTTTCTGTTTTGAACTCAAATAAACTAATGCTTTAAAATAGCCTGGTTAGTTTCTGTGCGTGATCTCTTGACCTTATTTCCATTGTCAGTGAAGTCTCTCTTGGGAGGGCGTGGTGGTCTTGTGGGCAGTATGTATCCACATGTAATGGCAGGTAAGGAGAGAGAGAGGGATTGTCTTGAAGCTGTGTTTGCAAAGTGAGTGTAATGTTTTTCCTTCCATAATGTATTATTTGAAGTGGGTTGTTAGGTGTGTGTGGTGGGGTGGGGGAGGCTTGGTGAAGAGAACTTTGTACTACAAAAAGATGATCTAAAACTAAATTCTGATTATGTCACTCCCTTGGTTATAACCCTCAGCGATCCCGTGGCCTCTCCTCCCCAAACCAGTGCCCCAAGGATAGAATCCCAACTCCTCAAGACGACAGGCAAACCTTGTGATTTATCCTTAGCATTCTGTGTGGCCTCACTGGTCAGTCTTCACCCCTTCACAACAGCCTGAAGACAGACTAAACTATTTTAGGTTCCAGTAGCATCCCTTGTTCTCTCTGAATCCGTGTAACTGATATTCACTCTACCTGCAATCTTTTTTCTCCTTCTACCCTGTTTATCTTTAAACTCCTGCTTCTGCTTTACATCCTGATTTAGAAGTCGCTTCTTCCAGGAAGTCTCCCTGAATCTCCTAACACCAGGCTAATGTCCTTCTCACCTGTGCATCCGTAGTACCTGGTGCCTATTTCTATTGCAGCAAAAAATAAAAAAATAAAAAAAAATAAAAATCACACCATGTACTAGTTATCTACATACTAATCTTTTTTTCCTCCTACAAAACGGTGAATACTTACGGGATAAGACCTGTCCAGTTAATCCTGTATACCGAACACCTGAAAGATAGTAAATATTCAATGAATATTTGTTAAATAAAGAGTGAACTGACTGTGTCTAACCTCTATATTTCTAGAACTGAAATGAATACCTGGTGCATAGCAGTGTGCAATGAAGTTATGAGGAATAAAAAGATGAGGGAATGAATAAATGGATTATATAGTTGCGAAAGAAATGTGAATACACTATGAAGTTATTATTTGGATCTCAGGATAAGTCTTTGTTTCAGTCTCTGCCTGTACAAGCTTCGCCCTAACTCCCAAATGATGCCTGCCCCCTCAGGCTCAGCTTCCAGGCTTATACCCAGGCTGAGTTTTGGTGTCTGTCATGTGTTGGGGTCATCACCTTCTGCCTTGGTCTTGGTTTCCAGATACACTGTGACTTCCTGTTGTGACTTCCTGTAATGGCTCGTGTCCAGTGTTGGTCACCAGTGGACACCCTGGAGCTCCTGACATTAGATACTTGCTCTCACATTCTCAGGCTGTTTTCCCACAGGCTTCCCTACATGGTGTGTGGTCCCATGCAGCTATATGGGAGGTGAAAGCAAAATCTCAGTGAGTTTTGAATAGAAGAATGTACTGAGCCTGAAAAACACCAGTACTCTGAAATCTTGGTTTTCTATGTAGGAACCTCAATCCTTGGCCACTGAACTTCACCCATAATGGATTCGAGTTTGCCATAATTCCTTGGGTTTGTTTTGAAACACTGACACCCTTCATGGTCATTGTTTTCCTCCGGACTCTATTATATGTTGGCCCAGTTTCAAGTTATCTCTTAATTTTATTCCTTTATTATGTTATATCCCATGATTTGGACAATAGGATGCATTTATATTGGCTCTATTCCAAAAAAAACATATTATCGTTTGTTGACATCATATTAAAATTTCAGGATCGAGCTCTGAGGGGAAAACAATCCTATAAGAGTTGAATCTTGAAATACCGTGTGATAAAATGATTGCTCAGTCTCGTGGTGGCATCTTTCACTCCTCCCCCACCATTACTACACTCCGTGTGGAAAAAGTATCTGGTAAGACAGTCTTTAAGGTTTCTCAGCATACCATGTTCTCCTGTCCCTGGCCTTCACACTACCTGTACTGCCTGCCTCAGCAGTACCCTTCTTTACTCTTCATTCGGCTGATTTGGTTTAGGGTGTTATATTCTCGCAAATCTTTTCACTGAGCACCCAAGACTGAATCTTCATTTGCCCTATAGTAACAGCCTATCATCTGCTTTTTCTGCAACTAATTAGCTTTCAACCCCTGGATGATAGGATGAATATTGGCCCCCAGTGGCATGGTCCTAAAGCCTAGAACCCATGAACAATACCTTATATGGCAAAAGAGATTTTGCAGACGTTATTAAGAATTTTGAGGTGGGTTATCCAGGTAGGTCTTATATGCAATCGCAAGCACCCTTATAAGAGAGAAGCAGAGGCAGACTGGACACACAGAAGAGGAGGGCACGTGACCACTGAAGCAAGATGCTGTCACGGGCTTTGAAGATGGAGGAAGAAGACTCCATGAGCCAAGGAATGCTAAGGACTCTATATGTTGAAGCTGGAGAAGGCAAGGAAATAAATTTCTCCCAGAGTCTCCAGAGGTAGTTCAATCCTGCCTATACCTTGATTTTGCCTCATGAAACCAATTTTGGGTTCCTGATTTCCAGAACAATAAGAGAATAAAGGAATGTGTTATTTTAATCCACCAAATTTGTGGTAATTTGTTGCCGTAGCTTTAGGGAAGCTAATATCCCTCCAAACTATTATGACCCACTCGTTTGGTTTCTCTGAGGAGAGCTTTTTCTTGCCCTACCTTTACCCCTTTGAGTGTGGTTCATGGGTAGATGCTATTTTCTGCCATAACATCCTTTGTTTCCTTCCCCTTGGCACATTGTTTGTGTGCCTCACTACCTGAAGCATCAGTTTTGTGAGCACAGGGCCCACATTTGTCTGGTTAATCATGGCATCCTTAACCCTTCATCTCAGGTATTTTACATTTGATTGCATGAAATTACTTTTAACCTTAAAAATATAGGGGCGCCTGGGTGGCGCAGTCGGTTAAGCATCCGACTTCGGCCAGGTCACGATCTCGCGGTCCGTGAGTTCGAGCCCCGCGTCAGGCTCTGGGCTGATGGCTCAGAGCCTGGAGCCTGCTTCCCATTCTGTGTCTCCCTCTCTCTCTCTGCCCCTCCCCCGTTCATGCTCTGTCTCTCTCTGTCCCAAAAAAAAAAAAAAAAAAAAAAAAAATATAAAACTGCCTGTTACTTTACCAGCCAAAATGGGTTTATTCAGGAATAGCAGAGAATTGGGTCCAGGACAAGCAGGTTATAGGCCAGTCCACAGAACAGGGAGGAATGCTCTGTTAGAGAGGAAAGGGGAGGTAGAAAGACTATTACAGACAAAAAAATCTCTGGGAGTAAACTGGACGCTTGAGCTATAGTGGGCTTTTCATTGACTGAGTTGTGACTGTTATTGGCGGGGTGTTCCCAGGGGAGGAGAAAAGCCTTTCTTCCTCCTACTGGGAGAGTAAAGTAGTGTCCATGTACAGGGTCCCTCTTTTCCTGTTGGGTGTGCAC
The DNA here is from genome assembly GCF_014898765.1 of Herpailurus yagouaroundi. Lineage (NCBI taxonomy): Eukaryota > Metazoa > Chordata > Mammalia > Carnivora > Felidae > Herpailurus > Herpailurus yagouaroundi. The sequence goes on along the minus strand of NW_024412417.1, from coordinate 28,775,344 downwards.
TTGATAAGGAGCGATAGGGTGTGAGAGTTCCCCCTGCTTGCCTCCCCACTTCATTCTAAACAAGATTTCCTTTTATTAATTTTCATATTACCCGTGTTAGACCATTTGCAATTTCCTATGATTCAGCTCAATAGGTTCACAATAAAGATGTATTGAATGCACACATCTAAGAAGGGTATTTTAAGTGACAGGGGCTGGTCCTGGACACCATCCCCACCTCTTGAAGTTTCCCCATCAAAGAAGCTGGTAAGACCACATAAGTGAGAGAGTCGTGCGGCTGGAAGCCTCTTTTCCTGTAAATCCTGCTCCAAAATACAATAGTTACACCCAATTACTAAATGTTAGCAAATCCAGAATTATAAGACAAAGAACGGGAGTCTGGATCTCATCATGTTAAGTGTTTTGCAAGCATTAGCTCACTAACCCTGGCAGCAGCCCTAACGTAGATGCCATTTGATTCTCAGTTTACAGACAAGGAAATCGAGACCCAGAGAGTTTAAGTAGCTTGTCCAGGGTCGTGTTTCTTGCTAGTGGCAGCGCTGGGATTCAAGTTCAAAGGGACTCCAAACCCCACCCTCCGTTGCCTCCTGTTAGAGGCATTAACACAACGAGTAACATCTGAGAAATTTGTCTGTGTCTGCCCCTCCTGGCAGGGTGGATGTCGCTGTGATTTGGCACGCTAGGGAGGGACTCATGAAAGTGTACACGAGCACAGTGGGCCCCACTCTTTGGGAAAAGGAGACAGTTCTGCTGATAACACTTCCTCCGTAATGTAGTAAGTCATGTTTTCTGCCGCATGGGTGCTAATATTTTTGCTAGAAGGCTTACATTTTACAAGACCTGGAAGTTTAAACAGTTCAGAAAGGTCACAGGAAACAAGAGACAAAGAGAGTGGGTCTGTGTGAAAATAAAATAATTGTATATAAACCTTCTTTGGAGTGCTACTATATTGTTAAGATAAAACTAACACATTTATGCTATTATCATATGGTCATAAAGAAGGTGGGTTGTTTTGTTTTGTTTTGAGGATAATTTTCCTTGATAGGCTATTTCCTCCCAGATTTATTAAGGTATAATTGACAAATCAAATTTGTATCTATTTAAAATACACAACAGGATGATTAGATACATGTATATATTGTGAAATGATTACCATAACCCCATTAATTAACACATCCATCACCTCACATAGCTAGCTACCTTTGTGTGTGTGTGTGTGTGTGTGTGTGTGTGTGGTAAGAATACTTAGGATTTACTCTCTTAGCAAATGTCAACTGTAAAATACGGTATTATTAACTATAGCTATCATGCTCTGCATTAAACAACCAGAACTTACTCATCTTATGACTAGAAGTTTGTACCCTTTGACATCTCTCCATTCTCTCCAACCTCCCAGTGCCTGGACCCTCTGTTTCTATGTTTTTGACTTTTTAGATTCTGCAAGTAAGCGATGCCATGCAGTATTTGTCTATCTCTGTCTGACTTATCATAGATAAGTCTTTACCTTTTTTACATTGCAATTTTCTGAGATCTGTCATTTTGCAAACTCCAACAAGGTTTAGCGAAAATAACCCAAGGTGGGTTTTTGAATAACAGCAATGGTGGATTTATCACTGCCCCACCTGCAACTTGAATGCACTAATTGAGAACCCATGGTTTTTGTTATAATAGAGGCTATAGTAGAGGTAGAGTCTTCTGAGACTAAATGCACGACGCTGGCGCATTTCTCATTATAAACATGTAAAGATCTAAATGTCCAAGTTTTTTTATTCTGGGTATTTAGTTGAGCTTCCAAACATCAAGAGCCACATTTACATGGCAAATGAAAGATGTCAAAGGTAAGGGATATCTGCTGTATCTTATTTCGTACAAGTGTGCCTTACCACAGAGTAATGTCCTTTTTATTAACTGGTGTTGAGACTCAACACTGCAATGCCCACTTGCAATCTCCTTCCTTATCACTTTGGAAATGAGACAGATGGTGAGGGGCACTCAGGACCCACATTTGCTACATGCATCACACTGTCCAAGTTAAATGGAGCTTTTGATTCAATTTTGTCGAGTGCAGTATTTGTTGAAAGCCAGCTATTTCTAAGATGCCTTGATAGTCACAGCTGTTGATTGATGGCTGTTATTCAACCTCATTTTCTGGAGTGCATCCAGAGTAGAAAGGATGACCTGAGAACACTTATTTATACCTGGAGGTTGGGATCGTGAGTGGAGTTTCGTCAGAGGCGTGCTTCAGATGAGTGAATTTTGTGAATACCTATTGTGCTATTCTGTGCCTTTCTCACAACACAACCCCAAATACTTAACTCAGTGGCCGTTCACTGCATATTCAGAGGCTGCCTAGCATGAGCCGAGTGCAGCGTGGAGTGGAGGAGATTTGTTGCAGAGCAGTTGAGTCTTCAAAGAATGTACATTCTAGAAGCATGATGACAAAACAAAGTCAGCAGAGGGGTAGCTACAATACAGCAGAGCCTCAAGCAACTCAGCTTCTTGCCCTGGTTGTTTTCATTTGCTCCTCCTGACTCTGTTTCCCCTTTTCTCAACCCTGCTCTGCACCAAGGAGGCCAGTCTGTAAGTACTGCTTGGGGGACGCCCTTTCCCTCTGGCTCCATGTTGTGCATGGGGACCACCAGAAGGAGACTGAAGAAGTGAACACGGTGAGGTCTGGACATGGGTCCCCAGCATCTTCCCTGGTCTCTCCTTTAGACCCTCTAGGCTGTAGCATTTGGCCTACAGGTACTTGACCTGATAGCACAGTTATCTTTGTGGATTCTTTTACCCTGCCCACATCTTGTAAATGGTCCCCTTATTCATCAGTCCTTAAACTTCTCCCCGTATGTGGTGTGTGTTTTCTGTATATTGCAGGCGCCCAACTGTACAGTCCCTCCATTCCCACATGAAGTAGAACCTGCAGCTGACCTACAATAAACCTCTGTTGGCTTAAGTCTCTGAAGTGTGGAGGTTAATGTGCAGTGAGGCTGTGCTTAATATAGCCATCAACACAGCTGAACTGGTGTGTGAAGGTCTTAAACACCATTCAAATCTACAGGATTGGAGGAAACCATCCCAAGGGGTATGGCTTCCTCTAAAATACAGTAAGTTCGGGAAGGGAATGAACTATGTTAAGAGGCTTCACGCTTGAAGACCAATTGGACAATTGGTTACTGAACAAAGAATCTGCACCAGAGATGCCCATCACCAATAGTCTTTGAAGACTTAGGCAGTTGGGCACAATTAGGCACTAGAAACTTAGGAGATGTTCCTTCTCTTGATCCCCCTTGGGGACCTACTGGATATGATGAGGGGCGCTGGCCTGACATTCTCCCTAGTATAAATAGATGAGTATCTGGAAAATATTTCTCATCTCCCTTTTCTATCATTTTCCTCCAGTGGAGAGTTGAAGCTTATTAGAATATAAAGCAGAATCAAACAGAGGAGTTATACTTTTGCCAGAAACCTGGCCTTAGTCATGTTAGTCCACACGGATATTTACATAAATGTACAAACTATTGAAGTAAAACCATCAGGCTTTGAATTACCTTAGGCATGAGTTCTTATTTATTTTTGGGGTTCATCCTTAGCAAGTAGCTCAGACCCTAACATAAAGGATAGATTCACAGACATTTATTTAATGAATGAGAAATTAATGAGGGAAAGAATAAGAGTACAAAAGTAAATGGTAGTAGCTTTGTATTATGGCACGCTGTTATTGTCTTTCAGAGTCGGCCATGCATTCTTTTAGATAGTGGCAAATATCAATCCTGTGGGAGTTTAGTTCTTTTGTTTTAAAACTGCTGAAAGTTGTACAGACTCACCTTTTGCATGCATGTATATTACATATTGTATGTATGCATAAATATATACATACACACAGTCATATATAGTTTTTAAAAAGGCACGATTGCAAACTAATGAGATAGCTTTCTTTTTATTTTCCCTATTGACACAAACGTGCTACGGACGTAATTGAATTTCAAAGTGTAGCAATTCCACAGATATTCTGAGCAATGCCAGGCTGGAAAAGTGAGTGTATAGTTTACCGAGGTGATTAGTGTGAAGGGTAGCAACCGTTTGAATGTTTAGTTTCTGGCCTGTTTCTTGAATAAATGCTACCTTACAGTGCCTGGTACTTGGCAAACATTCAATACAAATTAGTTGAATGAAAGTATCATTTCCTTATAATTACACTTCAGGTTTCCCTCCCTCCCTCCCATCTTCTTTTCCTTCCTTCCTTCCTTCCTTCCTTCCTTCCTTCCTTCCTTCCTTCCCTCACTCTGGATCTCTTCCACAATTCATGGCACACTCTCACTGTTGGTCTATGGAAGATCCTACTTTTAAAAAAATATCATTTGACCATTTTCCCATTTTTTTTCTGATCCTCACTACTGTCCCTCACCCTTCCCCTGTCTGGCACCTTTTAAAATCTATTTGTATATATTTTTGGATGTATATGTGTCTATAATAATGTAGAGTGTTGTTTGAGGAGGCATATTTTTTCCTATTTTTCACTCAATATTATGTTTTAACATTATATTTTCATGTTTCTGGATACGCCTCTAGCTCATTGCTTTTGACTTGCATGGTATACCCTTGCTTCTAGTGATGGAGACCCAGGGTGCTTTCACCTCCATGCTACAGTTGATATCCTTGGCATGTTCCCTTATGGAACTATGGGTGACTTTTGTCTCTGGGGAGTGTACCGGCAAATGAGACTGCAAATTTAATTCCACTGTGTTATCAGATTTCTCTTCAAAAAAGCGACATTAGAATATGCCCTATCAAATAGTGTGCAAGAGTCTGTGTTTCTTTTCTTCAGGTCCATAGTGCCGTTGGGTATTTTCCAACTTTCTCATTTTTACCACCGTGGCAGATACAAAGTGGTTGCCATTATCATTTTAAGTTACATTACTCATACGGTCAGTGGGCTGGGGCATCTCTTCATATGCTTGTGGTTCATTTGGAAATCGCCTTCAGAATACTGCCTAATCCTGTTTTTGCCTCTTTTTATCTTGTTTGGTTCCATGCCTATTATCTTGTTGATTTGCTGGAGTTCCTTATACATTCTAATTTTTGTTCCTAACAATCTGGATCTATATTTATTCTTTTCTAAGTGATTCATTCCTGTGACCTGTTGTTATTTTCTAGACTATTTAGCTAGTTTGAGATAAATGGTGCTAATTAACAACACATTAGAAGAATTTTAATGATTCAAGGCCAAATATTCATCCTTCTTTTTTTTAATGTATACATTTTTTGTACATTTTATTTATTCTTGATAGACAGAGAGAGACAGAACACAAGTGGGGGAGGGGCAGAGAGAGACAGAGTCACAGAATCTGAAGCAGGCGACAGGCTCCGAGCTGTCAGCACAGAGCCCGACGCGGGGCTTGAACTCACAAACCGCAAGATCATGACCTAAACCCAAGCCAGACGCTTAACCGACTGAGCCACCCAGGTGCCCCTAATATTCATCCTTCTTAATACTTGTTCCCAATAAGCTTATTCTGTAGGTAACTTCTGCCATTGCCACAGATGTCTGTCTGATCTAGAGCTCACCGACTTCTGTTTTCTATTAAAGATCTCATCAAGGCTACCAACAAACTTGGGAGTGGCCAGGAGGTGAATCTGTCAGTCATAAAGATTGAGGGCTAAAACACTAAATAAACCATAATATCTAAAGCAAATAACCACAGTGTTGTTTAAATTTAGATTATTCTGTCTGTTGACATGCGTTTTTTTCTTAGCACTGTATATTAAAAACCCCATTTTTTTCCCCCAAAATAAGATTACATCTGAGGAGACTGGTAATACGCAAAGAAATTCCTTCCCAGAGTACTTCATCCTTATGTACCAGGTAGACTGAGAATTAAAGATTAACCTGATTGTAGCAATACACTGGGATCATCTTTACATAAGGAATGATGCGACTGCCTCGTGAAGGAGGTACCAGTGGAGCAGCGATTTCATACACTTCTTTCCTATGTTTCTTCAACAACCAACAGAATGTTCTAAGTTCAGTACCCTTGCCTGCATATAGCAATGCTCTGGAAGAGCTGACTTAACAATTTAGTTAACATAGATAATATGTGAACCCAACAGTCAGTTTCTTAAACTAAACTTCCAGTCCCTTATCATCTGGCTTCTAATTCCGTCTTTGGGTTTTATGCTTTACGACCTTCCTACACATTCCAGACTGAAATGGACACTTCACAATTCCCTGAACTCTCCAACACATTCTCACTTTCATGCTCTTGACCCTCTTCTGGTCAAGAGCTGGTACCTCCTGCTGAACTCCTCCCCATCCTCGAGGCTCAAAAAGAGGCCATGCCTCCATGATGTCATCACACACCTATCACTAGATGTGACCTCACTTTTCTGTTAAACACCATGGCATTTATTTATTTATTTATTTATTTATTTATGAGAGAGTGTGCACACAAGTGGGGGAGGGGGAGAGAGAGAATCTCAAGCAGGCTCCACGCCTAGCATAGAGCCCAATGTGGGGCTCCATCTCATGACCCACCATGAGATTATGACCTGAGCCAAAGTCAGGAGTCACACACTTAACCAACTGAGCCACCCAGGTGTCCCTAAATACCATGGCATTTAAAACATGCATCTTATGTGGCTCTTTTAAAATAATCTATTTCTGGGGCACCTGGGTGGCTCCGTCCATTTGGGCATCTGACTTTGGCTCAGGTCATGATCTCACAGCATGTGAGTTCAAGCCCCATGTCAGGCTCTGTGCTGACAGCTCAGAGAGTGGAGCCTGCTTAGGATTCTGTGTCTCCCTCTCTCTCTGCCCCTCCCCTGCACACACTCTGTCTCTCTCCCTCTCTCTCTCCTTCAAAAATAGATAAACATTAAAAAAATAAATAAAATAATCGATTTCCTGGAATTCTGCATACTGGGATATTTGAATTTGTTCACAGATGAGAGTGTTAACTCTGCAGGACAAAGCTCGGGTCTTGTTGATGTCTATCCTAATGGTGCCTGGCATGGTGCTGCTTACAAACCGAGTGTTCAAGTAATAATTACTGAATATTAAATGAATGTGCAGGAGATCAATGAACTGTTAAAAATATTGCACAGAGGATGAGGAAGAAATTGTCTCATATTTGCAGTGGACCAAGGATGTGTGGCAGTAATATCTCTGAAGCCTGGGAAAAGCCAAGACAAGCCTTCTCGATTTACAGCCCTACTCCACCATTTGGAAGGCTGTTGTTCTTGACCATGGGCTCAAACACTTTAATCCTTATTTCCTCATTTGTATAATAGCAATAATAATATCACCCACCCAAAGTAATTTTGTTTAGGATTAAATAAAATAATTTGTATGAAAGACTTTTCCTGAATGTCCATATACTCATTATCTGTTGGTTGGGGTAAGTATTGTTTTTGTTAGGATCTTCATGTGGGTACAGATTTTATTTAAAATTATGATGGGGTGCCTGGGTGGCACAGTCGGTTGAGCGGCCGACTTCAGCCAGGTCACGATCTCGCGGTCCGTGAGTTCGAGCCCCGCGTCAGGCTCTGGGCTGATGGCTCAGAGCCTGGAGCCTGTTTCTGATTCTGTGTCTTCCTCTCTCTCTGCCCCTCCCCCGTTCATGGTCTGTCTCTCTCTGTCCCCAAAATAAATAAACGTTGATAAAATTATGTTGGTTGTAGGTGGTATTTTGCCTGCCTAAATGACAGTCAGTGATGAGAAATATGTAACCAAAAAATATTAGAAGGTAAAATGAAAACTTAGTCAATGTAATTGGAGAAGTTTTTTGTTAAAACAGAATGTACCCAAGTTCAAGAATAAAATTACAAGATTCTTCTTATATCAGAGTCATTTCTTTGTATATTACTATTCAATTGAGCAATATTTTTTCATCCAAGAGCTCCTTTAATAACCAAATTGACTTTTTAGATTTGGTTGGAAATGTAGGCTTTGGAAATTAGGTAGAAAAAAACTTTCTAATTTCATCTCAATTTTCCAGGACATGCTCTTTCACAATTTTATCATAAATTAAATATAAGCTTGAACAAACATGAAATGTAGTGTCAAAGCAAATTAATTCTATTGGATATCAGTGCTCAGATCAGTGAACACATTCCCAGATTGATTTCCCAGTTCTCTGATGAATGTGTAAGGGGAGTAGAAAAGAAAGAGAAAGACATGAGTTAACCTCCAGCTTGCAGTTTCAGCATAAGAGCATGGAGGAGTGAGATTCGTATTTTGAGCTTCAGAACCAGACAGATGGACTCACATCCTGTCTTGCTCAGTCATTCGCTGCATGCGTCTTTCAGGCTTTCAGATGGTTCCTTCATTTACAATATGGGAGAGATGTTAGCTACATTATGAATCTGTTGTCTGAGTGGCTTGTGATTTATGCCAAGTGCTCACATCACAAAATTGTCTTAATAATTAATGTAAAATTTTGAGCGCAAAAATGCACTAAAGTACATCCATGACACTGTGAATTTGAGGGGAGGGATGCATCTTTGCATGCCCCATGCCAACCACAAGGCCCGTACATAGTGGGTGAGTGTTAAATATAATCAGATGAAAAGAAAGACTTCAACCTCATTCTGTGGATACAGAGTAAATATCCTATAATTTTCATGCTCTGTATGTATAGACATCTCTTGTCAATTCTTCTTTGGGATGCAATGGCATTTGGCAGGAACTCAAGATCCAGGAGTTCTCCAATAGCTGGTTAACACCTCCGTTGATTCAAGAATGCATTCTACCAAAGGGATACTCTAGGAAAAATCGTTCTGTTTATTTTTTAAAGACTTTTCACCAAATCCCAATAGAGTCTTCTTATCATATAATGCCGTGAGAAAGCCTTTAGCAGGGACTATAGTCAGCAGGACAGCTGGTCTCCTTGGCCTCATTTTTCTAGGTCTACACCCTAATCTCAACTTTCCATCTTAATACCACGATGGTGAATAAAGTAGATCCCAAAGAAAAGAAAGTAGAGCAATTATTTATTTATACTTCTTGTACTAATAATAAAGTAACATGGCCTGAATTGTCCTTGGACTTGATCCCTGCACAGCAATAAATCTCTTGTGAGGGCTCATGTAAAGATGAGCCCTGAACACCAATCACTACTTTCTCATAATTTCCACCATCAGTTGAATCTGCACCAGCCCCACTGCATTTTTTTCTTTTCCAATTGAATGTACACAGGTCTCTAGTTGCAGCTTAGCCCTTGCTAATTATGTCATCTTGAAGCAGCTATTTATTATCACCGAGTATTAATTTGTTTATATGGGAAAGGAGTTATCTCACTTCAGGGCTGTTCGAGGGAGAAAATAAAAGATTGTAGAAGAAATTTCTGGAAATTGGCTGGTACTCAAGAAGTATTAATTCTCCAACAAAGCTTTTTTTTCAGATTCATTTGCTTTTCCTATTCATTAGTCACCTTGACTTTAAGAAAGATTGCACATAAACAAAAGGCAGAGATTAATAGGGAAAATAGGAAAACCAAAAGAGCAAAAGATAATATGCCAACTGGGTATTTACCCCAATAAACAGTCATTGCTTTGTCCAGCCATTCCCCCCTCCTCCTTCTGGAAGTTGTTTCTCTGCACTCTCTCCTTTTGGGAAATGATATTTCTCCCACTGAAGCCATCTGTTTTGAACAGGAGCTGTCACTTGTTGTATATCCCAGCAACACTTAATGATCTGAGGTGAGTAAATAAATCCAGAGTAACACCACTTACTGCCTGACCTTAGCTGCTTGGTCTGGGAATGAACCCTTCCGTCAAACTGGACAAAGTACACATCTTCTCCCTGGTTTTTAATTTGAGAAAAAGAGACAGCAGAAGCCAGCCATTTTCTGGTGATGACTCTGGAAGACTGAAGACGGAGGTGCTGCCAGATTCTGTGTTTCCTGCTGGTGGGAAAACCTTTCCTAAGAAAATGAAGCCAACATGTGGATACAAGACATGTAGTACATTCTGGAGACACTGGAGTTTCTATTCCCGGTTGGTCCCTGGGCCATATTTGCTCTTTTTGTGGTTATACGTCTTCCAATAAATTTCCATTTTTTTGGCTCAACTAGTTTTGTGTTGGCTTGCTGCCACTTTCAACTAGAAATAAACCTGACTTAGGCAATTATTTTTCAAAACTCAAGACTCCATAAACTTTCACTCCAGGGCCAACAGGAGATTCTAGGATCTGCCCAGATAGGAGAACTTGAAGCTGGGGCTGACTGAGGAGTGGATGTTGCCCTTGCCTGGCTCTAAGCAGGACTAAGTTGTAAGGGACCCATGGTGGGGACAAAGGAGAGGCTGGGGACTAAGAGGCCATCCTCATGAATCTTCTAATCCTTATGAGCTCAGTCACATAATAAGTAACAAGAATAACAAACATAGAATCAAAGGAGGGGAGGTGTGTGTCAAAATCCAGAATCTGTGACAGGTCATAGTCAAATGGAGCAAACAGGCTAGAATGGGTAGTTAAGAGTCAGTATCTATCATACAGACGACAGTGTTTGGGGACTGACACAAAAAGGCCAGTACTTTAGTTAAAGGGTGACTGTGACTCTGCTTGCAGAAGGAACCCCATTAATTATTAAATGAGTAATAGTGTTTTAATTCTTTACTTATATTGTCTGTTAGTCCCACGCAGCTACTTTTTCCTAGTTCACATTAAAACAAAATCCTGGTGGAGTATATCCCCACTTTCACAATACTAGGCTTATAAAAATCCAAATTTACAAGACCATTATTTTTCTACAGCGAAGGACTCTTTATTCTACAAAAAAAAAAAAAAATTATCACAGCATTTCTTTAAATAATAACCTGTTTCCAATATGAGTCAATTTGTATGTAACATATTTGGATACATCTCTTACATGAAGAAAAACAAACCTATAAGCATAAGTAAATTGTACAATGTATTTAAATTTGCAAGGTTTTAAGCCTGCTGTCGATGACATGTAGGAGTTCAGAGGTTGGACATAAATGCATCTCATTCCAGATGAGTCATATTTACTTTACTATTTTAACACTTCTGAGATGTTCTTTCTATGTTGATTCATTCATGCTACAATCAGGAAGAAAATGTTGTAAGGTCTTTAGAACTCAACATCCAAGGTCATAAATTCGCTAATACCATGGCAAGGACTATTGAATGGAGCATCATAACCATCATCTCTTAGATGAGTAGTCTTTTAGAACAGAGAGCACTTTCGCATTTATGATCTTATATGAGCCTCATTGTGGTCCTTTGAAGCAGGTATTATAGCCTTTTTAAGGATGATAAAATTGAGACTGTGACATTAAATGACTTGCCCAAGATTATACATGAGAGTAGTACATGGGAGAGCAAGGATTCATATCCATTTCTTGTGACTATTTCCTTTTCCAGTACAATACAGCTGCTTCACAGCAAAATACCATCCTTGTCCTTGAATGAGCTGTCTGAGATATCTTACAAATGACAGTAACAACTTCCTCTTAAGGCAGTTTCCTGTTTTCCAAGCATGATACTGCATAATTGGCCCAGGACTGAACTTCTTGATAGTTGCTCAGAAGTCAGAGCATGAAATGCATTCAAGCAGTTTCTCAATTACTTGGCACCAAACTTTTCTTGGCTATGATCTTGCTGTCAGATAACTGATAGATATGCCCGATTTCTATCTGGCAAATTGACTACTGCTATTTGTCTGTGTTAAACTGATTTGGCGAAACATGTTTATTCTAAAACCAGCTGAAGTATATACTAAAGTGGAGTAAAACTTTGGTGGTTAATTTTTCATGAGTAAGTCAGAGAATCATTTTTTAAAAATTGAATCCATATTTAAAGATTTGAATTTTATTGCATTTTTAGAGGCTTTATTACATTTTAAGAGGTTTATATATTCACCATGAACATATATTTTTGTGAGTGTGAGAAATACATAGTCATCATTTGTATGGCAATGTGTTTGCTTTATTGAGCAAATCCCCAGCTAAATACTCATTAAAGGCTAGGGACAATAACGTAGGATAATGAGATTGCTTTGTTTTAATTGACGGATAGGTTTGTAGAAGGACAAAATATTACAACCATGTTAGAAATAAGACACCTTTAGGGATTCATCAAAAGTATTAGGGAAAGTTAGAATGTGCTTACGATTATAGGCAAGCAAAAACTTGAGAAATAGAGAAACTGTGATTAGCTAGGTTGTTTAATAAATAATTAGAAAAAAATTAACCTTCTCTAGTCAACTAATTCCACCACATCACTTACCCTCCTCAAACGGGAAGTTTTAATTATGTAACAAAACTCTGTTTGTATGAGGGAGTAAATATTACTAGCCTTAACATGTTCTCATTATGGTTTTACATACACATCTACATATTTGAAAAAATAAAAGGAAGAACTTAATCACTTCACACTAGAGAATTTTGAGGGGACAGAGAATTAAGTAGCTGTGATTCTGCTTTAAAATCTGTAACAACTCAATCATATGAATGTTGGTGACATTCAGAGAGCCCCTTAGTGGGCATGTTCAGTCTTCAGCTAATTTGAATCTGTGAAAAGGTAAAAGTTTGTCTGAAGAATCCTATTGTTTCCATGGTTGCTTCCGTCTTAAAATCATTATCTGGTAAGGTTATCTGCTGAGCCCTTTTCCTTCAAATATGTATGCAAAAGACTTTCGATTTAGTACTCCATTTATATGTGTTATTTACAGCACAAATCTTACAGCAAGGATTTCATGCTTGGAAAAGCCCTCTTGAAATGACTGCACGTTTTGCTTAATTTACAGTGTTGCAATCTGCAGCCAGTTTTTCAAATAAATGCCACATTAGCAGGGTAATTATTTACATACGGGCTTCATCTTCCAGTAAGAGAACCCAGGCCTTCCACATATTGTATCAGACACTCTGACCATGTCACATAATTAAGTCAATAAAACATTATACCTAGACGTGCTTGCAGCATAGGTATTTATACACACTCTTCCCAGACACTTGGCCCATATTCATGGCCTTAGGGAGAGTGCTCTCAAGGGAAGCCAACCAGTTTTGGCCCTTCATCCTGACTTGGAATGAGATTTTTGTGGGTTAGATTCCAAATGTTATTGAAGTTGCCTAGCTACCATGTCTCAGTAGAAGAAACAGAACGTAGACAGCAATTGGTCATGTAGCCAATTACCAGAGCCTTTCTTGACACCTGGGTGGTACGGAGTTTTCCATTTTCACCTACCAGATCTCCTCTGAGTAAGACTGACTGTGGGCAAGGGCTAGGGTGGATATTCCCCCTTTGCTCCTGATTCACATTAAGTTGTAGAAGCTTTCGGGCCCTTGTGACCTGGGAGAGAAGTTAAAAGTCAGGGAACATGTACTGTGGAGCCCTGATTATGTGTCAGGATAGGATAGAGAGGTACATAATGCCTGTTCTGAGGGAGCAGTGATGCTGAAGGAAACTTCCCCGAGGAAGAGATCATCCATCTGGAGCAGGAAGAGTGTGCTGGCACAGAAAAGAGCAAGAGACCTGTAGGCAGGAGCCAGCGCCCGTGTGACTCAAGGAAGAGATCATGCGTTCAAGGCTCTCGGGCATGCTTACCGGGGCTGAAAACAAGATGATCACCTAAGAGGAGCAAGAAGTTTGGGCCGATCCTTGCAAGGTCTTAAAAGAATTATGAAGAATCTTAGACTTTCTTCTAAACACAATAGGGAAGTATTAACAGGGCCTTCGCAGAGGAGCTTTATGAGTCACAGTTATGGTTTTCAAGAGAACCTACTGGCTCCTATAAAGAAAATGGATTGGCGCTGGCATGAGTGAGGCGGTATTGGATGCAGGAGACCAACAGGAAGCTATGATGTTTTCATTCTACTATTCCAGACAGAAGATGGTGGAGACATGTACTAGGATAATGCCACCAGAGATGGAGGGGATGAGGGACCCAGGGGGCATTTTAGAGGTACAACTGGCAGGACTGGATGTCTGGTTTGGCAAGTGATAAAGGGGAAGTAGGGGTCAAGGACAAAGACATATTCTCATGAATGCCTGTGAGAAGCAGAGGAGGAGCAGGAATCCTTCTTTGGGAAGGTAGAGTTCTAGATACTTGTGAGAAATGCGAATCTTAAGTGATCGCTGGTTTTCACTGGCTCTCCCCGATTCACGGCTGAGAGGCCTATTGGCTCGTCTGGATCTCTGATGCAGCTGTATTTATGTTCATTGTGTTTGCTGTTTCTTTTTCTGGTTAATTTATGCATATAATAATAGGATCTAGGGGGAAAATAAACCTTTTCTCTTTTTTCTTCCTCTATAATTTTCCCCCTAATTTCTCTTTTGAGGCCATCCAGAAAGGCTATGAAATAGAAAGCAGAAGATTGTGAGGGTATGTGGATTGTTGTTGGTATTTGGGGAAGTTTTAATTTATGGTGAGTCTACCAATGATTGCTAAAATCGCCTTAAACCCACCACTCCCAAGACTTAAATGAAAAAACTCATGATAGTTCAGTATCATATCTCTGCCAGGAGATTTCTAATAACTATAATTTGTGCTAATAGAAAATGCATGATCTCTCATTACAGAGTTTGTGGGAAGGTAATAATTGCTCTATTGCCTAGACAAGAGGAGGAGTCCTAACCAGTAATGGCAGGGAAGGAAAACAGGAAGAAGCACCCATTTCCCCTGCCTGTTACTCTCAGAATAGTTTTTGTTAAGTCTATTCAAAACTCCTACCTGAGTTTTGGAATCCACATTATTTAGTAATTTCAATCACTCACAGTAAGACGTTTATAAAAAACATGCAGCATAAAGCCCCCTTTAGATGAATTCCAACTAAGAAATGCAGAAAGAATGGTAAAATTAGAGAAATCACAATTTTATAATTCCTAATCAGGCAGAAGGGCCTTTAGGGCTCCTGTTTATGACTTATCCCCTTAGATCTTGTAGAGTCCCATGGCTAGTAACAACATGGGCAACCGAGCAGAGCCATATGTTTCTGAAGTCGCCATTTTCTACCTGTGGGACCACATAGGGAATTTACATAGCCAGAATACGTTTGTTTTCTCATCTGTAAAATGGTGCCATTAATCACATCTGTCTCTCACTAAGGATGAAATGCTATAAGACATAAAGTGTTTAGCCTTCGTTAACAAAAAGTCTCTAAGTACCTACCCTGTAACAGGCACGAATTTAACACTCAGTTTGTTGTAGACATTGCTCCAGGTGCTAAAAATCAAAAGTGGTCGGGGCGCCTGGGTGGCTCAGTCGGTTGAGCGTCCGACTTCGGCTCAGGTCATGATCTCGCGGTCCCTGAGTTCGAGCCCCGCGTCAGGCTCTGGGCTGATGGCTCAGAGCCTGGAGCCTGCTTCCGATTCTGTGTCTCCCTCTCTCTCTGCCCCTCCCCCGTTCATGCTCTGTCTCTTTCTGTCTCAAAAATAAATAAATGTTAAAAAAATTTTTTTTTCAAAAGTGTACAAGACACCCCAGCCTCAAGCTTCATAAAACTTACGTGTTTGTGGTGGGAAGGCACCAAACACGGTGTAGAGACCAATAAGGAAACAATTACAAGTCATAATAAATGCTGGAAGGAAAGTAACTATCTCATTCTGGGTGGTCAGGGAAGGCATCTCTGAGGAGGTGACATCTTAACAGTGCAAAAAGAGGGGATAATGTGGGTGGGGGAAGGAATATTTGTGTCAAGACTCTAAAAAGCTTTGGCTTCTTTGTGGAATCTGCTCTAGATTGAATGTTTGTGCCCACACCCCCAATTCACTTGTTAAAATCTAAGCCACAATGTGATGGTATTAGGAAGCAGAGTCTTTGGGAAATAAATAGGTATATGAGGATGAAACTCTCATCTATAGGATTGTGCCTTTATTAAAGAGCTCCCTTGACCCTTCTGTCACATGAGACACTGTCTATGAACCAGGAAGTGGGCCCTCACCAGACACAGGACCTTGATCTTGGACTTTCTAGCCTTCTGAACTATAAGAAATAAATTTGTGTTGTTTATATGTTACACAGTTCATGGTGTTTTTGTTATAGCAGTGTGAACGGACTAAGACAATCCGTGTAGATAAAGCCAGCGCTGTGTCAAGGAGCAGGAGAAAATGAGCCTGAAGTCAGAGCCAGAGCCTGATCATTCCAGGTATTATAGGTAAGGTTAGAAATTAGGATTTTTTTCCCAAGAGTGACAGGAAAACAGAGCATAACTTTGAGAGAGATAAGTTGAGTGACCCGGTGTATGTTTTAAGCACACCTTTAATGCTTTACGGACTGAGAGTGGGTAAGAGTGGAGAGTGCACAGTCAAGAGACTGTCGTGCTGATCCGTGAAAGCAACAATGGCGGCCGGTCTAAGGTGGCAGGAGTGGAGAGGGAGAGAAAGACAGGGATTCCAGATGCACTTGTGACAGAATAAAGAGGACTGGATGGCAATTGGTGCAAGGAAATAGAGAGGAGAAAGTGGGAATCAGGATGGGGACCTGGGCTTCTGGCTAATTCACTGGGTGGGTGGCCATGCCATTTACAGGGCTGAGGAGAGAATAGGACCAGGGAGGAAATGGCCAGATCAAATCAGCAGTTCTTTCCAAGAAATACTAAATGTGAGCCATCTAGGAGAAAATCGAGGACAGAAACTTTATCCCAGCATGGGAACAAATCAGCGTCATTCATTATTATTAATAATAACCTTACTATCTTTAGTGAATGGAACTGTTGCTTGGAGTATTTCCTTAGCAATTCTTCCTTGTGAACCTCAGATAATTACAAGTAACTATTCAGATATTTGGGGATTCTATTTTGGCAAAATGTAATTTTATCACGATTAAATTCAGTGTACTAAATGATGTCAGAATTTGTGAACTTTTGAAAACCATAATTTTAAACACCGCACAAATAGAAAAAAAATAAGAACATTAAATCCCGAGTGGCCACATTGAAATGGAGACCTCGCTTCCTTCAGTCAATAAAATCAGTCAGTAAAACTGTGCAGTTTTGAAAGCCAATGATAGCTCACCAATTTTTATTGTAGTTACATGAAAGGGCAATATACATTCTTGGATTGAGTTAATGTGTTTGTTTTATGCTCCAAATTACCTTAACAGCAGCATTCTTGAAAAAGCAAATGGTATAATACCTTTCCTTCAAATCCTGGAACGTTTAATCTACATCGCTATAAAAACAGATGTTCATTCACACTGTCACTTAAAAATATAGATACAAGGCCCCAGAGGGAGGTGATTGGAAGTTACTGTTCCCTCAGCAATTATAAATTGCTTGCGTTCAGCTGACATTTCTTGTTTAACTGAGACCTATATGATTTGAAGGCTTGCACCTTGTTATCATTTGAAAAGTATCAGGCACCTTGTTATCGTTTGAAAAGTATTACTGCTTTTTCAAATAAAGAGATAAATAAAATTAAAACATTCTGTTCATTACGTGTGTTACGTTGACAAACAATCAAATGCTTGGTTGGAGCGAAAGTTTATATACTATTCGTAGCAGAGCACTAGACACAGCTGAGCAAAACCATTGAGCGCTTTTTAAATTAAACTAACTTGAATCTGGTCACGTGTGAGCAGGGTGGCCCTGTGCCCTAGCCCACTCAGGACTGAGGGAGTTTCAGCACAGAGACTGTTTTTTAAATTGGGACTTTCTTGAGCAACCTGAACAAGTTGTTCACACTCTGAAGAGTCTGGTTAATTATGGCCCTTGAGTTGGGCGAGGAGGAGTGTTATTTTTACATATGTGTATTTTTTTTTAGTTTGTGAGACCCTCCCCCCAAATCACTAAAAATTGAATCTGTTGATTTTGAGATTGAAAAAAAAAATAGATCTTTAGGGGATGCCTGGGTGGCTCAGTCGGTTAAGCATCTGACTTCAGCCCAGGTCATGATCTCATGGCCCGTGAGTTCGGGCCCAGCGTCGGACTCTGTGCTGCCAGTTCAGAGCCTGGAGCCTGCTTCGAATTCTGTGTCTCCTCCTCTCTCTGCCCCTCCCCTGTTCACACTCTGTCTCTCAGACAATGGATAAATGTTAAAAAAAAAATTAAAATAAAAAGATAGATCTTTAAAAATATACAAAATTTTATTTGCGCGTTTCAACATAGGGGTTGGGTCTTACCCTATTTTATTTAATTTATTTTTTTTATGTGAGAGAGAGAATATGAGCTGGAGAGAGGGGCAGAGGGAGAGAGTGAGAGAATATTAAGCATGTTCCATGCTCAGGGCAGAGTCTGATGTGGGGCTCCAGCCCACAAACCATGAGATCATGACTTTAGCTCAAATTGAGAGTCGGATACTTAACCAACTGAGCCACCCAGGGGCCCCGTTCTTACCCTCTTTCTATGCTTGGCGTCTCAATAACGCCTGCCATAGGCACTTGATACGTATTTGATTTAACAGGATGTTGATTTGTCAAGAAAATTAAAAGGGAGAGAGATACCACAGTGTAAGAGTTTCCTTTCCTTCCCCAAGGCCCCAAACTCTCAGATTTATATTAAAAAGGGAAAATTACTATAATCCATGCTTTATGAAATTTACCTTGGGGGGGGGGGAGAGAAATGTGTGAGAAACTTTCAGTTTCCAGACTGATGCAAAAAGTTTTATGAGCCAGAATGCAGCTTGGTAATAAAAGCGTTCTCTTCATCAGAACTAGAGTTTGTTATATCGCTGCGACAAAGCCAAATATTAAGCCAAATTTGTCCCTTTTTTTTGCTCTTTAATGAAATAGCTGTTCTTTCATGTGTTTTTCAATGTTTAACTGAAGCATTTGATTGGTAGATTTTAAAGAAACTAAAGTTAAAGGAAACATTCTCTTTCTGTTCCTTTTATTTAATTTTTACAAAATAAACCCCAGCAAACCAGTTAGTCTACATTCTTGGTAAAGCATTACCTGTTTCTTAACACGAGGAAGTAAAAATACATAAAATATATATAAAGCAGTGTTGGATCAAGGCCACGTACCTCACTGCTTATGTTGTCATTTGAGACCAAAGATCAGAAACTCCCTTTTGCCACCCACATCCTCTTTTCCAGCCAAAAAATTGATTCAAAGGAGATGCTAAGTGCATCTGTGAACACAGGTAAAGTTTCATTGTAAATGGGAAAAGGAGCAAGGCAGAAACGTTAGTGGGTTTCCCTTTCCTGTCATTTATAAACAGGGATAGATTAAAGTTACTGAACGAGAACTGGGTGTGGGGGATGCCAAGGGAATAGGGGTGGGGGGTGGGTAGTGCCAGCAAAAGGGGAGGCTTCTGTCACGGGCTTAAACGTCTCAAGAGCAGTGGAATAACAAGACCATTTTCTCACCATGTCGATTATATCCTCATTTTCACAAAATGGGACAAGTTTCATAATGGCAGATATTCTCAAAATCCTGGAAATGTTGGTATCAATAATAGGTGTTCGTTTTAAAGCAAAAATATACTTAGTAGTAGTTTTTGTGACTGCCTGCCAATGTACATGCAGATACACATCTTTTTGCCCCTTTTATTTAAGAACTCTGCATTTAAAGAGATGTCTGACTTAGGTATCTTGTCTTTGGAGATTATAGTTAAATTCCTGTGAATTGCTACAGCAATTTGGAATGAGTTCAGAGAGATTTGAAAAAAAATTTTTTTTTTAACGTTTATTTATTTTTGAGACAGAGAGAGACAGAGCATGAATGGGGGAGGGTCAGAGAGAGGGAGACACAGAATCTGAAACAGGCTCCAGGCTCTGAGCTGTCAGCACAGAGCCCGACGCGGGGCTTGAACTCACGGACCGCGAGATCGTGACCTGAGCTGAAGTCCGCCGCTTAACTGACTGAGCCACCCAGGCGCCCCAAGTTCAGAGAGATTTGGATGGGTTGTGTCTACCCATAAACTATTAGATTAAACAAATTCCGAAAAGAATAAAAGGAAAATGTACTAGTTTCCTATTGCTTCCCTAAGAAATTCAGTGGCATGGAATAAACTTAAATATGTTACCTGACAGTTCTGAAAGCCAGAATTAGTGAAAACATATGTCTAAGAAATTTGCAAATGCATGACCTAAGATGGTTTTCCCAAAATAGCCCCAAACTAAAAACACCCAAAATATCTATCAGCAGGTAAATGGCTGAACGAATTGTGATGTAGCCGTTCACCCTACTGATACACATGACCACATGGATGCGTCTCCCAAACGTTCCATTGATCCAAAGAAGCAGGACAGAAAAGCAGGAATTCATAGGAATTCTGCATGCTTCCATTTATAAGAAGTTTTCCAGAACAGGCAAAATTAACCCGTGGCCGTACAAATCAGAACAGGATTTTCCGCAGTTGGAGGTATTGATTGCAAAGGAACATAAGGAAAGTTTCTGGGGTAAAGGGACTGTTCCATACCTCGATGAGGCTGTTGGGTATATGGGTACCCACATTTGCCAAAACTTATTGAACCACATTTTATTTCTAAAAGGTGTGAATTGTAGTGTATACTAATTTTAGCTTAATAAGCAAATAAAAATAATAGCAAACTAAATACATAGCATTATTCTAATTTTATTTTCATGAAAAGTATGTTTTATGTTTTCCACAAATTACTAGAGGTAAATAGATTCATGAATAAGGGTTATCTCCAGTTGGTAAAATCATTGGTACTTTTGCTTCTTTACATTGTCGATGTTGCCTGCAATCTATATTTTGTAAGGAAGTCACTTAATAAATGCTTGCCACCACATACATGTCAGGTCTATGACAAAAGTATTTGTAACTTTTCATATCCTATTTTATATTTATTTATTTAACTTAGATGCTAGTTATTAATAATATTTATCGTATTATATTTATTTACTTATCTATGTGTATATATTTTTTAAAAAAATTTTTTTTTTCAACGTTTATTTATTTTTGGGACAGAGAGAGACAGAGCATGAACGGGGGAGGGGCAGAGAGAGAGGGAGACACAGAATCGGAAACAGGCTCCAGGCTCTGAGCCATCAGCCCAGAGCCCGACGCGGGGCTCGAACTCACGGACCGCGAGATCGTGCCCTGGCTGAAGTCGGACGCTTAACCGACTGCGCCACCCAGGCGCCCCACTATGTGTATATATTTATAATATATCACATATAATGCTTATTTCATTATATTTGGTTGTTTTTATATTTATCTTTATTTTAAATTATATATTACTTATTTTATTATTTTTATTTTATTTATTATATTATTTTATACAAGTAATCTTTATTGGAAGCCAAATATAATTTTTCAGTATAAACACTGTTTAAAAATTAAAATCAAATTGCTATGCCTGGGTGGCTCAGTCCGTTAAGCATACGACTCTTGGTTTTGGCTCAGCTCATGATCTCATAGTTTGTGATTTGGAGTCCCATGTTGGGCTCTACACTGACAGTGCGGAGGCTGCTTGGGATATTCTCTCTCCTCTCTCTCCTCCCCTCCCCTGCTCACACTCTCAATCCTTCTCAAAATAAATAAATAAAACTTTAAAAAAAATTAAAACCTAACAACAAAGAATGTCTTGAAGAAATCAAGACTTGATCCTGAGAAGCATGGCGGAGCTCTTTAAATGTTGGGTAGTTCCAGGGTTTCTGTCATTGGTTCCCTATCTTTTTATCCACTCTATATGCATTTTCTTTTTTTTTTTTTAATTTTTTTTTCAACGTGTATTTATTTTTGGGACAGAGAGAGACAGAGCATGAACGGGGGAGGGGCAGAGAGAGAGGGAGACACAGAATCAGAAACAGGCTCCAGGCTCTGAGCCATCAGCCCAGAGCCCGACGCGGGGCTCGAACTCACGGACCGCGAGATCGTGACCTGGCTGAAGTCGGACGCTTAACCGACTGCGCCACCCAGGCGCCCCTCTATATGCATTTTCGAGTGACCTTAATTATGTTTAATAACTGCCTCACCGCCAAGCTAACAACTTCCAGTGTTTTTTTCTATAGGGCTAATCTCTCTCCTGAGTTTCACTCCTACATGTTTATCTACCTTCTGGGTATCTCCAGCTGAATGGCAATTACCTCAAATTCAACACTTTCCTACTGGAAATAATTAACAAACCACTTGCCTAACTCTTTATTCATCTTTAGGACACACACTTGCTCCTCACTTAGCCAGGAACCAAAGGATTCCCCTGGTTTCCCCCTTTACCTTCACTGTGCATCTCATGGGCGCTAAGTTCTGGCCATTGAATCTTCTAGATAGCTCTTGTGTCTGCCTCTTGCTTTTTCTCCTGTTGTCACACAGAACCACAGTTGGGTCTGTCCTTTATTAGCTTGAGCCTGACCCATGTCAGTAACCTGCTGCCTTATTTTTCTGCTCCCACCTCAACTTTTATAGCTATTGTGTTTGGGCCAGGTGCCAGTGTGCCCTTATCAAATGCAACTTGGCTTCCAAAGAGGACAGACAGCAGTAAGCAGTGTGGGTGCTAGAATTTGCTGCTTACTATGTGCGACGTGGGCTAGGTAATTAATTTTGACTTCCTCATCTACAGTGAGCAAATAATAATGCTTATATCAAAGTGCAGTAAGGAGCCTTAAATGAAATGATCAATAAAAAGCGCTTTACATGGTGACTGGCTCATTCCAGGAGATCAATAAATTCTATGTTTTTACCTGTTATTCATTAAAAAAATGTTTTGTCCATTTTTTATTGGTGGTTTCATTCTATTTTTATTTTTATTTATTTATTTTGAGAGAGAGAGAGGGAGAGAGAAAGCAATCGGGGGTAGGGGGGCAGATAGATGGGGAGAGAGAGAATCCCAAGCAGGCTCCACACTGTCAGCATGGAGCCCAATGCGGGGCCTGAACCCACAAACCTGTGAAATCATGACCTAAGCTGAAACCAAGAGTCGCACGTTGAACCGACTGAGCCACCCAGGAGCCCCTCACCTGTTCTTCATAAACTTAGCTTGATTCTGTAGTTTAGCATATCTGAAATCTTGGAATAACTTATTGCAATTTGCTATTTTCTGTCTACTCAGTCATTTCTGTCCACTGTCTACAGTACAAAAAACAAGGCTGAGCTTAAAAAGAATCCGTTGATTAATGGAATGCACTGAAGTGTACATACTACAAAAACACACCCAAATTCTCTTTTCTTTCTGCAACAGAAGGCATAACCTGACTTCTAACTGAGTAGTCTGTACCTATGTGTACTTCACAAGTTCTGACTAGGAATGTCTCCTTCTCTTTCTTTCCTTTTTCTTTCCTTTTCTTTTTCTGTAGTCATAAAAGAAGTTTGCCAAACAGTGAAGGTGACATTGTTTTCCATTTATTTTTTACTACCTATAGAATTAGGCTGTTTCTTTCTCTGTAAAATAGGAATAAAACTGCAATGACCTAGTAGTGCAGTTGTGAGAATTAATTCATGTAAACCGCATATTCCTGGCACATAGTAAGGACTCTATAAATGTTTATATATATTATTTATTGCTGCTACTATTACTATTATTATTATATCCTCAACTCATTCAAACTCTATGGCAATCTAGAGATGGCATCAAAATGGACACATGCACACACATTTAGACAGCAATATTTGTATATATACGTACATAACACATAAAATACATTAAGGACTTCAGTTCATTTTCTTTGATGTAGTTTGAATTTTCTTTGCAGTAGGAATTTCTCATATTTTCAATAATGATTGAAATGACTTCCATACTGCTTCACCTGTTCAGTTTTGTTCCATTTAACTGATATTTATTGGGCTGAATATTATGTGTCAGGCACTTTTGTGTGGTAATGGGTACCGAGTGGCAGGTGGTATTAATATATCCCTGTTCTTGTGGGGTTTAGAGTCCAATCGTGAATATAAATATTAAACAAGAGATTACAAGTTTGATTAATGTTATGTTTGGGGAGATAAATGGTGCTATGGGAAGGTGTGGCTGTCATCCATTGATTTATTGGTTTCCAGGCAGTGCATTAACCGAGTTATTTAATTCATTTTGATAATAGTTTCTCAGACTATATATCCTAAACAAGGAAACTTTTGCGCTTCTTGCCTATATTATTTTAAAAACAAAACCTTTGAGCAGTGGACTTACCTTGGTAATCAGACATTTAAAAGCTTAGAATGAAATAACACAAGTTTTGAACCAGGTTACTCGTAAAATTAGAATGTACAAAGTAAATGAAAGAAATTTAGGCACTAAATCATACTCTGGAGAGATCAGTGCATTTAACAAATGAATAAGTGAATTCAAGAAGTAGAATAGAAGTTTAATTATTACATAATTAAATAATTAACTAATTAAATTAATTAAATAATAATTAAAAATACATTATTTTTTTCGGTGCATACTATTTTGCTGCTAGCTTTTTTCTCATAGCAGTACATCATGACTTTCTATATCCATGAATAGAATCATAGTGGGTTTTTTGTTTTGCTTTTTTATTTATTTTTGAGAGACAGAGAGAGACAGACAGTGAGCAGGTGGAGGGGCAGAGAGAGAGGGAGACACAGAATCTGAAGCAGGCTCCGGGCTCTGAGCTGTCAACACAGAGCCTGACGCAGGGCTTAAACCCAAGAACTGTGAGATCATGACCTAAGCTGAAGTCGGAAGCTCAACCAACTGAGCCACCCAGGCACCCCAAATAACATTCTTTAATTTTAGATTTTCCACATACTAACTTTGTAACCCTTGGCAATTCATATTTGATCTCTTTTTCTAAGGTAGCGCTTTCAAAACAAAATAATTAGAGATAAAATTGTGTACCTTAAAGTCTACAAACTACATCAACTATTTTGAGTAAAAGTAGGTAATAAATGTGAGAAATCACATTGTAAAATTTTATAAACTTCAGTTTTACTTGACATTTAAAAAAGCTATGCTGCCGAATATTGCAGAAACAAACCAGCCTTAGATGTCGTCATGCATGTTGAATCGTTCAAAGGAACCACAGTCCTCTTTAAGGCAGGAAGTTTCATTGATCCATTTAACTTAAACACAATACATAAATATCGTTGCAAGGAATGAAGCGGTTTTATTTATAATTAATCAAATAACTAATGAAAGATTTTTTCCCAATTCATTTATCTATATATGTATGCGTGTGTTCATCGACATAGCCAGCCAGCCAGCCAGCCATGTGTTTTGAGTTTATGCGAAGTTGACAGTCATTCTTTCAAAAACCCTTTCTAAGCACCTGCTGCATGCAGTGCTAGGCTAGGTGTGGATGGGAAGTGAGATGAACAAGATTGGTCCCTGGCTTCAAGCGGTTTACATTTATTTTCTAAAGATTATTCTCTAAATATAAATTATGTTAATCATTTGTTTGCTCAAAGGCACCAAATTTTTATGGCTGAAACCATGTAATTCATGTAGTTTAATGTAATGTAGACTGCCACTGAAAATAGTATGGACCAAACATTTCTTCAAATAATTTTCCATTTTTACGTTGCAATTCTTTTATAGTTGCAATTTCAGAATTTGAATTGTAATCCTGCCATCAGTCTAATATTTCTCTATCAAAGTCTTTTTCTTGGTTTCTTTCTTAATCTCACTCGCTTTACTATATCTTCAAGTATATAATTGTCTATTATGAAATCATAATACCATAATCCTTCCCTTCCTTATAACATATGCTTCATGCCTTACACTGTGTGTGTGCGTATATGCAGTACGCACACAGGATGCACACACGTGTATTTACTTCCACATCATGTATGAGACTGCCTTTGTATGAGGGGCACAGTGAGATGCACAGAAATGAGAATGAGCAAACAAGTGAGCAAGAGAGAGACAGAGAGAGAGTTAGGTTTACTGCGAACCTAAAATGGCTGGCAAATAGCACAACTTAGAAGGCCAAGGAGCTTTACAACAGGGTGCCTTTAAGCTGTCAGTCATTAACTCCAGCTTACATACACTTCCTCTTCCTTAGAAAATAAGGGCACCAGGCACCTGGGTGGCTCAGTCGGTTAAGCATCCAACTCTTGGTTCCAGCTCAGGTCATGATCTCATGTTTCCTGAGATGGAGCCCCATGTCAAGGTCTTGGCTGGCAGCATGGAGCCTGCTGGGGATTCTCTCTCCTCTCTCTCTCTCTCTCTCTCTCTCTCTCTGTCTCTGCCCCTCCCCTCTGCTTGCTCACTCTCTCTATTTCAAAATAAATAAACATTAAAAAAAAAAAGAGAGAGAAAGTAAGGGCACCCAAACTTACGGACCAGCCAGTAAGAACCTAAAGTCATTAAACCCATAATAGGAAAGGATAACTGGTAACTTAACATAAAGAAGGCTAATGTTTATGATGATGATGATGATGATAGCAATAATAATAATAATAATAATGATATCCAGACACAAAAATTCTGAATGCACAGACATCAGGATTAGTGAAAAACTCCAAATACTTTAGAAGTCCTCAAGGCATTTTTATTTTATAATACAATACCATAATTTATATTCATCATAATCACTTCAGCTATCAAAAATGTTTCTACATTTCATGTGGCCTTTTGAAGAAGAAATGAAGTTATAATGATTCGGTGTGTAAAGTTGTCTTCTAAAATAGTTAACATTGTTTAAGAGTTTGATCACCCCATAGGGAAAGTTCCAAGAATCTAGACACCCTTCTGTGAAATACTTTAATCCCAAATATCTGTGTAAACAAAACACTCACTTCCTTTTCCTCGGCTCTCATGCTATGCATTTCTTTCTTTCTTTATGGATCTTCTCCAATTAATTTTCCTCCCCTCAGTAATGAGATTTCCTTTAAACTAATGCAGTATTCTAAGCATCAATAAACAGCAGGTTTGCCTCTGCTGTGCAATGGGGTATCACTTTAAGTTTGCCATGCCTTGTCAATGACAAAGTTCGTAGAAGTTTTTACCAGAAATATTGTATTTTCAAAGTTACTCCAAAGTCAAGAATATGACTCAATCATATGATCTTCCATTTGTGGTGTGCAATTCCATTTACTTGGCTTTTGTGTTAATGTATCCAATTTCTCTGAATGACTATAACATTTCTTGGCTGTTGACACCACCGGCCCTTCCAGAATCCTGAAATTTAAAAGCACAAGACCTTATAAATCTTTCAAAAAATATTATCTAATGTCTGTCTTCGATTATTTTAATTCCTTATACAACCACCAAATCTGATTACAATTTGGTTTTCAATCCAGATTCGGTGACTTATTGCTTATGTTGTTTCCATTTTCTTGTTTCCCTTTCTTCTACTTTTTCCCCCTGGTCGTCTACATCCATTTCTTCTTCTTCTGTTAACCCCAATTTCCCTCCCCTACTAAGGGCAATGGTTGGTGGTATGCCCATCAGAATTGCTTGCCCTTTCTTAGCTAAGAGGCGTCTGAAGTCTCAAAGACTGAAGTGTGAATTTGCGTAAATAAGTCATATAGGAATGCAGAAGATTATAGATTTTACGCTATCCACCAGGGAAAAAATGGGTAATATTTTTTCTTCATGTGCCAACTAGGTGATTATCTTTATGAGTTATTCCCATTATTTCCTAGTGCAGATGGCTCTCTTCATGCAAAGGAAGATTTTTGTGAAAACTCTTGTTTCCATAACCTTTATTGTTTATACTCCCAGAGAAAGACAGATGCATAAACTCTACCATCATACAAATATATTAAACCTTGAAAAAAAGTGACTGGACTTGTGCTGGAGTCACATGCCTACTTCTTTTTTTTTTTTTTTTTTTTTTCTCTTTTCATGTTTATCTACTTTTGAGAGAAGGAGAGACAGAGCTTGAGCAGGGAAGGGCAGACAGAGGGAGACACAGAATCAGAAGCAAGCTCCAGGCTCAGAGCTATCAGCACAGAGCCAGACACAGGGCTCAAACCCTCGAACAATGAGATCATGACCTGAGCCAAAGTTGGACACTTAACCAACTGGGCTACCCAAGGGCCCCATCACATGCCTCTTTCTGAACCAACCATAATAGTTGGAGAAAGAAATGTATCTAATTGGTCATTTTAGCCTTGTCCCCATCCATGGCAAGAAAGAGGCCAATTAACATTTGGTAGCTGGATCACAACCACGTAGAAGTATTAAGCAAATTTCACCAATGTCTAATACAGAGAACATTCCAGCACTCTACTTTAGTAGACACCTGGTTTTATTTGTAATATTAAACACACAAATTCTACATTTAAAAAATGCTGTCTTGGGGTCAAATGTCCATTGATTAGACCCGCAGCTTTGTAGTAAATGTTTTTCTTTTCTAAATGGAACATAATAAATTGTCACCTGGAATGCAGGTTGACTTTTTAAAAAATGTAAGTCTGTGGATAGTGCCTAACAATGACAAGTAACAACATGTAAACCAGGAACATGAAAAGATCATATAAGAGCAGAATCATGTTAACAGTGGTGAAATCTATTTTAAATCCATTAGAAAGGCTTCAGTAGGTACAAGTAATGAGTTTTAAAGCACCTGGGCCAGACACACCAAACCAGCTGCTAGTTCACCACACAGGATTCATTCATCATTTATGTTGCCTGCCAAACTGGTCGCTTAAAATGGACCAGGCATGCAGTGGAAATGCTGATCCAGGAGATTTTCAGACATGAGGCCTGCACAGATGTTAACTACCAACAACAGCTTCAATAAGAAACGCAAGAGTTTTGATACTGCAAGGAAGAAAAGATTAGGAAAAATGACTTCTAGAATATTCTAGCCAGACACATATTTCTCCATTTAAGGTTCCAAGCAAAACAGATGCTCAGCATAGAACTTCACTAGAGACTCTCTTTTCTTTAAATCTGATGTGCTGGTTTTATTGATGTACTTCCTCACTTGGTAAACCATAATGACCCGTTCCTCTGGCCGTTGAATTCCTACAGAGACCAGGCACCTGTGTTACGTCTGCTGCTTCAGGTGTTGCCCGCTGATACGCGCGCCTGTTGAGAGCGAAATGGGTGATGTGTTTGTTCCCAAACCGGGTTTGGCCAGGTCGTTTATTACTATAATAAAACAATTAAGTATTAATAAACTGAGGTAATATTTACAGTAAACGAGAGTTGTTTATATGAAAATTAGGTTAAATCCGTTGTAAAATCTTGGCTAATATAATTTTTTAAATGCTGTGTAATTAGGTGTGTGAACCAATTTTAAAGTGGTTGTGGTGGCCACCTTGTTTTTAAGTGGTTGTGGTGGCCACCTCAGATTCATTTTCCTCCATTTTTCACCTGTGATATCATCTGATGCCCCCCACAAATTCGCTCTTCTTTCTTTTCTCTCTCTCCTTCGGTTCTTTGGAAGGCTGACCCGCAAGGACTCGTTCAGCAACGGGCTCCCCTGATCTCTGACTTCTGCTTGTTTTGGTCAGTGAGGGTCCCTGGCAGGAAATCAAAGAGAAGGAAGTATTGAGTCTTTCTTGCCTCAGTTCCTTCCCTGTGGGATCACATTAGGTTGCCTGCACTCTTGGACCGAAATTCTCATTTTCTGACAGGGAGCCTTCTCTCTCTGGCTTCTGGCAACCATCCCTTCTCTCTTCCTTTCAAACCTACAGGTAGGAACTTTAGTAAGATTATACCAGCCCTACTGTACGACATTACCACTGGTGTCTCCTCATACTTTGCCCACATTTTTATTTGTAGTCCCTTTTGGGAACTCACCTTGACTTACCCATTTTGAGTGCACCAGCCATTTCCTGCCAGCGTTCTGGCTGACATGCTGGAGGGGTGAACCGAGGGGAGCTACTGACATGAGACAACCTGGATGCAAATTTTAACTCTTCTCCTATAGTAAGCGGAGAAAGCAGGCATCAGTGGTATCTTTTCAAACTCCGCATTCTTCTTCTTTTTAAATTTAGAGAGACAGTGTGTGTGAGGAGGGGCCGGGGCAGAGAGAGAGAGAGAGAGAGAGAGAGAGACTTAGGCAGGCTCCACAGTCAGTGTGAAGCCCAAAGGGGGGCTCAGTCCCACGACCCTGGGATCACAACCTGAGCCAAAATCAAGAGTCTGACACTCAACCAACTGAGCCACCCAGGTACCTCTCCACATCTTCCTCCTCCTTCTTCTTCTTCTTCTTCTTCTTCTTCTTCTTCTTCTCCTTCTTCTTCTTCTCCTCCTCCCCTCCCCCCCTTCCCCTCCTCCTTCTTCTTTTTTAAGTTTATTTGTTTACTTTTGAGAGTGACAGAAAGCACAAGCGGGGGGGGGCGGGGGTGGTGGTGGTGGTGGTGGTGAGGATCTGAAGCAGGCTCTGTGCTGACAGCAGAGAGCCTGACGCGAAGCTCCAACTCATGAACTATGACATCATGACCTGAGCCGGAAGTTAGATGCTAACTGACTGAGCCACCCAGGCGCCTCCTTCTTTGTAAAAATGTAGATAATAATAAATGCTACTCCACAGACATACCATCTCCTTCTACTGTCACAGGGAGAATCCATTATGTGTAGCCTTTTTTGGTTAGCTCAGTGTCTGGCACATGCTAAGTGCTTATTAAGTTTTGATACACGAATAAGTTATTTTATGAATGAATGACAATTATCTTCTTGTGCAGACTCACTTCTTGGTAAATTTGGCAGTCGTCAATCAGACGACTCCTTAAGTGTCTTTAGGAAGAACTCCTCGACTGAGAACACATCTGAAGAACTTTCGCTAATGTCTCATCCCACTGGTTTAACACATAATCTGAAATAAATCCTGCAAAACTGAAATGAGCTAAAGTAAAAGGACAAAACGAGTTATGAAGGTTTGCACTATTTTGGCCTTAAAGCCATATGGGTTAGGATGTTTAAATGTCTGACTTCCTAACCAACTAGACTTTCTAGAAAATGGCACACTTGCTAATTATCCTGGTGTGCTCTGTACTGACATATTAACAGTTTGTTATTCAACACTTATATAACCTTACATAACACTTCCTGTGGACCAGACTTATTGGGATTACTCTATATATACAAAAACACCTTGGTTTGTGAGCATAATTCATTCCAGAAACATGCTTATGATCCAAAGCACTTGTATATCAAAGCAAATTTACCCATAAGAAAGAATGGAAACTCAGATATTTGTTCCACAACCCCAAAATATTGATATAAAAATGATTACAATACTGTAATCTAATACAAAATAATAAATAAAATACAAAATAAAAATAAACACATCAACCTGCACTTACGTTTGAAAACCTCCATGGCTGGTGTGAGGGAAACAAGAGAGAGGAGGGTTATTGTGTAGGACAACTTTCACTATCCCTATCAGAATCACTGCTATCTATTGGCTCAATGGAATCAATTTCTGTGCGAGGGCCATTGTATACACTTGGCCGGAAGTTGACTACAGTACAGTATTAATAAACTTGTGTCAAATGCTGTATTTAATGTAACTGGGGATAAGGCAGCAGAGGAAAGGATCTACAATCTGCAGGCAGCCTGAACTAGAATGAAGCAAAGTATTCCTAAGCTTCCTCTTGTATGGAAAAGCAAGCAAAGAAAGGACTGTCCACAGGTGCTTTGAAGTGACAAAAAACACACTAGTGCCAGATGTGGGCATCTTCCAATGTTCTGAAACATCACCGATTTCTGCCAAACACCGTGGCCTGACACTGAGCATCCAAGCATGGGAGAAGATTACCCACAATCCTGCAGTGAGAGGGAGAGAGAGAGAGAGAGAGAGAGAGAGAGAACCATTGGCTCAGTTGTGATCATGTGATGTTCGGGGTCACATACTACTCCTATTGCAAGACATTGCTCGTTTATCAGGTTAAAATTTATTACAAATGTTTGCTCATCTTGCAGAACACCCACAGAACAAGTTACTTGCAATCCAAGACTTTACTGTATAAACTTATGACCACCCCCCCCACTGCCCGCCATGTACTAATCCTTTTATGAGCCCATTTTACAGAGAAAGAAACTGAAGCACACAGAGGTTAAGTAACTTGGCCTATGCATGGTGAAATCAGAACCTGTACACTTAACTACTAGCTTGTAGTTGCCTATAGCAGAGAAACGGTTATGTGTTTACTACAATGTTTCTTTTTTCAGATAACACAGAGAGGCTACATTTCCTAGATTGTCCTGCAACTAGATGGGGCCTGTTAACTGGGTCTGGACAGAGGAATGTAGGTAATGGTGTAACCTCCCCTTTCAGGCTTGGCCTTTGAAATCACCGTATGTAGTCCTCCCACTCTTCTGTGGCAGCTTAGGAAGTCAGGGGCCCACAGGGGACCACAGGGGGCCACTATCAGATGGAAAAGGGCTGCCTGACCTATTTTCAACTATGTATGAATAAGAAACTTTCATTACCTCAAACTATTATTATTTAAGAGTGCACTTATTCAGACATAGCTTAGTGTGTGCTAACAAAGAAATTGGTATTTTGTTTTTTGTTTTTTTTTTTAATTTTTTTTTCAACGTTTTTTATTTATTTTTGGGACAGAGAGAGACAGAGCATGAACGGGGGAGGGGCAGAGAGAGAGGGAGACACAGAATCAGAAACAGGCTCCAGGCTCCGAGCCATCCGCCCAGAGCCTGACGCGGGGCTCGAACTCACGGACCGCGAGATCGTGACCTGGCTGAAGTCGGACGCTTAACCGACTGTGCCACCCAGGCACCTCATGAAATTGGTATTTTGAATCATATTGCTTTAACGTAAAACAGTAATCTATGTCATTGGCTTCATTGCTAGGCAACAGCAAGGCCAATATGAGAGATGAGGATATATAAGAAACGAACTCTCCATTTCATACTGTGGAAGCAGCTGGAAAAAACTGTTGCCTGTAGTAACTTGGGAGACAGAGTAAGTGTCTTTAACTTGTATGTTAAAAGAAATAGAATAATGGGATTAGAGAATTAGTGTCTATTGGCTATTATTGGCTGCCTTTGGAAAGGTTAGTGCCAAAAAAAAAAATCAGAAGATACCTGGCCAGCATGAAAGCAGAATTGAAAGAGAATAGATTCTGGAAAATGGGGTCCTGCTAAGTGAGAAGATGCAACCAGATAGTTAAAGATAAGACTTTGGGAGACACTCAAGAAAAGAATCAGGCTTCAAAGGTTGTCAGGCCCCCAAAGAAGACACTGTCTCTTACACCCACATCAGACTGTATCCAAGAAGAATAAGGTACAAGGAGGAACTTCCCTGCAGATAGAACCAGGGGCAGCCGAGAACAGTGGTCAAATACACCCCCTGGGAGTAGAGCAGGAGCAGTGGGTCAGCAGAACAAGAGAGTACTCGTGCCCATATTCCCGCACCCTGAACAACTTCACGTTCTCAAACTGGCTGATGGCCCTGTCATATTGCCAGGTACAGTGTGCCAATTTAACAGCAATATCTTGCCTTAAATCATAAAACAGCAGCTTTCTCACCTCAAAAATGCCACCTTGATAAAAAATATATATAACAGATAATAAGATCACCATGGACATGGCAATAATTTTAAATATCTCATGGCAGCTGCTTTCTGAAAACCTGTAATTGCTCTTTCCGCTTTTGGGAAATATCTAGTAATTGTCAAAACACTTAGGGGAACTGAAATTTTATTTTTTTAATTTTTTTTTAACGTTTATTTATTTTTGAGACAGAGAGAGACAGAGCACGAACAGGGGAAGGGCAGAGAGAGAGGGAGACACAGAATCTGAAACAGGCTCCAGGCTCCGAGCTGTCAGCACAGAGCCTGATGCGGGGCTCGAACTCACGGACCATGAGATCATGACCTGAGCCGAAGTCGGACGCTTAACCGACCAAGCCACCCAGGCGCCCCGGGAACTGAAATTTTAGTATGAACGTGATACTGGAACACAGGATTGATCTCTGACTGGCAGGCATATCCCCATGGGCTTACCCACGTTTGGTTTCTGTGTGAGGTAGGAAGCTGAACCTTGTCTGTTGGATGAAGGTATTCAGAGCAGGGTGCAGAAGAGGCACAGGACGAAGGAGAAATATGGTGGGCGGCATTCTTCTACTGCTAGTTTTACTTAAATGACTGGTAGATACATTCTTTTACCTTACAACCAAAACATTATACTGTAGATGAGATTGTAGCGTCTAGATGAGTTTTTGAGATAAGATATAGAACTACAAATAAATTTATTTCTGCATCATCCATAGACTGCAGCTTCCCTGGGCTGAATCACTTGGCAGGAATGAGTTTGTGTGTCTAAGTTAGCCGAGAAGCTGGGAGGTGAGAGAGAACAGAAGGGAAGAAGGGGTGTAGGAGGCATCTTCCAATTTAGCAGAATGGGGGTTGGTGCTTCTTGATATTTATATCTAAATCCCAGTGGTCTTAGGTCACTGGAAAGCAGAACAAAATTCAGGCCTGGGATTTCTAAGGATGAATGTTCCAAGTAATTATGATGCATGATGCCCTCCTGGCAGAATGAAGATGGAGTAACGGCACACCTGTGCCCTTTGTCCCTTTTCCTTTCTTTCCCTTTCTCTGCTTAAGTCCTTCAGTTCAGTTCAAATGAACATGATTCCAAATGCTATCACTCCAAACAAAGGTACATTGATTTCTAGATAAGTAAGTAAATGGATGTATGGATAGAAAGATAGAAAGAAAAAGAGAGACACAGAGAAAGGGAGAGATCCCATGAGTTAATTAAAACATTACTCCTCTCCCCCAATCACCATTTCACCCATTCACCTGCCACCGTGGTGGCACATGACCAAGACCAAGCTACTTGGGAACAACAACAGGACATTGTGCCGCAGAAAGCAGGGCACACCGTATTTTTTTCTGCAGTTGGTAAAGTGGAAGAATGTGGACCCGGGCTTGCAAGGGATCATCTTTCTTATCATGGGATGAGTCTGTAGAAAAGAGTCGAGCAAAGACCAAGAGAACCCAGAGAAGACAGAGCCTTTTCAGGGCCTGGATCCAGATGAGTCATAGTCTAGCCCTCGTGTTTCCCACTTTCTTTCCCTGCTTCAATTAGTCTGAGTTGAGTTTCTGTTTCTTCCCATTAAAAGATTCTGGGCTGAAGCAGAATGAGAAGGCATCTACAAGAGTTGGTGGTGCAGAGGGAACGGGTGTAGTCTGGAGAAACCATTACTTTTCCAAACGACCTTTCTCTTGATTGAACTGATGTGTTGAGATTTTATTAGAATTTAGATAACATTCAAAAAGGCAACTCACTGGTAATTTTTTTGAAGAACATAAGAATATCATTATAATATAATTATATAATAATATAATTATAACATAATTATATTATAACATAATTATATTAATAATGTATTTAATTATGTATTTAATATTACATTCATATTTATAATGATAAAATCTATAATAATATATTATTATAATTAGCATATAATTAATATATAATGGTATAATTGATACATAATGTTAATCATTTGTTATTTTGTTGTTATGTATGTGCATATATATATATATATATATATATATATATATATACATACATGCACTTTATAAGCATGATGGCCGTGATGTCAAAGAATTTCAGAGTCTTTTGGAAATGTTCAAAAATAATTCTCAAGTATTGGGGTCACAAGAGAGATGTAATAGAACTGAGATGCTAAGATATGCCAAGGGGTAGACAGCACTCTTGGAATGTGTCCAGCCCCTTTGATTTTAGCAATTTAGGATGTTCCTAAAGTTAGGAGTCCTATCTTTTTTTTTTTTTTTTTTTAATTTAAATCCGAGTTAGTTAACATACAGTGTAGTCTTGGCTTCAGGAGTAGAACCCAGTGATATATCTCTTACATATGACACCCGGTGCTCATCCCAAAAAGTGCCCTCCTTAATCGCCATCACCCATTTAACTCACCTCCCCACCCACCTCCCCTCCAGTC
Organism: Herpailurus yagouaroundi; assembly: GCF_014898765.1. Classification (NCBI taxonomy): domain Eukaryota; kingdom Metazoa; phylum Chordata; class Mammalia; order Carnivora; family Felidae; genus Herpailurus; species Herpailurus yagouaroundi. The sequence continues at coordinate 28,739,684 of NW_024412417.1, read as the reverse complement.
TCCTATGGTTTGCTTCCCTCTCTATTTTTATCTTATTTTTCCTTCCCTTCCCGTATGTTCATCTATTGTGTTTCTCAAATTCCACATATGAGTGAAATCATATGATATCTGTCTTTGACTTATTTCACCGTGCATAATACACGTAGTTGAAAATGACAAGATTTCATTCTTTTTCATCACCGAGTAGTATTCCATTGCATATATATACCACATCTTCCAGCAATTACATTAGTAGGTATTTATCCAAAGGATACAAAAATGTTGATTTGTAGGTGCACATGCGCCCCAATGTTTGTAGCAGCGCTATCCACAATAGCCAAATTATGGAAAAAACCCAAATGTCCATGGATTGATGAACATATAAAGAAGGAGTCACATCTTAATCCTCTTTGTTATCTGCCAAAACCAGTTCTGTAGACTTACCAGCTCCTTCTTCACCTATGAGTAAATCTGTATATATTTTGAAAACAAGGCACTACAACCAACTGTATTGTTTTAGATAATTTATCCTGGCCACACCTTGTTTATTTCATTAAAACTACTCAGTTCTGGGTTCCTGTCCCATTGGCTCACATCTGATTTCTACCAGAAATCTGCCTAGCTCTTTACTAGCTCTGATGCTTTATGAGGATTGACCATACTAATCCTGGCTGTACACTATTAGTTGCCTTTCTAATTTTGAAGCTCTTTCAACTTCTCCATCTCATCCTGGTCCCCAGAATTCACAATAAACCATCATCAGACTGCTTGCTAAAGAAGAGTTTGGACTCCAGTCTCTGTGCTGGGTACCTTTGTTCAACCTTCGGTTCCAATTCTATCTGGTTCCACCATGTTCAAAGCCTCAGAAGGCTGAATTTTATAGCTTACAACTGGGGAATAAGATTAGGAACTCCCTAGGCTTGCACCAATGGGTTAACAAGACATAAAGAAGTACAAAGTCATAGGATGAGATGGAGAAGTTGGAAGAGCTTCTTTTCTCAAGTTTGGATAAACAAGATTAAGACCCAGGATAGAAAGGGGGGTGCAAGGCACCCAGAATGGAGAGGGGGTGAAAAGGCACCCAGAATAGAGAGAAGGGCAAAGGCCCCCCAAATCAAAGGTATATGAGGTAAGCAAGATTGGGCATTCAGGGCGAAAATGCCCCCCAATTTAGTATTATAGCAGAAAGCTGCTTTCACAGGAGGGAAGGACCAAATTAGGTAAGCAGATAAATACAGCCATAGACCACTGCACTGTGCTGTGGATGATGCTGCCCAGAGCACAGATGGTTAACAAAAGAAAAGGTGCTTTGTTAACCCTGAGGTTATTTGCCCTTTCTGTCTTATCCCCTAGGCTAGCTAAGATAAATAGACACGGCGCCTCCTGTCTGCTGTTAACAACCATCTGCCCATCTGCTCAGTGCCAGGATTTTGTTTTATATTGACCCAAACCCCAAACACTGTGTATCTTCAAAACCCCTTTTCCCTCATGCCCATGAGTTAATGCTCACCGATTCATTGTCTCTTTGTGCACGCCCATCATGTTTTTAAGCCTCCTGATCTTAATAAATACAGGGCAAGGACCCTTATTCGGGGTTCTTGTCTTTTCCCAGACATCAGCCATGTCTCGCTTTTCATCCTGCATCCTGCTCTCTTGCGGGATACGAGAGAACTTCAGACCCAGAGTCTATGACGACAACAACTGGATCCTTTACCCTCTGGCTCCCAGTTGGGATTGGCCAAAGGGAAGCATTTTTATGAGAACAGAGAACAGTGAGAGATGTGAGTCAACTAATGACCTCTTGGCTTCCCTGTGGTCCCAGCAGCAGAAGTGGGACCTCGCTGCTAAGGCCATAGGTCCTGTCAGGTATCTCTCACCTGTGGCTCTTTCCACATCTGGTAAGCTGACTCACACTGGCTCCTACAGGCTTTGCTGCCCTTCATGTTTCATGACCCCTAATGGTTTCCCTTAATTCCATTTACACCTTTGTGGAAGGTTTCCCTTTCAACTCCTCAATTACCTCATTTATGTGTGACATGTCTTTCCCATAAAGACCCGGATTGAAACACCCCTAGTTTCTAGAATTCTGCCCTGCACATAGTGGGGCACCAGGAGACCTTGAATTCTATTCCTGGATTCGCCACTTTTAACATAGTTATTGGGCAAACATGCACTGGTTAGTTCCTATATCCTGGACACTTTGCCTTTGCCTTTAATCCCTGTCCTCAACACAAGATGCCATGACAGGAACATGTAGAGCTGGGCTTACAGAACAGTGGGAGAGCCCCTGAGGGTCTTTGGGAAGCCGAGGTTGTGAGCCGCATCCCACTAGATGTATGAGAGGTTGCTGAACACAAAACAGGGAACAATACACAAGGGCAAAACACACAAATCAGAGAGATGAACTTGTTGTGGAAACTTCTAGCACATGTGTAGATTTGTAGATTTGTAGATTTGCTACCCACCTGGAAGTGGGTAGCATAAGGAGGGACTAAAAAGGCTGGCAGAAGCCATATTACAAAGAGTGCATATTCATTTATCAAATATCCAAGTTTGATAATACATTATATTATGAATTTGTGGCTCTATTCTTTTTTTAAAATTTAAATCCAAGTTAGTTAACACATAGCGTAATGATGGTTTCAGGAGTAGAATTCAGTGATTTGCCACTTACATATAACACCCAGTGCTCATCCCAACAAATGCCCTCCTTAATGCCCGTCACCCATTTAGTCCATCCCCCGACCGACCCCCCCCCCTCCAGAAACACTCAGTGTGTTCTCTGTGTTTAAGAGTCTTTTATGGTTTGCCTCCCTCTCTGTTTTTTGTGTTATTTTTCCTTCCCTTCTCCTATATCCGTTTTGTTTCTTGAGTTTCACATATGGGTGAAATCATATGATATTTGTCTTTCTCTGACTGACTTATTTTGCTTAGCATAAGACACTCTAGTCCTATCCACGTTGTTTCAAATGGCAAGATTTCATTCTTTTTGATTGTGTGGCTCTATTCTATAAGACTATGGGTACGAGATATAATTGGACATTACAGTTAAGTGACTTTATACCTGCAACATTTAAAAAGTTGCTTCCATCATGGAATGAGTGATTTTGCATTCTTAAAATTAAATAAAGACAACATATCATATTAAGTACATCACAATAATAAGAGAGGGAGACAGCAATCATTTAAAAGAGCTAGGGGGTTGTTTTCCCAGTCTAGAATACTATCTGTACAGCAGAGGGACCCGAATGCTTTCAGAATCCCAAACAGCGGACTTGATGTCCTCACCACCTGGAATTCCTTCCAGAGGCACTCACGGTGTCCTAAAGGAGGATCTTGTGTTCTCCATCTTCCTGTCACACTCCATCCCAGGATAACATCACTTCAGCCCAGAGGACCCCGATTATGTCATTTTTCCTTCTCTTAGAGCAATTGCTTCTCAAGGTTTTTTTCAGAGACTTCATGTTTGGTTTTAAGTGTTTTCAACCAGATCCCCCTGGAACAATCTATCTCTATTAGAATGTTTTCCTTTATGTGAGGCAGTATTTTTCCTTGCCTTCTGAAGGACAGAATAAAAGAGTTGTCTTCAGAATCCTTGAAATATCTGTTTATTCTTTTTGGGGAATGGATGAAATGTTCCTGAGTTTCCAACCTATTCATAACTGATGGAGGTATTGTGAAACAGTCAGGGCTTTGTACAGTTTTCCTCTTTTCCATACATCCATCAATACGTGCATTGTATACGCAGATAACAAGCTCAGAAAAGTTATGTGAATTGTGAGCAGCCGCATAGAACATGAGTAGCAAGGCAGAAACTCTGGACCTTCCAGATATGCCCATTATCCTATGGTGAGACAGAATAGTGCAGTAATTAATAATGCAAACGCTGGACTGGATGGCCTGCATGGGATCTCAGCAGGGTGAACTTAGGGATGTTACTTAATCTTTGTGTCCCAATTTACCCATAAGCAGACACAGATAATAATAGTATGTACCACATAGGGTTGGTTTGTGGATTAAGTTAAAAACCACAAACCGCACGTAAAGTGCTTAGCATAACACTCAAGTTACATCAGTTATTACCTTTGTTTTGATTGCCAATGTCCAATCACCATTCTTGATCTTGTTGCTTTAACTCTCCTTTACAGAAGCTTCTTAAAAATATTTTTCGTCAGTAGATGTGACTTCCCTTTTCTGTCAAATCCTGTGGTTTTAAATTAAAACATGTGTCTCGCATGGCACTTTTATTTTTTTATTTAAAAAAATTTTTTAACTGTTTATTTATTATTGAGAGACAGAGAGAGACAGAGAGACAGGGAGACACAGAATCCGAAGCAGGCTCCAGGCTCTGAGCTGTCAGCACAGAGCCTGACACGGGGCTCGAACTCACAAACCGCGAGTTCCTGACCTGAGCTGCAGTCGGACGCTTAACCGAATGAGCCACCCAAAGCGCCCCTCACATTGTACTTTTAAAACGATCTACTTCCTGGAATTCTGTATGTTGGGATGTTTTCTATATATACCATCTCTACCTTCTTACAGCCCATTTCTCCATCAACCCTACTGTACTTTGTCTTCTGCCTCCATCATACTACTGATATGTCTTCTGCTAAGTTCCTTTATGACTTCATGTTGACAAATTCATCATCATTGGGTACCAATAGAAGAAACCATACTAACAGTAAAGGAACTAAGGACCTATAATCCCAGTGGCTACATCGTTATTATACTTCAGGAAAGTGTGAGGGTATTTTCCAACAACTTTGGCTAGAAATGCCCAGGAAATAAGGGGCCATAAAGATTATGATAAATGCAAGGATGTTTCAGAATCTTAAACTCCTAAAATTATTTAGGAGTATTTGCAGAAAATTTAACAGTAAATATTTCCAGTGTAAGGAGATTGCACACCAGGACCCAGATATCATGTAATTTCTATCCATACGGATCGGAGGGCGTGTTTGTGGTGCTCAGAGGAACACATTCTTTGGTGTGTATAATTTCACCCTGTAAATATTATCTTGATAATTGGTAGTGGTATGAATCGGTGAGGCCAGAACATTAATGCATACCGAGCTACTGAATTTTTGAAAACGTAGGAAGGAGGGAAACTGATAATATAACATTTGAAGGAGAGGCAGCAGTATCATGCCCCATCCCATTCCCAATGAGACGTTAGCTGAAAAAGGAAGAGCTTAGGTAGTTTTCCTTTTGCACTTTCAAAGGTGGAGATACAAACACACATATTCACCCCCTTCCTTTTTTTTTTTTTTGTTTTAATAAAATCTCTCCATGCAGGGGCACCTGGGTGGCTCAGTCAGTTAAGCGAACAACTTTTGATTTTGACTCAGATCACGATCTCAAGATTTGTGAGTTCAAGCCCCACAAAAAAAAAAAAAAAAAAAAACAAAAAAACTCTCTATGAATCCTTCTGGGTTTCTTAACACTAATATTTTATTTTATTTTTTATTTTATTTTATTTTAAAGATTTCTTTTTTAAAATATTTATTTATTTTTGACAGAGAGAGTGTGTGAGCACGAACTGAAGAGGGTCAGACAGAAGGAGACAGAAGATCCAAAGCAGCTCTGTGCATCAGCGCAGAGCCCGATGCAGGGCTTGAACTCATGAACTGCGAGATCATGACCCGAGCTGAAATCAAGAGTTGGACGCTTAACCGACTGAGCCACCCAGGCGCACCGGCATAGTAAGATTTTATTAAAAAACAAAACAAAACAAAAAAGTAAGGAAGGGGGTAAGTATGTGGGTTTGTATCTCCACCTTTGTAAGTGCAAAAGGAAAACTACCTAAGCTCTTCTTTTTTCAGATAATCTCTTATTGGGAATGGGATGGGACTTTGAGAAATTGAACAGAAGACCATGGGGGAAGGGAAGGGAAGGAGGAAAACAGTTACAAACAGAGAGGGAGGCAAACCATAAGAGACTCTTGAATACAGAGAACAAACTGAGGGTTGATGGGGGAGGCAAGGGAGAGGGGAAAATGGGTGATGGGCACTGAGGAGGGCACTTGTTGGGAGGAGCGCTGGGTGTTATATGTAAGTGGTGAATCATGGGAATCTACTCCCGAAGCAAAGAGCACACTGTATACACTGTATGTTAGCTAACTTGACAATAAATTCTATTAAAAAAATAAATGAATAAATAAAAGTTAAAAAAAAAAAGAAACCCAGAAAAAATATTTTCAAGCTTCTTTTTTTTTTTTTTAATTTTTTTTTTTCAACGTTTATTTATTTTTGGGACAGAGAGAGACAGAGCATGAACGGGGGAGGGGCAGAGAGAGAGGGAGACACAGAATCGGAAACAGGCTCCAGGCTCTGAGCCATCAGCCCAGAGCCCGACGCGGGGCTGGAACTCCCGGACCGCGAGATCGTGACCTGGCTGAAGTCGGACGCCAACCGACTGCGCCACCCAGGCGCCCCTCAAGCTTCTTTAAAAACTGCGCTTTTTGGTACTTTATTTTAGTGTCTCCATATGTATTTTTGGATATATCAACTTATCACTTTTCTCAAGTATAGAGACCAAAATTAGAAATAACTTCTTGTGTTCATTCACTCTATTCTTTAAGTTCTAAGGTCCTTTAGGGCAAAGATAATAACCCGATTCTGTGGAAGAGAGAATTATAGTGCTTGTAAGTTGCTAGTACAAAAATCCTCATCCACCCTGAAGGTTGTGTCTCTGTACAATACCAAGCTCATCAAATTCAAAGATAAGATTACACAAAACGGGGTTGGGGAAGATATTTTTAAACATAAACATTTCCGGAAATCATCCACTTATACAACACATGTTTCTCCTGGTAGCCTTCTCCAGAATCACCCTCTCCAAGTTGATTTAGGAAATATCCATGTGAAATTATTATCTACTATGAGAAGAGTCTCCCATAATTCTTTGCCATGTTAACTGTACTTAATAAAAATATTCATCTAGACTTTATTAGATTTCAATTAAATGTGTTTGCAATTACATCTCTCCTTACCTCAGTTTCTCAAGACTTAGAAAATGTTCCTATGCCTGCCTGGGCTTTTCACACATCGTGAAAGAGCTTATGAGTACTCGTCCCTGGAGCTGACATTCTATCAATATTTCCAGGGATTGACTGTAGACAGTCCTCATCTCCATCCCCTCTCCCAAAGGCCTACCAATCAGGTTTACACAAAGAGTAAGTGTTACCTGTTGATAAATTAGTCTGCTTAAGGGTTTTAAAGTGAAAAATACATGTGCCAAAGGGTCATATAGCTTTAAAATTGCGTGGACACACATTAATCTCCATTATCTCTCAAATGCAGAGGCTAACATAGTGATTAATTTGGGGTTGCTGTACTCACATTTTAATGAATTGCAAAATGTCTGACTCACTTCTCGTCCCTTCCTCCTAAGTGTCCCTATTTTATCATGAAAGTGACAATCTATGGCAAATCTGAGTTTCACTGAAGGTCAGCTATAGGTCGCCAGGAAAAAATAAGGCAAGGGGACATTTACCAGGTATCAATGCTCATTTATGCACAACCTCAAGGATACATTCTATCTTTGTGAGGAAGTGATGTGGGTGAGCATAGACACTGATATGGGAGCTTTTTGTTCACCTCAAAATGAGTCAGTTAAAATGGATGTGTAAATGTATTCAAAGGAATGTGTCTATGTTACTCTTTGAGAAAGGGTAATGTGGTATTGTGACATGAAAATTCCTTGCCCAACTTATTTCAGTAGATCTTTGAAGAGGTGTTATGTTGAAGAGGAAGTACACATAAAAATAGGATAGATTTATATATTCCATCCCTGACAATGGAATAAATCTTGGGCCTCAGCGTGGTAGACTTGATGTTCAATGAGCATGAGGGGAGTTCTGCCCATCAGTCTACAAATCTGATTTGTCTTCTTTTCCATTGTGTCTCCAGCCTTATCATAGTGCCTGCCACTTAACACATATTCAATGCTCCGTAAATATATTTGATAAATTAATGAACTCTACTATCCACCCAGGCCAATTGCTCATAGTGTAGGCTCTATGCACATAGATTCTGATTTTGACTTCATTCTCCCACTAGCATTGGGACACCTGCTCTGAACCCTCTCATCGAGGCCTTACCCCACCATCTACCTTTTAACAGTTTCCTTCCTGGGGTTGAACCCTGTGCACCCATGCACCTTCCTAATAAATAGATTGTTTATGACTGAGATGCCCCACATGACTTCGAACACCATTCATACTCTACCTCTGTGCCCCTCATGCCTCACCAAAAAAATTTGAATTCATTGAATGTGGAGAATACCATCTAGGTTTAAAGAAACGTGTAAAACTGGATATCCACCTTAGTAGTCAGTGCCATAGTGAGGACAGTTCTCCCTGCCCTGATTCGTACTTTCATTAAGTACCTGCTCTAGCTTGTCTCTGGGCCAGAACTTTCAGAGATATAAACAGCAGAGACCATAACAAGGACGATGGGTGGGAATTAGAAGGAAGAAGATTTTAGTTCACCATCAGGAAAATTTCTCTAACGGGGTTAGCAAATTACCAAAACCATTCAAATATGGATTGTATTACCATCTGTTACAAGTGCTGTGAAAGAAATTCCTATATTCAGAGAAAGATTTGTGTATAGAATATCTGTGGCAAATGGTTCCTTTCCTTTAATCTTCACTCTAAAGGACATGACTATTTTCCCTTCAAATTTTAAGGGACGCAGCTAGATGATGAAGGCTTACAACCTCAAGGTGATGGTTTCCTTTTTAATTTTTAAATTTTTTTTTCAACGTTTTTTATTTATTTTGGGGACAGAGAGAGACAGAGCATGAACGGGGGAGGGGCAGAGAGAGAGGGAGACACAGAATCGGAAACAGGCTCCAGGCTCTGAGCCATCAGCCCAGAGCCCGACGCGGGGCTCGAACTCACGGAGCGTGAGATCATGACCTGGCTGAAGTCGGACGCTCAACCGACTGCGCCACGCAGGCGCCCCTTAATTTTTAAAAAATAGTTACTTTTTTATGTGATCAACATGAGTTCAGATGAACCGCATCTTAGGAAAAGTAGAAATGATTTTAGGAATCAAAAATATCCAGTTATGAAACTCCACACTAATTCTAATCAGCAAATTTATTCACTGCCCTGAGGATGAAAATTTTCTCTAGAAATGAGGATAAGAAAAGTTATCTGCCTGTGTATACATACACAGACACACATATACAGCACATTCATATATATATATATATATACACACACACACATATATATAATGTGTATATATGTGTATAATGTGTACAGAAATACATGCATATAGCGTATATGCTGTATACATATATTTTTTCACTCAAGTAATTTTTTGTATATAAAATGTATATAGGTATCCCCCACTTTAAGAAAGTTCACATAGGGGCACCTGGGTGGTGCAGTCGGTTAAGCGTCCGACTTCAGCCAGGTCACGATCTCGCGGTCCGGGAGTTCGAGCCCCGCGTCAGGCTCTGGGCTGATGGCTCAGAGCCTGGAGCCTGTTTCCGATTCTGTGTCTCCCTCTCTCTCTGCCCCTCCCCCGTTCATGCTCTGTCTCTCTCTGTCCCAAAAATAAATAAACGTTGAAAAAAATTAAAAAAAAAAGAAAGTTCACATTGTGCCACTTTGCTTTTACAGAAGACCTACATTAGTATCTGCTTTCACTAACTGAAAGAATCTGCAGAGAATTTTCACTTCCCCGGGAAAAAATCTGAAAAGTGAACACAGCGTTCAGCGTTGGTCTTGCAGGAGCTGGGAGAGAAGGAGCCACACCCTGAGGAGCGGGAGTCGTCCCGCCAAGCTCTGTCCCTTGTGACCTACCCTCAACATCTCAGCATCAACCGCCAGAGCTTTGACGTGTGCCCATGAGCATCTAGGCTTTACCTCGATTTATTTTGCGGATCATTAGCAAGATGTGTCCAAAGGCATCAAAAAAGCCTAAGACAGGTGATTTTTTTTTTTTTTTTAGGTCTGGAATGCTCAAAAAATATTCCATATACATTAATAGTAATTGTTTCTTCACACCATTTCAGTTCACAAAAAGGTTTCATGGGAATGCTCTACTTTCGGATACTAGGGGCAAACCTGTATCTTAGAATATGACTTGTTTCTTTTCAACATGTGGCTGATAGTAATGGTCAAGTTTTATCGCACCCCTGTAATGTGCCTGGCTGGTACCCTGGTTCTTACCAGGTAAGAACCATCCTGTCTTTAATTGTCACAGTACTCTGTGGAGGAATTATACAGATTAGGAAAATGAGGTTTAGAGCATGGAAATTTCCTCCTTAATAGGGCTAATAAGTGGCACAGTTGGCATTGGAATTCAAGACATCATGACACCAGATCTGGATTTATAATTTTTTTTAATTTGTATTTATTTCTGAGAGAGAGAGAGAGAGAGAGAGAGAGAGAGAGAGAGAACCAGCAGAGGAGAGGCAGAGAGAGAGGGAGACACAGAATCCAAAGCAGGCTCCAGGCTCTGAGCTGTCAGCACAGAGCCCAAGGCGTGGCTTGGACCCACAAACTGTGAGATCATGACCTGAGCCAAAGTCGGACTCTTAACTGACTGAGCCATCCAAGCATCCCTGGATTTTTACTTTTAAAGTGATACTCAAAGCTGCAGGGTTTTACATGGAATCCCATCATGATTTTCTTTCCTTTTTCTAAGTTTACTTATTTACTTTGAGAAAGAGAGGAAGAGGAAAAGGGAGAGAGAGAGAGAGAGAGAGAGAGAGAGAGAGAGAGAGATAGACCCGAGCAGGCTCCACATTGCCAGCATGGAGCCTGAAGTGGGGCTTGAACTCACGAACCTCAAGATCATGACCTGAGCCAAAATCTCGAGTCAGAAGCTTAACCGACTGAGTCACCCAGACGCCCCATAATTTTTTTTATTAGAGATAATACCCGCAGACATTTAGTCTCAAATCTGTTGACAATGTAGTGGGTGCTGCTATTTAATTAACCTTTCCTATTCAATAGATATCTTATTGTCTCAAAGTATGCAATCCAGAGAGCTGAAAATTAGTTGGTTAGTAACAATCAAATCAGCCCATATTTGGTTAATATATATCTAAGCAGGACAAAATACACATATATTTTTAATGCCAAGTTTTTATCGGTGAGGTGTCCAAAGTGTAATCAATGTCAGTTATATATGTCTCAACTCTGGGTATACACCTTTCCACAGTGTTTGGGCAATAACTCAATGATATTTCTTCTCACCTAGTTATGGAATGTGTTCCTCTGAGAAGGTAGTGCTGTGAAGTTGTCAATGTATTTTAAAAATTTTCTTCCCATGGAAACTCTATGTAGTCTTTGGGAGGTACACAGATGTACCCCTGAAAAGTTGAGTATAAACTTAACTTTTTCAGAATAAAATTGATTTTAAATGCTAATTATTTAAGGGAGTTCTTATGAATTTTATGGGGCAAATAAATTATTTTTTCATCTTTACTTTGAGCAGATCTTGATTTTCATATATCTGTTCTGCTTTCCTTTAGCAGTAGTTATCTGCAAAACTATAGGGAGGTCGTACTAAGTCACCTCCCCAGCACTAAGGCCATGTAAAGACATTTATGAATTAAAAAATAAGCTAGTAAACACCAAATTTGTAAGGCAAGTTTCTCTATCTCCAGCATGTCTGTTAATTGACTCTAATCTTTAGCTTTGGAAAGTAATCAAGAGAGATAATTTGAGTGCCCACTATCATGAGAGAATCATGAATGAGCTTCCATTTAACATGATCAGTAAACAGGCTGGAGAGAACACTGGAGAGAACACTGGATTGGCAGTTGTGATCAGCAGGTTGGTCTTGTTTTTCTCCCAAATGAATTGACTTTGGTAAATTGGTTAGCTTTCTTGGGTTTCAGTATTCTCTTTTTTTTTTTTTTTTAATTTTTGTTTTTCAACGTTTATTTATTTTTGGGACAGAGAGAGACAGAGCATGAACAGGGGAGGGGCAGACAGAGAGAGGGAGACACAGATTCGGAAACAGGCTCCAGGCTCTGAGCCATCAGCCCAGAGCCCGACGCGGGGCTCGAACTCCCGGACCGCGAGATCGTGACCTGGCTGAAGTCGGACGCTTAACCGACTGCGCCACCCAGGCGCCCCTTGGGTTTCAGTATTCTCGTGAAAATGGCAGCAAAATGTCTTCCCTTCCTACTGCACAAAGCGTATCAGGACCAAATTAGAAATGGTGTGTAAGGGAATTTATTTTGCTATTTTGTAAAGCACATAGGGCTTTATAAAACTGAAGCAAGTTTTTAGTAAGTCTAAATGTGTGGTACCTTAGACATTCTGTCATCTTCTCTTAAAAGCATTGGCAGCAAAGATGAGTCATTGAAAGAAATGTTTTAATAGTAACAATGATAATAATAACTAATAATAGTGCTTACAGTACACACAATAAGTATTCATATTTCTGCCACTTAGAACAAATCAGAATATGGATCTCACTGCAAGTGACCTCTAAGCAATGCTTGCTGTCCATTCTTTCTCTCCTTTCTTCTTATTTCTTTCTTTTCCTCCAACTGTTTCTAGGTTCTTGTTCCTTAGGCTCCATCCAAGGTTACTGGCTTTGATATAGTTTCCTGCTTTGTAATTTTTATTAAACTGTCTTGCCTTCCAAATATCATATGCCACATTCTCAAAAGTCTGATTAAGTAACGAGTTTATTAACTCGATTAATGGCAAACCCTGGACAAATTCCTGTAATTGAGCTGAACTGATTGAAGTACAAATGGGAGACCTTGACTTTGATGTCATTGTATCCTAATGACATTCAACATGGTTAGAACCTTCAGAACTTTTCCTCAGAGGTGAGAAATGAAAAGTTCAGCCTTTTGGCTAGGAGACTGTTTTGTATAACTTAGATATTTGGGCTAAAAATGGACTGATTGCAGTATTTTCAAATATGGATATACATTATGAAGTTGCAGGTGTCTGACTTCTCTTGAAATATCAGAGCATGTAGTGATCTTGGATCTTCCATAGGAAAAACAGCTGTGACTGAGGAGCAGCCGGTTTCTTTAGGAGAATAAGCTGTGTTCAGCACTGGGATCCCCACCCGTTCCGCTTGATTTATTTATGTCATCTTGTATGGCCCCTGTAGGACCTGAGTCTGTGACTCTCAATAAACCCACAGAAATAACCTAATTAAATCTTATCTCATAACCAGTTAGTCATGGGTGAAATCATGGACAGATGGTTGAAGGTGAACATATGTTGTTGATCTGTTTCTCTTATTTCATTAACCATTTTGCCAGCATTTTGAATAGTCTGATCATATGTCACAAACTATAACTGGCGCAGCAGTTTAGAAGGGGAAAAATCTAGAGTTTTGTTGACTATATTATTTTCAAATTTGAAACGAAAGCTGCTTTGAGTTTTGATTTGCAGTTCAAAGTAGAATTTTACCAGCTCAATAAATGTGAGTTCTAGGCAAGTTCCAAGCTCCACACCCACCACATTCCTATGATGTCAGAGCATGACAAAGAGCATCTCTGGTATGGGGTTTTTATAACATACAGTTATGGAAAGTAAAAGGTCTCCCATGAAATGTCACCGTAAGTGATATATTAGAGGCAAGAAGGAGAGGACTTAGCAATTTGACATTGGTAGCACCTTGAAGCTTCTAGAGTTTTCTGAAGGTTTCACAAACTCCTTCCTTTGTTCCCCATGCCTACGGGGAAGAAAGTTGATATGGATAAACCCAAGACACAGAAAAATGGAGCGATATTAGTAGCAAGGGGCAATTTAACAGGTTTACAAATAATACTGTTTGGGGAAAAATTCTCCCTTCCTTTTTTCTTTTCAATTTCTAAAGTTCCCCTTTCTTCAAATCAGAGTGAGAACCTGGAGCCCTAGGATTAAGTTGTGGGCCTATAGAAAGAGACCAAAGCAACTTCCTGGTAGATCTCAGTGAACGCTGTTAATCAGAAGCACAGTTCTCTGTGTGATTCCTTACGGTTTGGAACAGGTCATGGGCTAGAAGTTTCTCATACAGAGGCTTGGGGATGAAAATAATCTTATATCTGAGCAAACAAGAGGACCTTGCAAGTGTGGCTACAGGCATGGTGGGTGACCACGAAAAGAATAGGGGATCTCGGCTTCAAAGACAGATAACATCTCTGCACCCCTAGCAGAAGGCCTTCCCATGCATCTGGCTTTGAGCAAGGGTAAGTTAGCCAAATCGTCACCAACCAGCTGTCCAATTATCCACTGGGTTAAATGGACAGTGGTTTAGGAACCTAAGGAGAGACAGCGGAGCAAATGCCAAGAGAACACTTCATCTGACACATGGATAGCCACATTCTGCACAACTAGTAATTCAAACTCTCTCCCAGGATCCCTGTAACTCGGTGAGCTACCGACTCAATAATATACTGTGTATGGAAATGTTCAAGATCATCAGAGAAGATGACAGCAATGGAGATTCCAAACCTCAGTTCAGCATTTTCTACTTGTTTTGAGTCAGAATGAATTTGGCATAATTAGAAAGAAAAGGATGGATAAAAATAACTGCAATGGTAGTCGCAGAGAAAGAACAAATGTGTAGCACGAGGGAAGTTACTTTTTCTTCTTGACAAACTCACAGACAAAGTACATGGTAAGATGGCACTCTGTGTCATTCCATCTGCCTGAACTCAGCATTTCCACGCAGTCCTCATGACCATAGGGGTCACTGGGCTCCCCCTCTCTCCAGTTGCTGTAGTTCTGCAGTGGAGTGTTGTCTGTGAACACATACTGTCCCTCCTTCTCAAGGTCGTTCACCCCGATGAACACCCGGAAGAAGCCACTCTTGGCGACATAGTCGGCAATGAGGGTGTTGGCAGCTTCGTCCTTTGGCATGGCCAGCATTCCACCCCGGATCCGGCAGTGGGTCAGGGATTCCCGATAGTTCTTCTCCTCCTGCACGATGTAGTAGAATTTCTCCTCAGTTTCCCTAATCCCTGCGATGACTTGGCAGAGAGGAAAAGATGAGCATGATTATGTATCTCAAAAAGGGAAAAAGCAAGTATATAATATTGCTGTGATTAAATTCGTGTATTCGATGTTCAACAATTATTTTGCAAGCCCCTATTATGAGGTAGGCACTGGTTTAATATTTTTATCACCCTCGTAGTTATCAAATGGAGAACAAAGCCTTCCCATTTGCCCTCCTTGTCCTTCCTCCTTAACTTCCCACACGACTGTGAAGAAGAGACTGTTTTCACAAAGACTTGTCATATGAACTGCGCTGAGCTCCTCTCAGACTGTTCTCCCATCCAACTTTACTCTCTTCCATACAGAGTCCAACAGCCTGTCCTTCTCTCTTCCACTTCAATGACTTTTATGCCTGGGAAGTCTTCTCACTGATTTACCTGGAAAACTCCTTGTCAATTAGATCTAAGTGGAAGTATTTTCTCCTGTACAAGCTTTTCTAACGTCCCCGCACAGACACAGGGCTCTTGTGCACCTTCCCCACGTTTCCACTGCTCTTGGCTTTTTCTCTTGTGTATCCCTCAGTGCATTCCAGTCTAATGATTTGTCTGTATGTCTCGTGTACTAAACTATGAGTGTCTTGAGGACAATGTCTGTGTCTTTACCACTCTGTAGGCTCAGAGCCTGCAATAGTGCCCAGGATGGTAAAAGCTTATCAAGCGGATATTGGAATAATGCAGAAATGTGTCCGTTTGGGGCCGAATTTCTGGGCTATGAACGTGTACATAGATTGAAATTGTCCATAGTTCACTCCAGATACATGAAGTACTGAGCTACTGAATAAGATTCAGGGCAGAAGTGGGGACTCAGAATCATCCTGAGCTCATAATATGGTAAATATGTTTTAGGCTTCAGGGACATCTGCATATATTTCTTAGGGCCTATAAATTAAAATTTGCCAAGAAATCTGTGACCATGCCAATATAGATCAAAAACTGTTGCTCTGTGTTGAACCTCAAGGGTCTGGGGTTTTCATGAGAATCCAAGTCATGTCAGAGACAACGTCTCTAAGAGTAGTTTACAAGATGAAGAGGAACACAGATGGCATATGTGTGTTTCTAATAATGTACAACAAACATAGTTGGATTACAGTAAATAAAAGTGTAGCAAAGGAAACCAATTTCAACTGTAACTACCATAGATTGTTCATTCATACTGTCTCCAAAGAGAACACATAGGCCCTACTTTAAGGGTTTCACCGCTAACTACAATGGGGAAATGGACCAGGGATAACAAAAATGGCTAGCGTGGGAAGTTGCACAGTTCTGAGAAACACGTAATGATCTGTTGGTTTGTATTAAGGGTAGAGGAATCAGTGAAACCCACAGTCAAATCCCCGCTCCCCTGTTAATTAGTTCTGTATCTATGGGCAAGGTAATTTCTCTAAGCTTCAGTGTAAACATAATACCCACATGGCGATCACTATTTCAAATTCTCAAGAAAGTAGCTATTGTTTTTACTATTACTTCTCTTTTCTGAGATGCTAACTCTGTTGGATTCTTCCTGTCCTCTTTTCTTCTTAAGGCATGGCTTGTTAAACTCTGCCCTTTTCTCCATTCCCTTTTCTCCAAAAAGTATCTTTTCCTATCCATAGGCAAATGAATGTATTATGTATGAATATATGTAGGTAGTGTCCTGGAGTCTGAAGGGATAATTAGCATTTGAGAGACCTGCAAAGTGGTGACACTCTCTCAGTAGGCCTTTGCCTGACCCAAGGTATTTGCCGCTAAAATACTGGAAATACTTTGGAATTGTATTCTTGAATACTGGAATTACAGTGTTGAAAGAGGTTGAATTGACAGCATAAAGCAAAAGAGCATATACTCACCATTCTTGACAAACCTCATAGATGTCTTGAGGCGAGCAACACTAATATCCAGTTGTCCAACAACTTTCCGGTATCTTCCACAATCACAGACAGTGCCTTTGAAATGACAAAAACTGTGAATTCATGTTGAAGTACACATAGTTCAGTTGGAAAGGGCAATGACTCCCTTCTCAATATTTACTATCATCTTTTCCTAGTCTGGCTGTGTCTTTCTGTGAATGGCTATACTTTTAGTCTTTTATTTAAAACAAAGTTTCCAGGGGCGCCTGGGTGGCTCAGTCGGTTAAGCGGCCGGCTTCGGCTTGGGTCATGATCTCGCGGTCCGTGAGTTCGAGCCCCGCGTCGGGCTCTGTGCTCTGACCGCTCAGAGCCCGGAGCCCGTTTCAGATTCTGTGTCTCCCTCTCTCTGACCGTCCCCTGCTCATGCTCTGTCTCTCCCTGTCTCAAAAATTAAAAAATAAGAAAAATAAAAAAATAAATAAGTAAAACAAAGTTTCCAATTGACATTGTCTTCAGGAATTTACAGAATATCTTTTGAAGTATTTTGGATGAGATAAAACACAGCCCTAAGCCAGATTTTTAAAGTGAAGAGTAAATTGTGGCAAACCACTGCACACACACTGTGGACCACCTGGCATTTTTGTTGAACACAGAATGTGCCCATCCAATCTCAAAATAGAATCTTTACAGCTTTCTTAAAACAAACTTCTAGCCAGTCTTCTCTTCTGTTACTGCATTGCTCACTGGCTCACACAACTCTCCCAAGACAGGAGAAAACTTTCATGATGAAATCGAATGGTAATTTTGATTATCCATTTCAAGTATAGCTTGAATGATCCTTGAATGTTTCAAGGACTAAATTTTAATCTTGTGAATAGATTCAACTTATAATTTCAAGAGGCAGTCCCCCCATTTGTGGATTAACTCTGATTTTAATTTCCACCATTCATTCCCGCTTTGCTCATTTACCTTTTCAACTACCTGCTGATGCTGAGGCAGAGAAAGAATTGTAAGGGAAGTGATGTGAAATTCAAATGATTCCCTTTTTCTATTTAATGGCTGCTTTGTGTAATCAGTTCCTTTTGCCTTCTTTTTTGGCAATCGAGAAGCAAAAAAATCTTATTAGCCAAAGGGGGGGTGGGAATCTGTGGCTTTATTTATCCGTGTTCACAGTTAAATATAAGGAATTTAAAACAGTTCTTACAATTAGTCTTCACTGCACCTCTGTGAGCTCCCCTCGAAGCAATCTACCTACTTTCCCTGCACAGAGCATTGGAAACAAAACTCTTTCAGGAGGAAAGAGAAGACTCTTTCTGGCCACCGAAGGTGTGTCCTGTACCCATGGGGTCTCTCTGGATCAGGCCAGTTTGCTGCGGGCCTCCCCTCCATTTGGTTGAGATGCCGGTGGAATGCAGGGAACGCCGCTTCGGTCCCACTGCCATGGCCACGGTGGATTTTCCTCTGGCTCTGGTAGAATGAGGGCTGCTTCCTGATGTGCTGGGTTTGCTTCTCCTACTAAGCATGACTGGGATGGAATGTGCCATCACTCCCTTCCCCAGGGCTTGGAAAGTCACCAGCAGATGGAAAGGAAAGTTCCCTTCTTTCCTTTCCCCCAGCCCGAGTAAAACCAGGTTAAGCACCGAGAGGACTATTTTTTTCTTTCATAAAAATGTATTTATTTTTAAAGATGAATATATTTGGAATGATGCCAGACATTGAAGAGAAAAATGAGCAAGCCTTACCTGCTTTGCCTTTTCCTCCTGGGATCCCTGGCAAACCCTTTTCCCCTTTGTCACCTGAATAAAAACAATCACCATGAAAAGAACAATGAACTAAAATGGCAGATTGTTTCTGGAAGACAATATCTTATACACCTAAAATCATAGGAAACAGTTTTTGAATTTCACTTGTAGTGTCGCCAACTAATATTCTTTGGTTTTATGTAAATAATTTGATTTTGCATTGGCTGCACAGGTACGACTAATCAAACAAGTCATCATTTATTTAGATTGAATGTAGAATTCCGATAGAATGGGTAGAGAACATTTAAATTTGTGTCACCTGCCCTACTAACGTGGCCTTCTGAGAAAGGCTAATACAATGCTCTGCATATTTTTAACTTTAAAAGCACCATTGTTTTGTATACCTGGATCTGTTGATTAGCACATTGTGGTGCCCCAATTCTCCCATATGGCTTCACCCTTGGCTTCTCAAAAACATATATTGTGCTTTTCCAATTTAATTCAAATATTTACTATTTATTACTTACACTGTGCAAGACAAAAGGCTTGGTACTTTGAGAAGGTATAAAGAGAGACAAGATTAAACTTCTGACTTGAAGGGGTTTATACATTTTGGAAAAGATGTGATGTATGCAAATATCTGTAATATAAAGCTGTGTCAAATATATTACGCCAAAATATCAACCTTGATAATTTTCTCTTCTGCTCTTTTTTGTATGTGTCCATTTTCTTATTCAGTCAGAGGCATCCACAAAATAACTCTCAGAGAATCAGGAGTATTAAAGCAGAGAGGAAAAAAAATGTTGATTTTTTTTTCAACTTCAAAATAAGCCCTTGAAGCCTACATCAGACACAATAATTGAAAGCAAAAGCTTTTGATTTCCAAGAGGAAATGTTTGGCTGAAGTTCTTGAGAATCAAAAGAGAAGACCCTGATAGAAGTAAAATAGAGTTTATGCTTCAATGGTGAACTAGAAAAAGAAGGAAAAAAAAAAAAGGAATTTGGGAGGGATGAATATAGGGTGAAGGTCATCCAGGCCAGAAGGGTATGGGGCTTATCTCTGTAGGAGTTTGGTGAGTCCAGGGAATTAGTTATGTGCCCCAAAGGGGCAATATGAATGGAAATGGAGTCAGCATGAAGGTTCTACCTAACCCCATCCTTTACCAGCAAAAGGGAAAAAAATGGGAGCCACTCTAAAACCCGTAGGGTGGCCCATGTGGCCTGCTCATTAGCTATTCTTTTCATCACTGTCTGCTGAGTGCCTTTCATTAAGAGTCCTGTACATATCGGGGGCGCCTCAGTGGCTCAGTCCGTTAAGCGTCCCACTTTGGCTTGGGTCCTGATCTCACCGTTGGTGAGTTCGAGCCCAGTGTCAGGCTCTGTGCTGACAGCTCAGAGCCTGGAGCCTGCTTCAGATTCTGTGTCTCCCTCGCTCTCTGCCCTTTCCCCACTCGCACTCTGTCTCTTTATCTCTCTCAAAAACAAAGATTTAAAAAAAAGGAGTCCTGTACGTATTGACTGTTGATCTTTCAGGAAAGCCCGCTTGCCCAGGCCCCAGGAATTTGCTGAACATTTCCAAATTGACCCATGTGGACACTTCTTTTTACAGGGATGCCAGACGTTCACAGGCTCCCCAAAGAGAAAAAGCAGTCCTTGAAACCGAAAATGCAATTTAAGTGTGTAGGAGGAAGCCTCAGAACTTGCACTTGAATGAAATAAGGCAATGATGAAACCCATGACAACAGAATGTGATAAATGCTGTAAGAGAGACATTGAACATTGGACAGAGATAACATCCTCTGGCTGGGGGAGGTAGACGAGGCAGTACTTCAGCTGGAGGGATGAAGAAGACAGCACTGGAGCTTGGTTCTGAAGAACTTCAGCAGGTGAAGATGGGAGCAAGTTAGGGGACAATGTCCAACAGAGGTACACTGGAAAGAGCATGGGAAACATGCCATGCACCCTGATGAGGAAGACTGATCTGCTCACACCTAAGTTGTGTCCTGCAAATGCCTCCATTTCTCTTTTATGTAAATTGTTAAAGGTAAAAATAGAATTTGAGGACATATTAATGGAAGAAAGGAATATGCCTTTGCTAAGTGCCAATCATTTTGTAAGTACTGTTCCAGATACTTTATAGATATTCATATTATTATAGATATTATCAAGTTAAATCCATTAAGCTAGCTATTATCATTATCTTTATTCTACAGCTGAAAGAATGGAGGATCCTAGAGGCAAAATAACTTGTTCATGGACATCTAGCAATTCAGTGGCAGTGCTGGCATTTCTGACTCCCTAGTTCATGGTGCTTCCCAAATGAGGGAACCAATGATTTAATGAAAGGAAGTGAAGTATTCAAAAAATGCTGTCAGTAGTTGAAAGGCATGCCAAGTCCTTGTCACCACGAGACACAATATGGACTTAAAAGTTCATATGAATATAGTTTAATATGCTATCTTTTTAAAACAGTGTGTTTCCTTTATATGTGGATCCCTTTCAATTCAACATGGGCTGAAAGTTGACTCTTGTCCTGCTATCATCCTAGTTCTGGGCTAAACCCAGTGGTGGACATTAAAGAAGCCTAAATGGAGTATTTGCTTTATAAAAGTAATGGGGTTTTAAGGAAAACAAAGCACACATCGCAGACCAAGGAAATGGGACACGATCACTATTACCTACTCACAGAATGAAATAAAGGAAATGCCTGCTGGGTTTTTGGCCAAGATGGCCGTGGATCCGGGCAGAGAAGATGTTCACTGAAGCAAGAGCCTTCAGCTGGATCCTAATAATGTGGAAAACGGATTTTTGAATTGAAAAATGGCATTTTTTGGAAGCATATAAGTTTACAGATGTAAGCACTGTGACTACTTTCCAGTATTTTCCCATGAATGTCTTTCCTTTTTTGACAGATGGGAAAGTCAAACCAGTGTGGTAGAGTGAATGACCAAGGCAGTCTGAAAAACCAGGACTTCAATCCCGGCTCTGCCGCTCACTAGCTAAACGTGCCCAGGTTACTTAATTTCTTTAAGCCTTTGTTTCTTCATTTTTTAAGTGAAAATAATGACACCTAAAATCAGAAGATTATTAAGGAGGATTCATTGGATAATGTCATCTTATCATGGGATTAGCTCTGTGCTTAAGCCATAGAGGCTGCTCAACCAATGTGAGCTTCTGCCAAATACTTAGCTGGTTCACGGAGGATGTGGGCTTACAATGCCTGTTTCCTGAAAATGAATTCAGGTTTAAGGCCATACACAAAAACTTATTTTGGCCCGTGAGTGGGAACGTGTCAGTAATAACTGTCTTAAGCTTGAAGAATTAGAGGTTGTATTTAAAAACCAAACAAAAAAATCATAATGCTTCCACTGTAAAAGGATTATTGACCTTAAGTAAAAACATTTATTTTGCTATGAGGTTGAATTTGCCTGTACTAAATCATTCTCTCTTATTCCTAAAATGAAATATCGACATCCAGAAAGCTACCTTGTCCGTGCAAGTGACAACATTAAGGTCATCCCAGAAAGTTGAGATTAATCTGAGTCAGTGAAAAATTTAGAAGAGCCCCTGACAAAATGAGGACAATAAATTTCAAAGTACAGATTAAAAATGAAATTAATCCAGGTGAGCCAGAACACTAAACCTCAATTTTTTTTAAACTCCGAGACATGTTCATAAATTTTGATGGCATATCTCTGGAAGAGAAAGAAATTAGTGAATGGTGGAAATTGATGTTAAGGGACAGTAGTACTTAGAGAAACAAAGAGTCAAAAAGAGGGCCACATCACAGGAAATAAAATATTTCATCATTCACGTTTTCATTCTTAATGCAAAAAACATTTAGAAAGTTTCCACTGTACAATAGGCACTAGGATAAAAATGATTAAAAGGTAGGGTCCCCACATAGAGCTTATCTTTAAGCGAATAGAGCCAGTAAATCTTTCATTCATTTGTTCCTCCAGAAGTTCACAGTCTAGAGGGGGCAAAAAAGACAAGCTAATAAGCCATGACAATGAATAAAGAAATAAGGGTATGCAGGTATGGAATTGTCTTGAAGAAGATAAGGTTAGTTAACCCTATAATTTCCAGACTGTTACTTATTCAACATTTGTGGAAATTCATCCACTGAGGTTCAGAAAATCATACTGAACTCGACTCTTCATCATCTCTGTTATCTACCCTCCCAAGACACATCGTCTTATTCTACGACTCTTCATCATCTCTGTTATCTACCCTCCCAAGACACATCGTCTTATTCTACGAAAGGTTTAAGACTTGATTCAAGATCACGAACTCCAATTCCCCTAGCTGGAGCCTCATCTGTGTTTGACACACTTAAATCTGGAAAATGAAGTCTTGAATTCTGGACGTGTTCATGAGCGTGACTCTCCCTCCGCCTCCACTTCTGCTCATCTCCAGGGAAATACTTAGGATCTCAACCTTATTGAACATGGCTATATCTCAGAAATCTTGAAGTCCGGAATCCCACTTTCTGGCTACATCTTTCCTTCTCTTAACTAGTTGCTACATGAAACTGATATAGCCAGGGGCAGATCCATGATTCATTTTATCTGAAACTTATACAATTCGGGGAGCCCTGTTTAAGAAAAATAATACACAATTACAAATAGAAAAGTGGTATAAAAATGAATACTTATAAGAAATAAAAACAAATCATTAAACTTTAAAAGTAGGCAAACACCACAAAATTCACTAATAATCATAACACTTTAATTAATAAATTTGTGCCTCTATAATTCTTTTTTCATACCTATGGCCTGCATATGTTTGGCTGCTTTCATAAGTATCCAATTGACCTCGCACTATTTATCGATAAATGCGTCATTTCCCATTGCCAAGTCATGTCAACTTTGCATAAACCAAATTTAGGAGTCTGTTTCTGCATATTCCATTCCCTTTCATTGGTGTATTTAACAATCTCTGCATAAATTAACACTATCTTGATGGATGTAGCTTTAAAATAAATGTTTAAATTCAGGCTCCCAGCTTTGTTTTTCTTTTTTAAGATTGTCTTTGGGTATTCTTGGCGCCTTTCATTTCCAAATAAATTTTGAATTGGCTTATTAAATTCCAAGAGAGCTGCTTCTGGGATGTTGATGGAGATAACATTGATCGATACATAAATTTGGGGATCAAGTTAACAATATTGATCATCTTAACGATATTGAGTGTTTCAAGCTCTGAATGTAGTTTTAGTTCCATTTTTTCAAACATTCATTAATTTCTCTCATTATCATTATGTATTGTTTGTTGAAGAAGACTAAGCACCTTCTTTTTTAGCTTTGTTCCTAGATATTTAAGAATTTTAATGCCGTAATAAGTGGCATCGTTTTAATTTCATTTTTAACTGTTTCTGGTATGTAGAAACAAAATTGATTTTGGTGTGGCTAAACTGTGTAAAAAACTTAATACAAATAGTTAATCTGTAGATTCTTTTTTTTTTTTTTTAATTTTTAAAATTTTGTTTTTGAGACAGAGAGAGAGAGAGAGAGAGCAGGGCAGGGGCAGAGAGAGAGAGGGAGACACAGAATTCCGAAGCAGGCTCCAGGCTCTGAACTGTCAGCACAGAGCCTAACTCAGGGTTTGAACCCACGAACCATGAGGTTGTGACCTGAACCAAAGTCAGACGCTTAACCAGTTGAGCCACCCAGGCACCCCAATCTGTAGATTCTTTTGTATTTTCTGATCATGCAGTCACATCATCTGCAAAAAAATGACCCTTTTACTTCTTTGTTTCCAATGATTGTGATTCTTCTCTCTCATGCTTGCAGCTTTACTCTAGCTAGAACCACTGCTATTATGCTGGTTAAAATTGGTGATGAGGGCTCCAAATCTCAGGAGAGAAGTGTTCGAGGTTTCATTATTGAGTATGATTTTTTTTTTTTTAAATTTTTTTTTCAACGTTTATTTTTGGGACAGAGAGAGACAGAGCATGAACAGGGGAGGGGCAGAGAGAGAGGGAGACACAGAATCGGAAACAGGCTCCAGGCTCTGAGCCATCAGCCCAGAGCCTGACGTGGGGCTGGAACTCACGGAACGCGAGATCGTGACCTGGCTGAAGTCGGACGCTTAACCGACTGCGCCACCCAGGCGCCCCTGAGTATGATTTTTAATGGGTTTTTGTTGCTGTTTTTGATGTTCTCTTTCATATTGAATATGTTACCCTCTATTTCTAGCTTGCTAATAGTTTTTGAAACGTGAATGGGTTTATGTTTAATTCAGTGTTTTTCAGAATTTCTGGAGTTCTAACTGAAAATGTTGATTTTTGAAATGAAAAAGAGTACCATTTTCCTGGGCCACCCTTCTTTGGCAGGCCTTGAATACCAACTCAGTTTGAGCAACTTTCTGCTTGAGCTTCTTAGTCTCATAATGCTGCCTCACTCATGAATTGATGAACAACTTGAAAGGAAAATTAGAATAGAATGCATAGCTCATCTTAGTGTGGTTCCCTTCTCCTCCAGATCAAGACCCTAAAGTCCTATTCAATTTGGTACCTCTCCCATTTGTTTTGTCTTGTGGTTTTTTCTTTTTCTTTTCTTTTTTTCTTTTTTTAATTTTTTGGTGGTGGTTGTTTGCTTTTTTTTTTTTTTTTGACTCAGGTAGTCATTCTTTTTTTCTTTTTGATTTTTTTTTTAACGTTTATTTATTTTGAGACAGAGAGAGACAGAGCATGAATGGGGGAGGGTCAGAGAGAGAGGGAGACACAGAATTGGAAGCAGGCTCCAGGCTCCGAGCCAACAGCCCAGAGCCCGACGCGGGGCTCGAACTCATGGACCAAGAGATCGTGACCTGAGTCAAAGTCCGACGCTTAACTGACTGAGCCACCCAGGCACCCCTCCTTTTGATTTTTTTAATGTTTACTTACTTTTGAGAGAGAAAGAGAGAGACAGAGTGCAAGCAGGGGAGGGACAGAGAGAGAGGGAGACACAGAATCCGAAGCAGGCTCCGTGCTCTGAGCTGTTAGCACAGGGCCCTACATGGGGCTCAAACTCACAAACAGGGAGATCATGACCTAAGCCAAAGTTGGATGCTTAGCTGACTGAGCCACGTGGGCGCCCCTTAGGTAGTCATTCTTAAAGGATTAATGCAAGTGAATTTCTCATGACTTATAGCAGAAATCTGGCTTTTGTTTTATTATTAATGATGTAAGAAATTTCTTTCACCTTTACAACTTATTATTGATGATGTATGTAAATTAAGAATATTGTCAAATTTGAGAACACCTCTGTAAAGTCTTTTCCATATAGGAGCTGTTGGATTTAGAAAAATTTTCCACAGCCTCTCTCTTGCCCTGTACATTTCAAATGTTGTTTCTTTTCTGCAACTCACACATTTCTTGTGCTGGGGTCCCAAGACACATTCTTGTGATGATTGGATCTCTGCACTTTTTCATCATGACTTCAGATAGATCTGTGCAGTAAGTGGTAGGAATATTCTTGGAAGCTATTCCTACACTGAAATTGTTAGCAATAACTTAATTGTACCTGGAAGTAACTGCACGCTATGTAAGTATATCCCATGAAGTCCAAACTAAATGTTTCTTTCCCCCACTCAGATTCCTCTTGGCGAGCTCCCTGAATACTTGTGTCCACTCCCATAAGCAGCTGATACAAAGAGAAGTCTGATGGAAGGAAGCTGGAGCAGAGGGAGACAGTAGGGGCACCTGTGTGCTCAGTCAGTTAAGTCTGACCTAGATTTCAGCTCAGGTCATGGTCTCATGGTTTGTGAGTTCAAGCCCTGCATCAGGCTCTGTGCTGACAGTGTGGATCTTGCTTGGGACTCTCTCCCTCTTTCTCTCTCTCAAAGTAAATAAACAAACTTTTTTTTTTTTTTTTCAAAGGAAAGAGACAGTAGTGTTAACCTGCGCATTCTTGATAAGGACAATACCAGTTCAAGGATATAAAAGTCGATTCTAGAAGGGTGAAAAATCTTGCTCTCTTTTATATATAAAGCACAAATATACACATAATACATAATAGATATATAGTCCATGGATGGTATTAAAAATTCATAGGGGAGGGCAATTAGAAAAAAAATACGCATAAAAAGGCTTGTAAGGGGGGAAATAGTTTTGTTTTGTTTGTTTGTTTGTTTGTTTGTTTGTTTTTATGTTGAGGGGTACTATTTTAACCAATTGAGGATAAATGCCTTACTTCACAAACTTTCCCAAGCCATACAGACATGTGCACCCATTGCTAAGGCTCCTTGTCAGGGTCTTGGGAAGGACCCAAATAAGTGTGGGGCTCCAAAGCCAAAGCTTCATTCGTTTCATGGTAAAACCACCCCAAATGCATAAAATGGGAAGAGTCATAATCTCTGACGAGTCCACGTAGCTCTTCCCCAACTATGAGAATTTCAGTCACAGGCAAACATACACTATAAGCCATGGGATAAAAAAAAAAGCACAGCACTTTCTTTTCAGTGGCACTACCCTCCGTCCCTGCCCTCAAATGCAGGCTGAAGGAAAATTCTCAAAGGAATGAGTTGGAAAAGGATGGGAGAGAGGAGATAACCAAGCTCCAGGATGAATGGAGAGGGACGGCAGCCTCTCTCCCGCTGCGCCAGTTCACCCCTCAAGAACGCACCTCTGGTGACCGGGGGCACAATATTGATTATGCCGCTGCTGGAGACGCGGATGGCAGGAAGGCTGCTGGGTACACATCCAGGCTGCAGAGTCCCATCGCCTGTGGCACTGGGTTTCCCCGGATCTGTACCTTTGCACTAGCATCTCTTGCCTCCCCGTCAAATGTCTTTCCCTCCATTTCCATACACATGTCACCACTCCTCAAGACCTAGGTAGGTTTCTTTATATCAGTCAGGCCTTCCTCTCCCACCTGGCTCCTATAGTAGTCTTTTAGTTATTCAGAATTATGATTCTTTCTGAGCAAGTCCTGTCTTCCCAAATAGTCTATGAACTTCTTGCAAGAAAATTGTGATTCTCATTCAGCTTGGTATCTTCAAACCAAGTGGAACAAAGCATGAACTGCTGACCATCAGGAACAGTTAGAACCTGCTGTCATTGTGGGGCTTTATAAGAAGACAGTAGGGAGGAGTGCTCAGATGATAAAGAGGAAGCCACTCCTATTGTATAAGAGGAAAGCAGTAATGTTGTGCAGGGTGGGGACAGGATGCAAAACAAAAGAAAATACATACATACACTCAAAGCTTCTAACCTGTTAATAAATTCCAGATGAAGAATCTTTATTATTTCATTCAGTTTAAGAAAGAAAATTCCAGGGGCGCCTGGATGGCTCAATCCGTTAAGCATCCAACTTCACCTCAGGTCATGA
The DNA here is from genome assembly GCF_014898765.1 of Herpailurus yagouaroundi. NCBI lineage: Eukaryota > Metazoa > Chordata > Mammalia > Carnivora > Felidae > Herpailurus > Herpailurus yagouaroundi. The sequence continues at coordinate 28,711,844 of NW_024412417.1, read as the reverse complement.
TCTCACCATTCATGGGTTAAAGCCTTACGTTGGGCTCTGTGCTGACAGTTCAGAGCCTGGAGCCTGCTTCGGATTCTGTGTCTCCCTCTCCCTCTGCTCCTCCCCTGCTCATGCTCTGTCTCTCTGTCTCTGTCTCTGTCTCTCTCAAAAATAAATAAACATTAAAAAATTTTTTTAAAGAAAATTCTACTGCCCTTCACTGCATTGACTTTTAGGAATAATTGTTTTCTGTTACTGAACATGCATCATGATGGTGATACCCATTTTAACTGTATCAAGGATTACAACCAGCAGATCCCAGGAAATAGTTCAATGTAGAGACCACCAATACTATTTTTTAAATTAATTAATTAATTTATTTATTAATTTTGAGAGAGAGAGAGAGAGAGCATGCATACAAGCAGGGGAGGGACAGAGAGAGAATCCCAAGCAGGCTCCACGCTGTCAGCGCAGAATCTGACGCAGGGCTGGAACTCACGAACCATGAGCTCATGACCTGAGTCGAAATCAAGGAGTCAGCTGCTTAACGGACTGAGCCACCCGGGCGTCCCAAGGCTACCAGAACTTTATGTTTGATTCTGTCCCTGAATTTCTGTTTAGTTTTGTTCAAGCCCCTTATTTATTTTTTAGACACATTGTTTATGTAAAGAAGGAACAGCCAAGATATGAAGAAAGAAAAAACTCATATTTTAAAAGAAAGACAAGGGGTCATTTTCATGATACAGAACGTTTTGGAATATATCAAGGGTATGCTTGATTTGCCTTAAATTACCACTGGAGGAAAGAAAAATGCAGCTTACCCTTCTTGCCAATGGGCCCGGTCTTGCCAATGTTGCCCTGGTCTCCTGCATCACCCAGCTCCCCCTTAATTCCTGAAAAGCAAAGCATGTGTCATCTTTACATCCTAAGGTTTTAAATTCCCTTTGAAGACGTGGCTAGTACATGATATCCGCTTGAAGGAAATACAAAAAGCATACTCTTCTGTCTGCGGTATGGAACATATATCCTATGTTTTATTATCTATCTTAATAGCATTGTAGTGTATATACGAAAACTAAATGTGGGTAAGAATGAAAATCCTGGACCCAATGGTATTGAAATGTTTACTGATATGATATTCCTAAAAGGTCTATAGCAGAGGATGTCTAATCTAGAGGTCAAATAAGGGGCTGAGTGGAAGAATTCTTGAGTTTTATTCTAATTCTGTTCCTTTCTAGATCCTTTTGGGCTTCACTTGGGAATTCTGTTTCCTCCCTATTTCAAAACAAGATTTGACTCTCTTAGCCATTTTTAAGAAGGGGAGAGGGGCGCCTGGGTGGCGCAGTCGGTTAAGCGTCCGACTTCAGCCAGGTCACGATCTCGCGGTCCGTGAGTTCCAGCCCCGCGTCAGGCTCTGGGCTGATGGCTCGGAGCCTGGAGCCTGTTTCCGATTCTGTGTCTCCCTCTCTCTCTGCCCCTCCCCCGTTCATGCTCTGTCTCTCTCTGTCCCAAAAATAAATAAACGTTGAAAAAAAAATTTAAAAAAATAAAAATAAAAATAAAAATAAAAAAGAAGGGGAGAGAATGTATAATCGTAAAACTTCATGATCAAGGGGACATCAGAGATTGCCCTACTGAGTTTTTACCCCCCAAAAATATGATCGGGATCATGATTTCCTCCAAAATTATCAGTTTTGTTTTTTTTCTACGATGACCTAAAAAACATTTACCAGTAATAAAGCTGTATAATTTTGCAACTGATTGTACATAATTATAGAATATTATACATATTTATAGAATAGGAAGAGTATAAATCAGCATTTCTCAAATTGAGGTTTCAAAAGCTTGTGAGTCTTTTCTTCTCTTTAACTTGCTAAAGATTTTGAAGTCAGTGGTCTAGGGCCACCACCTTGTAACAGTTGATGGAGAATATGTCCAGTGCTTGGAAGACACACGCTTAGACACCACAATCCAGAAGCTATGTATTGGTTAAGCTCCTCTTGGCGTTATGAGTAAAAACACTCCCTAATGGCCTTTGTGTCGTTCTCATCTTCCTTGGCCCTGTTCCTCCCACTCCATCGTCTACTGACAGATCTTAGAAAGGTGAGTAAGCCAATGGATCAGTCAACTCTTTCTGTTCTTCTCATCCCCCTCCTTACACTCTAGGTCAGCCAAAAGGAGTTGCTTAGCAGTGGATTCTGAGAAAAGACACAGCTATGAACCCAGCTGTGTTTCTAAAACTCGTGGTTTCTTAGGTATTTCTGGAGACTGCTCCTCCCTGGGTCTCCTGGAATACCCCACCCCTGCTCATCCTAAGGAGGCAGCCTGAGAAATGTGTGGTGACTTATTAACAGCCACTGTCATAGGAGCTCTCTGGTAGCGAGTACATTCATATCTGAAGTACCTTTCATTCATCTTTGGAGCCAAGAGTGTTCCAAAAGCTGCCAATCTCCAGGACAAGGCCAGTAGAGAGAGGAAAGCAATTCTAATATTACAGCGTCACATTCACATCATTGCACTTACCTTTCGGGCCCATGCGTCCCACTTTGCCATGTTTCCCCTCCTCTCCTGGATCTCCCTTTTCGCCATCATCTCCTTTGGAAATGGAAAATGAATGAGTGGAGCAGCTCGAATAATAACATAGCACATCCTCCCCAGGATATGGTGGTGAACATGGTTGGAATCCATTCCTCAGCCAAGGGCTTGCCTTAGAACTCTGATGTGACTATGTTCATGGGCCCACATAGACTGGAGAGTCAGGGAAAGAGAGGACACTTCTGGTATCTTTACTCTTTCACTTTTCGCACGCTGTTGGGGGAGGTCATTAAAGGGATGTGACCACCCATTGACTTCTGAACCAGACCCAGGAAATCAGTTAAATGCTACTCACCCCTTTCCCTATCTTGCAATGTATGACCACCATTCCCACAGTGGGAGCCATGTCAAGGATGCAGCTTTGACAGAGTGAGGTGTTGTTGAGACCATCTGGCAGGTATATGTGACTGAACCCTGAAAAGGCATCTATATAAACTTTTGAGAGTCTGGCAGGCAGGTGTGGAAACTTTCTTGTCTTACCACCACTGAAGACAAGCCTCATATGTAACTTCCCTTGCTTATTCACATCACCACCTACCAATCTGGAGTGGTCTGCCTCTTTCCTTCATCTCTCCTTGCTCTCAGTATAGGTAGGATAGGAGGGCAGTTTCAAATTTTTCCCAAGAAATTCTCAAGTTTGCAAACCTAGCTAACTTTATGTTTGAAGAAATGTCTTTGCTGGTGAATTCCTGAGAAGTTTGCAAAACTTTTTTTTTAATGTTTATTTATTTTTGAGAGAGAGAATGTGCATGAGTGGGGTAGGGGCAGAGAGAGAGAGGCAGAGAGGGAATCCCAAGCAGGCTCCACACTGTCCGTGTAGAGTCAGATGTGGAACTCGATCTTACAAACCATGATATCATAACTTGAGTCCAAATCAAGAGTTGGATGCTTAACCAACTGAGCCACCCACGCTCCCCTCTTTTTTTTTTTAACTGAAGTATAGTTGACAATTTTATGTTAGTTTCAGGTATACAAGTCTGATCTGTCAAGTCTGTAGGTCATGTTACGCTTGCCACAAGTGTAGCTACCATCTATCACCATACAAACTATTACAATACCATGGACTATATTCCTTATGCTGTACCTTTCATCTCTGTGATTTATTCATTTCATGACTGGAAGGAAGCCTGTATCTCCTATTCCCCTTCACCCATTTTTCCCATCTCCCCACCTCCTTTCCTTTTGGGAACTACCAGTTAGTTCTCCACATTTACATCTGTTTCTGCTTTTTGTTTGCTCATTTATTTTGCTTTTTAGGTTCTACATTTAAGTAAAATCATATGGTATTTGTCTTTTTCTTTCTGACTTATTTTACTTAACATAATTCTCTCTAGGTCTATCCATGTTATTGCAAATGGCAGGATCTCACTCTTACTTATGGCTGAGTAATATTCCAGTGTGTGTGTGTGTGTGTGTGTATCATATCTGGCATGACAAGTCTTTATTTTTATAGTGAATTTGGCCAGTTCTGGAAGCATGTACATGTTCAAACGTGTATATTGATGTGTAATACATATATAAATAATATTCTATACTTATATATAATTATCTAAATATATACAAATTATAAAATATATAAATTATAACTTATACTTTGTAAACTCTTACTCTCGGACTGCATGTTTGAGAGACCCCAAGTAGTAGGCATAGACCAGGAAGCTAAGAATAGAAGACAGGTAGGGAACAGGAACAGCTGCAAAGCAGTTCTGTGTGGGCAGCAACTATCTTTTTTTTTTTTTTAACGTTTATTATTTATTGAGAGACAGAGCATGAGCATGGGAGGGGAAGAGAGAAGAGGAGACACAGAATACAAAGCAGGCTCCAGGCTCTTAGCTGTTCACACAGAGCCCGATGTGGGGCTCAAACTCACAAACCACAAGATCATGACCTGAGCTGAAGTTGGACCCTTAACCGACTGAGCCACCCAGGTGGGCAGCAACTATCTTAGTCATAGGTGGATCTAGCTCTCACACCCCATCTAGTCAAGGACAGAATGAATGTTTTAATGAAAAGTGTCCTGGACCATAAATCAGGAGCCCTGGGTTCGAAGGTCATGTTAGTCTCTGATGGGTTGAGCAACCCTTCAAAAGTCAGTGATAGAGTTTATTGGCTTTAGAATAAGGCAGATCTGGACTTTATCACTTGACCACTCATTATCTGGAGAAAGTTAGGTATGTGACGTCCCTTTCTGAGTCTCGATTTCCCCCCATACAAATTGAGCTAATAATGCCTACAAAACAAGGGCCCTTATAAGAACTTTAATAAGATAAAATACATAAAAGACCTGGAACATAATCTGTTCTTAGCAATGGTGGATATTGTTATTCTTTATATCTCAGTGTCCTCATCCTTAATGTGGACTTAATACCTGCCTTCCCTACCTCTCTCAGTTATTTTAGCATCAACAAGGTAAGTATGCAATTGTGCTTTGAAAATAAAGAACACAACACACACGATATTATGACCAGCTACCTGAATTATCACCACAGCAATCTCAGGATATGAAGGAGTCCTGTCCATCACTAATGGAAAGAAGTAGATAAAAAAAAACAAAAAAACAAAAAAACAAAAAAAAAAAACTTCTAAGGACAAAAGTGAAGCTCCTCAGATTAGACAGTTTGGGAGAGAGCAAGTTGAGATGTCATTTACTTGTCCAGAAAAAGCATGCTCAGCCATTCTCTATGTTTTCCTTACAGCAGAACGTAAATATTTTAAATGAAAGCTTAAGTCAAGTATGGAACCGTTGGATTTCCAGGTCAAAAAGCCAAGTATGGAACCGTTGGATTTCCAGGTCATGAGATGGGTCAAGCATTAAAACACTTCCCATGTGAAGCTCTAAAATCTCCTTCCGGGGAAGCTTTCAAAAAAGAACACACAGATTATTTGTGTGATCAGACCAGAGGGGTGAAGTGGATGGACAAAGTGGCATTTCTTTAGATAAAGTTAGTAGCCAATGTTTATTGAGTTATTATATGTATGCCAGCACTGTTGATGATCATACCAATTCTAGGAGGTGAAAACTATTATTGTGCCATTTTTTGAATGGAAAAATAGACTCAGTGAGGTTAAGTTCCTTGCCTAGTGTCATAGAGCTTGTGGATGGCAGAGCTAGGATTCAACATGTGTATTTCTGTGCCTCCAGATCCCTACCAGATCCCTCCATTTATCCCTTCTAATCCAGGATTCTGTGACCCTTAGCAAATTGTGGATTTTAAATAATTTGATATTGTGTCAAATTTTTCAGGGAGAAAAAGGGGAGATGCAGAAAGAATGGCTGTTTTTGTTCCTTTTTGAAAAAAGAAACAGTGGGGAAGAAAACAAACAAACAAAAAAACCAGCCAAGCATCTCAATGACTTAATCCACAGGGAATGTATCCTTGAGGTAGTTCAGTATAATTGAGACCTGGCTTTGCCACTCACTAGCTGACAGAGCTTGGGACGTCCTTGACCTTTGTCGAGCCTTGATTCACTGATTTGGAGAATGGACAAAATACTATCTTCTGCAGAGCTTCAGAGGGTTTTAGTAAAGGTAAAATTAGGAAAGTATTTTCCTTCAGGAAGCCCTTTCTAACACTTTCAGGCTGGGCTAAATCCTCCCTTTAATTACCTTCATTGTTGAAAATATCACTGTATCCTGAGTCCATTTTTCTGTGTTATTCCTTACACTCATCTGTGACCTGTGGGATGGCTGGGGTTATGGGTGATTTATTCTAGCATCTTCATAAATTAACACATTGTTTGTGTCTGGTGCCTAATAAATACAGTTGAGCTGGATATATTTTGTGAGCCATAAAACATTTTACAAGTGTAATGATAGTGTTTATTGAATACTATGGGCCAAAGGGTACCTAGCACTTGATATACATCTTATCATTTGGCCTCTACAACAACTTTGAGATGGATATTATTCTTAGCTCCATTCTACAGGTGAAGAAATGGGTCAAAGAAAGGTTAAGTAACTTCCTAGGGTCACAGAGCTTGTAAGTAATAAAGCCAGGATTCAAACCAGGGCAGTTGCCTTCAAAGCCCATGTTCTTAACAAACTGTCTGATTGGGAACAAATTCTTGTTAACATTTCTGGGTTTTAGATTGCTATTCTGTACAATGGGGCCAAAGATACGTGTCCTGCTCACCAAAAAGTGAGATCAAAGGCAGGGATGTATGTGAAACACTTTGTGAATCATGAAACCACAAAAATTATTGGTGCCATTATTACTTCTCCTTCTTTTCCACCTTCCTCTGAGCTTTCCCATTCGTTTTCAAGCAAGTATCTAACTGAAAGCAGCCAGATGAGGGACTTAGTCATCTACTGCTCCCTGGTGGCTCCTGATGGAGACCTGGGAGGGTGAAAATAGGATTATTATTCTTCTGACCTGTGTGCCTGCATCCCAGCCCGGTGCTGAGCAGGCTGCTGGCAGAGATGAAGTAAACAACTCATGCCCTTGCCTTCAGCTTGAACCCTGGGTTCATTTGATCTTTGAGACTTGCTTTAATGAGAACAGAAGAGAGGTATAAAAGCAAGCTTTGGAAAGGATCCCCCACATGGCTCACAGTTGTCTGCTTTCATCCTCTTGGCAATATTTCATTGGATTAGTAGTGCAATTTAGACTTTCTTTTTTCCTTTTAAAAATAGCTACTTACATTTTAAAATTAAATGAAAAGCTATCAATTGAAATGAACTAATTTCAATTTTACAAAAATGATTTGTTTCGGCCCCCCCAGGCCGCCAGCTTGCTGTGATAATCTCTCCACCAGAATTCCAGCAGAGCGCACAGCTGACTAATTTTTCTTAGGGAAAGGGAAAGTTTTTTTTTCCCCAACAAGCAAAAAGTCTTTAAAAATTAAAGTCTAGTTTGAGTTGAAATTGCCGAACCTAGGTCAGTACCCCCTGCTCAAAGGAAGCAATTATTAAAAATTAGTGAATTGGTTTTGGAAATGCTAAAGAAAAATCACTAGAAGCTGAACTTTTCCCACTGCCAAAATAGTCTTATGGACAGGAGGAAGTTGTTAGCAATCCTCCTCCTGATCAGCCTTTGAATTGAGTGCAGGAGGTGGTATGGGGTGCTTTATTAACGGGGCCAGCACTCTTCTCTAAAATATATCCCTCTCGTCTCTACCTACACCTTCTTGCCAATTACATTCTCATTCTTGGAAAGCTCTGTTGTCATATCGATTATTCCCTGGACCTCTCCTATACACCACATATCTTAGTACAGTCATAAAATGGACTATCTCCCAGTACTTTTACCTCCTGGATCACCACCTCATCCTTTTACCGAAATATTCAGCCATCCTTGGGACCTACTACTTTTGCCTTCTCCCCAGTCCCTCTGTTTATCAGTCCCTCTGTGCCTTTACTTCTCTCCCCATTAATCCTGAATTCTTTCAACTCAGTCACTCCTACACAGCTCTCCCTAAGGCAAAGGGACTGCCCTCCTTTGGTGAAGAGAGCTCTGGGACAAATTCTATCATTTTTCTGAATCCCAGTGCCATCCATTAAATAGAGAAAATAATCGTTACTTCATAGGATTGTTGTAGACTAATGGAGACAATGCATGAAAAGTGTGCAGCACAGTGCCTGGTGCTTGGCAAACTCATCTGTTCTTCTTTTAACAAGAATAGAAGGGAGGTGTAAGAATGATTAGCATCATCATCATCATCACCACCAGAAATGACATTTCTTTTAAACCTTCCTTTGTATTCACTACCTCAATCCTTATCCTGCAATCATCACTTACCTTTTTACTTAACTACGTGTGCTAAGTAAATTTTCACACAATTAAAGATAAATGGAAATAGATATATACCCATTACTGAGGTTTAACAATTAACATGTTGTCATTGCTTCATCTATGTATTTTTATTGATTTTTTTTTTTAAAGTATATAACGGACATCACGACATATCTTCCTTAAATACTTCAGCAGGTCTCTAAACGGTAGGAACATTCTCCTGTGTACACATAATATCATTATGTCAATCTTAAATTTTAATTGACTACCGGGATTTGCTAAAGCCATCTTTATAGAGTTCTGTGACCTCGTTTATCTTGAGCCTGTGCTACTGTGCTGCATATAAACTAATAAAAAGAGGTGAGCCCTTAGAAAGAAAGACAGACATTCAGAGGAATAAACCTAGGTTCACTGAAAACAAATCATGACAAAAATTCCATTTTTAATTCTGAAAGGACTCCTAATAAATCAAGAAACTGTCATGACCAGAGTGGCTGGGAGAAGACACATTTCCATTGGTCATTCACAGAAGACTGCAGTCCCTGTGAGGCTGGGAGGATATATTGATAAAATCCATGGGCTTCATTCTTACAGATCTTGAATTCAATTTCTAATTATATCCCTTTGTGTGTGTGGTATTTAACCTCTCAAAGTTTCTGTTTTGTCTGTAAATGGAAATAGAGTAACTACCTGTTTAGTCTCCCGAATTGAGGGCTGTTTCCTTATGCTGAAACACATGATATTTTTCTTTCATTTCAATAGCTTTGTGATGGAAATTGCAGGTAGAGGAAGAAATCAGTACAAAGGTTTCTTATTTCCTTTTTCCCCTATCCAGTGTATTGCCAGGTTATGTCTAGTGTTACCTGCCCATTCCTTGAAGGTGGGATTTTTCAGCTCTCCAAATGGTCTCATATCCTAGGACTGGCAACAAACACTCGGATAACAGGAACCAACAGGAGAAGGTGATCTGTAATTTAAAATCAGGCTTCTGCAAGCATGGCTCACTGACCCTCAAAGATAGTGGTCATAAACTGTGGAGAGATTACAGACCCTTGGTGACATTTCATCACAGCTCTCTTTCCCCATTTCAGACATGGAGGGGGTTTTCTTCATATTTCTTTTAATGAAAGCAGAAAAAATGAGCAAGCATAGTTTTTAAAGGAAGAATGACATGTAGACATTACTTTGCATCTTCACTGCCATGAGGCAACTTATCTGTGGGTCAAGGGAGACCCAGACCTTGGCCATCTTGGCTTAAGAAGAACAGCAAAATAATAATAATAATAATAATAATAATAATAATAATAATAAAATACTATGTTCCTCATGAATGGAAAAACATCTTTCCATGACAGTAGGGCAGGGGTCCTCTAAGAGATTTTTCTGAGCTCCTCCCTAACATTATCTTACCCAGTTATAAAGAATGTGCATGAAATAAGACCATCCTTGTAAAACAATTAACATCTTTCCCAATACATTTAAAGCATTTGCAAAATGTTTATTTTGGTCCTACAGTCGGGATATGATTACAAAAGAACTAAGTTCATTTTAGTCCATAGGAAGCTGCCTGCCTCTAAGGAGAAAAGCTGTCCAAGGGACAATCTTCTGTGGAAGAAAGCAGCTCTTAACCAAGATACAATTTGGCAAGGGTCTCAGCCTTCAGAACCACAGGTCTTTGGAAGCTTGGTGCAATGGGAAGAATAGGAGTTTTATAGCCTGTTATGGGCTGAATTGTTTCCTCATCTCCAAAATTCATATTGGAGCCCTTCATGTTGAAGCCCTACTCCCAGTACTTCAGAAGGCAAATGTATTTAGACATAAGGCCTTTAACAAGATGAGTAAGTTAAATTCTGGCTGTTTGGGCAGTCCTAATCCAATCTGGCAGTGTCCTTATGAGAAGAGGAAATTTGGACATACAAAAGGATACAAGGACAAATGTAAAAAAAAAAAAAAAAATCCCTGCAAAGGCCATGTGAGGACACAGTGAGAAGGCAGCCATCTGCAAGCCAAGGAGAGAGGTCTTAGCTAAGAGAGACCAAATTTGTCAACAACTTGACCTTGGCCTTTCGGCCTCCAGAACTGCAAGACAATGACTTCCTGATGTTTAAGCCACTCAGTTTGTGTCATTTTGTTATGGTAGCCCTAGCAGACTAATTCATAGTCACAGAGACCTGGGCTCAACTCCTACATCTCCACTTAACAGCGCTTTCATATTATACTAATATAAGTATAATGGGTACTCTCTCTGCTTCAGTTTCCTAAACTAGAAAGTTGAGATAGTTACATTTTTCTTACACGGAGTTGCTTGAAGATTAAACGATATTATGGATGGCAAATTTCACAGAGGATACCTGTGCATTGAGTGTGCCCTTAATGATCCACTAAATGTTGAGTGTATAGTGGGGATCTCTTGCTTTTACCTTCCTGGTATCTTCTTCTGTGCTTCTAGTACCAGTCCCACAAATTTCCATAGGAAACCACGCTTGCTTATTCTACGTCCATGTGTTTTAAACCTAACCCACAGTGATTGGTTCAGCAATGGACATGTGACTCGCCAAGAGCCAGTGAGTCTCAATTCGTAGATAAGTCTCCTCAACAACTCAAGCAGTTATAACTTTCAAAAATGGAGACTTGCTCTTTCTGCAAGGGTTGCAGAGACGATAGACTACTATTGAAATATCTGAATCTATTTGACCACCACGAAGGGAGAAGCTTCTTTAAAGTGAAGTCATTATTGAGGAAAGCAGAAGCAAGGTATGAAGACTGAGTCCTGAGCACCTCACTCCGGACTGGATATAGTGCAGCTTGAATCCCTCCCTGTTACATGAGTCTATAAATTCCCCTTCTCTCCTCTGTTTGCTTGTTTGACTAACCAGTTTAAGTTTACTTCCTTACTAATGTAAGGAAACTTATGTGTCTACTAGACACAGATCAGGACAAAAGGGCCTTCCTATGAGGAAATCAAAACCTCAGGAGAAGATAGGCATATAATTACCGTGATAAATGCTAGAAGAGGAGCTGTTATGGGAGCACAATGGAGGAAACACCTGCCTTTACCTGCTTACACCTGAAACTCTCCCCTATTCTTTCTCCAGAAGAAATGGGATCCCTTGCACTGGGCTCCGCCAGAATAAATTCATAACTTAAGTGAAAAAATAAGATAAAATACAAATTTGTCATTATATGAGGGCAGGCTGTTACTACACTGTTCTCATCAATAAAAGTTCATGTGGATTTTTATTTTCCATCCAAACCATGCATCCTATGGGTTCTGCTCACATGTCACGTCCTTTCCCCAGGAGTCTTCTTGGTACAGACTTTCTTGCTGCCATCTCCCTCTTTAACTGTCAGGATCATCTCATTTTCTGAAGGGAACACCCCTCCTACTTCAAAGCATCCACCACACTGTGTCACATGATGGGACAGGTCAGGGATATGCACTATATTCTCTGTATCCCTAGCACTTGGCACAGCATCTCAGATGTAATGGGTGCTTTCTCAACAAAGGTTTTCAAAAGAAAGGGAATAACACCCTTAAAGTTAAGATAGATAAATGTGAGCTTAATGAGAATACAGTTAAATAAATTAGTAATTGATTGAAATGTCATTCTCTCAAATGGCTGATTAATGAATTGACTTGAGTCAGCTGAGAAAGGTCTGTGTGATGGCTTGTAATCTAGGAAGGCAGCCAGACTGGCTCTACTACTCTCTCCACCCCATATTTTTGTCCCCTCTTCTTTTTTTTTTTTAAGTGTATTCATTTATTTTGAGAGAGAGAAAGAGAGTAAGTGCATGCACATAAGCGGGGTAGAGGCAGAGAGAGAGGGGAAGAGAGAGAATCCCAAGAGGTTGAACTCATGAACCATGAGATCATGACCTGAGCTGAAATCAATAGTCAGAGCCCAACCGACTGAGACACCCAGGCATCCCTGTTCCCTCTTCTAATTTGCCCGTGTCTCCCAGTGTTGCCACCATGCTCTAATCTCCCAGGCTCAGTACCCAGATTGGCTTTGGCTATTCCTCCTTCCTAACTTCCACCTTGATTCTTACTTTTTCTCACATGTGTCCTTTCTTTTTCTTCCTAACACTACTGCCATCATTCTACCTCTTCCTGTCCTCATATAATCCCTATTCCTTGTGGGTGGTCCCTAAATGGTCTGCATGGTGTTTTATTCACCAGTGACTCCAAGGGCCTAGAATAGTGTCTATTCAATGAATAATTGTTTAAATACTGGTTTCCTTAGATCTGAACTTCACTTTTTCAAACCATCTTGCAGACTAATCTTTATAAAATAGCATTTTCATTATAAAACTGCCCCATTCAAAACATTTCAGCAGTTCCTCTGTGTTTATAGGCCAAGCCCAAACTAGTTAGTCTAGCATTTGGACTTTCACAGACTGGCATCGGTGGAAATTTCTGGTGTTATTTTCTGTCACTGAGTTGCATAACCTTCTATTCCTGTTCAACTTGGTTATTCATTTTTTTTTATTAAAATGTCTTTCAATTCATGCCTCCATTGAGTGCCACACACTTTTCTCTCTGTTTGAAGTTCGTCTCTTCAGAGGAAAAAAACACAGACGTCATAAAAGAAAAGAAAAACATATATGACCATATGAGAAATTAAAAGTTTTTATATGATAAAAGATGCCTCGTAAATATATACAGTTTATAAACAAATATATGACAGACAAGGGAAAAAATCAAGCACTAAGATACAGAAAATGATTGATATTCTTAACATGCAAAAAGCCTTTGCAAAAAGATAATAAGTGAAATAAAAAGATGATCTAAAAATATAAGTAATAAATGGTAGATGAAAAGTGCCCGCACTATTAGTCAGAACAATAGTACATATGGAAATGTCTTTATGGTACTTTGCCTTTAGATTTAGTAATAATCTAAAAAGACTAGTAGCATCAAACGATGCCACAGATGCAGAGAGCACTCAGTCATTGCTTCTGGCAACATCAATTGCTACACCATTTCTGGAAGCTAGTCTGTCAATAAGGATTAAAATAAAGAATCCAAACCATCTATTTTACCTTAGGGAACCTATTTCATGGGAATAACTGTAAGAACTAAAAACTACTTGTAAGAACGTGTGTGTGTGTGTGTGTGTATTTATGTATATGAAAACACTTGTTTGCTGTGGCAAAAACAAAAACCATAAACCATCTGAAAGTTTGTCATCATGGAACTGATGAAAATACAAGGAGAAATACTGTGCAGTTACTAAAAATAATGAGTTAGAGCGAGACCTCTGGAGAAAGTACGAGCTCCATGTTATAGTATATAAAGAATGTCTCTTGGAGAGTCACATGCATATGATCTTACTTAGAAGAAAGAATAATAAACAGAAAAAATATAGAGAAAAGTGCCAATACCAAGCTCTTCATGATGATTACATGGGAGAAGTGGGTCTGGAAAAGGAAGAGTGACAGTGAAATGTGAAATCATTAGTTTTTTCTTTACGCATCTTTATTCTGCATATATTTATACATGCTATATGTTTAACAAGCATAAAATACTCTTTCAATTTAAAAAATAAATCATTAATAATATAAAGAAACTATGGCCCTTCTCTCCCTTTGTAAATTTTACCCATCAGTCTGTCTCACATTCTAAATTCTCTGAATTTATTGATAGAATTATTTCCTTGGTAATTCACCATCTGCTTCCCTGTTACTACTCTATAATTGCTGCCTTGGAGTATTATTTTAAAATGCACTGTTATTTAACTTTTTGTGTTAATGTCAACTCCTTAATTGGAGTGTAAGTTCCTTGTGATGAGGGCAGATATTTTACACTTTGCTCTCAAGAGCTGCTCAAAACTTCACAATTTGCTCACTCATTCTTGAACAAATATTTATGGAGTCTCTACCAACTACTAAGTCCTGTGTTGAGTCCTAGGCATACGGCACGGTCTCAGACTAGACATGATCTAAGCCTAAAAGTTTGGTTGGAAGGAGGCACCAAACAAGGTCTTCTAAATGTCATGAGTATTACGAAAGGGAAATTGTCATGTGTGTTGTTGGCACCTAACAGGGTGCGATTTTGAAAAGATCAGTGATATGGGAGTAAGGAGATTTGGCTTTTATTAAACTCTACTGCTCTCTCCTCAGATGACAAGATAATGTGTCAAATAAGGAAACAGAAAAGAAGTGCTTGTTCTATATTAATATGCTAAGTAATGCAAGGAAATAACATATATAAGGACATATAATTAAGTTATCTAATAACAATATCAATGTCAGTAATGATAACAACTGTGTTTACTGGGGGCTTCCTGTGATCCCACCCAGGTTGTTGACGTGCATGACCATGATATCAACCAGTTCTTTTATTGTTGACCCATCAGTTTCAGAGACCAAAAAACTTTATTCCTCCTTCAGCTCATTCCTGTATGACCTGGCAAAGAAAAGTGAAGATTTCAAATATCCTGCAATATTTCCTACTTGGATTATAAAGCACCTCCTCTTGTTTTCAGCTTTACTTGGTTTAAAAAGAATTTCTACTTGGAACCTACAAGTCTTTTGTAGTCACTGCATGTCTGAGTAACAGGAAGAAAAAAACCCAACAACAACTAACATTGTACTTAATGAAAAATACAATATCAAGGTTTGTTGGGCAGGTTTCTTCTGCCTGCACATATCATTCACTATTAAAATTCATTCACAGCCATGTCAGTAGAAACAAATGCAAGGAGAAATCCCATCCATCCAGGACTAAGTGGCGAGTGCTTTTGCAATGCAGTGCGGTAGTTAGGAGTGGAAGATCTGGGATCTAAGGGCTCAGTTCAAGTCCTGGATCCATCACTGGCCCACTGGCAACCCACTTAAATTGTACAGGTCTAAGTTGTTTATAAATCAGAGTAGTGAAATATCTCCCTCACAGTGTTGTTGAGGGGAGTAATGTGATAATTCACATGAAGGGTCAAACGGCGCCTGGAATGAGGTGAGCACTGGAGAAATTTATAACAGTATCATCCAATAGCCACCTAGAATTTCTAGCCAGTAGAAATTAGAGGGATGCAAAGAAGAGGCCAAGGGCAAGCAGTGCCTCTTTTAGCCCATTCCTTGGCTGTGCAGATTTGCAACTCCCTGGCTGAAGTGTATTTTTGCTTCCATAGATTTATGCCACTGGCATTGAAACGTTCACAACACTCTGTAGATGTAACATACAACATTCTGTCTAAAATTCTTTTCAGTACAAAGTGGGGCAGAAACTAATTTGAAGAAAAAGATAGCATTGTAAGTAATAACTGTGCGATTATATCCCGGCATCCCAATCCATGGGCATCCCACCTATCTGTGAGAATGGCGGTGTCCTCCTCCCTGATGATTCCCCTAAATGAGACAAGTCACAAAAACCGTGAGTCAAGACAAATAGTGTGACTTGTTTTTGTAGAGAAGAAATGCCTAAAAAATGTTTGCGATATCTATTTTCAACTGCCTGCTGGACTTTTCCATCTGAATGTCCAGAGGCAGCCCAAACTGTTTAGAACTCATTATAACCTGCCAGTTTTGCTTCTGAAATCTCTCTTTAATCTCCCCCTCTCTTCTTATCCCAACAGCCCTCATTAATCTCTTGCTTTTAGTTCATATCCCACTGGGAGCTTCTCACATCCTTCAGTGTTTCAGTCTATCTTCATCCTTGCCAAGAGATTCATCTACCTGAAAAAAAAATCTAAGTTGCTTCATTCTCCTACTCAGACTTCCAATGGCTCTTCTGGTTTAAACTATCATTTGGCTGGTCAGACCTGATACAATCTTACAACTTCTACAAAATAGCATGAAAACTGAAAAAAGAAAAAAAAAGAAGAAAGAAAACCCAAGGTATAATGAAAATTAGGTTAACAAAATGTAATGAGCTTCCATTTACAATGAAGCCATTGGAGCTGGAATAGGGAAAACATTCTGTGCTCTACTTTATTAAAAGATTGATTTTAGGGGCGCCTGGGTAGCGCAGTCGGTTAAGCGTCCGACCTCAGCCAGGTCACGATCTCGCGGTCTGTGAGTTCGAGCCCCGCGTCAGGCTCTGGGCTGATGGCTCAGAGCCTGGAGCCTGTTTCCGATTCTGTGTCTCCCTCTCTCTCTGCCCTCCCCCGTTCATGCTCTGTCTCTCTCTGTCCCAAAAATAAATAAACGTTGAAAAGATTGATTTTAATAAAAGGAGATGGAATAACACTTACTTTCTCCTCCAGTGGACACCCCTGTTCCAAGAGTAAGTTGCCACTGACCAGAAAATTAAGTCAATAACTTTGTTGCATTAGTGATGCATTTTTGACATGTTTCTAAATCCAAAAAGTAAGATAGGAAGGAATACAGGAGAACAGGGAGTAAGAGTGATGCATTTGGGAGATTCAGTTCTCAATAGAAAAGCCTTATAGGCAGGTGCAGAAACACCCTGGCATCAATGAATGCTGAACATTTTAATTTTGCATACACTCATCTGTGCAGAGTTAAAATGTTAGAGAATCAGGAAGAGGGAGCAGGAGAAAGTTCCACATTGGCATGATTGGGTCACCTTCAAAACATACTAACATGATATTTCCTCCTTTGATCATGAGGAGACAAAATATAGAGACAGTTGAGATAGGGAGAGAGAGAGAGAGAGAGAGAGAGAGAGAGAGAGAGATTAATCAAAATGTTGAGTCCATTCTAATTTGAAAAATAAAATGTTATCTTAATGGTCCTCTAACCCAGGAAAGTAGGTCATCTCCCTTGCTTTTGCACACTCTATGTGAGTATTATTTCAGTGTATTTGGTTTGTGTCTGTGGACTAGTACTGACTTTGCCCTAAGATCACTGGCCCAGCCTTATTCTTCAAGTGCTAGGGTAACACTGATAAATGCATTCCAGAGAACTTCCTTTGTAATATGTCAAAGTCCCTCCATCTCTTTGGGGACTTTCGCTTTGGTCTAGAGCATATTGTCTTACTTGCTTACTTACTAGAGCATATTGTCCATCTCCCATTGGACATAAGGGTCTGTTTGGTCACAGAGCATGTGGTCTGAGGAGTGGGTGGGGTGGGGAACTTTGGTGCTGCCTGTCAAAATCCTTTTCTAGATTTTTGTTCATCTCAAGCCAGGCAGAGCAACATCATTTAAACTATTTTTGGCTGTACTCAAGACTGCAGTGCCTGCACATACAGTCGCCCCTGGGTGATAGCAAATAAATGACCCTCAGAAGGGTCACAGGCAAGAGTAGTGTGCTTTAGTTTCTTCTCTTTAAATAGGAATAATGATTCCTGTAGTATGTCACTACAGCCAATGAAAAATAATTGATAAACCTTTGTGAATTCTAAAGACTCGTATTCATATACTTTATTTAACAGATACCAGTATTTTCAAGTGGCCACAAGAGACGTGAAACGATGGTTCTAGAGTTTTCAAATCAAGAATGATTATAGTAAATGATTTGCAAACAATTACATTATTTAGCTGCTACTTCACTTGAGCCTTTGACTGTCATATTTTCACTGCACATATTTGTAGCAGAGAACGCTACAAACGAATTTTGTGAAAGTATAGAATATTGCAGATCAAGTATGTGGTGCAAAAACCAGCCAGACTGGTTATAGGTTGGAATATCCTGAAAATATGTGAAAAGGCCAAAACACACCATTTCTAACATAAGTATATCTCATAAACATAAAAAAAGAGTGAGAGACTTAAGTTTGTATCTGGCCTACGTATATGGTCAAGATCCAAGGAGAACAAACCTGCCGGCCTGGGTCACGGGAAAATATTCTTTAAAGGAAGAAAAAAAGACCCCCAACACAAGAAACACATTCCTGTTTTGTCTTGAGTTTTGCTAATCCACAGTTTTCTAATATTTAAAGAGTCCTTGGCAATATGTGAGAGACAGTGCTAAGTGCTTTGTGTGGCTTAACTCATTTCTCCTCACCACTAACCTATGAAGTACTCACACTATTATTATCCCATCTTTTCTTACTGGAAAGAAAACTGACTTTTGGTTTTGTGGGTTTTAACTCATTTAATCCCATTCCATCCATAGGGGTATTTACACTATTGTTATTCCTATTTAATTGATAAAGATTACCAGGCTCAGTTGGAGAACTGCCAACTGCGGAAAGAAGGCAACATTAGTGAAGTTAGGTAAGGGTGGTCTCAAGTTTGTGAGCTACTGATGAACAAAAGTGGACTTTGCCTTGGGGCTACACTAGGCAGGAAATTGCAGCAACCTGCAGAAGATAGTGGCATTTCCTGGGTAGGTTTCTATTCATAGAGCCAACTTTACAGTCTGTGAGCCTTTTGTCAGGATGGGGGAAAGAAGCAGCTTATGGTGGCTGGTAATCGAAAGTGGAAGCTAATGGCAAAAATGAGGATGGCTAAGCTATATGCCGAACATGTTTTAATTTTCAAATGAAGTATTTGACATGGACAATGTCATCATCTCCATTTTAAAAATGAAGGCCCTGAGGCTTGAAGTTCCCGTGAACAGGTAAGTAGTGGAGCTCAAATTCAAAGTCCATGATCTTTACCAACATGCAGGTGCCTACTACTGTGGCCCTAGCAGTGACAAATAGGTGGTCAAGTTACTGTGCAAGAGAGTTGGGGAAAGAGGGGGCATGAGTAAAGGACACATCCTGATTAAAACGAAACAAGCTAATTTTTTTAAATCATTATCATTCAGGGCCTCCTGACTCGTCTTTGCCCACACTTTGATTGACTGGAGTTTTACTCTTCTTTTTCTGGTTTAACCTTGAAGTACTTTCTTGGTATCTATCCAAAAGGAAAAGGAGAGGAAAAATCGTTCAGAACAACCTGGCCAAACCATTTAAAATTTTGGTTTGTCTTCAGGCGTAGAATGCATATTAAAACTCTCAATGAAAGAATCTAGTGAATTAATGCCGTTAATATAAAGGTCTTGGGAAAATACCTACTTGCTTAACCTCTCTGATAAAGTCACCAGAAAGAAATTAGCAACTTAATTTATATCAAGGTGACTGAGCTAAAACAATTCTGTACCATGTTTATACATTGACCTCACAGAACTCCTTTTCTAATGTTAATTTATAAAACTAAGGGAAGGATCATTTCATGCTTAATGAGAATGACAAAACGTGAGGATGATGATATAACATGGTAGAATGGAACAATGACTGGCCTGACAAATGGAATGTGAGTTCCAGTTCTAGCCCTGCCACCAATTAACCACTGTGTGACCTAGACCAAGTTATTCTACCTCTCTGGGCTTCAGCTTTAACGAATGTAAAATTTGTCATTTGGGATGAAACCAAATTACCTCTGATAGTTACATTACAGGTAGTGAGACTTCCAATTTGGCTGTGAAGGTGATCCCGACATTTCTGGGCATAGTTGGCCATCCGTCTGGGGAAGTCACAAGAAGGCTTGTTTGCACTAGAGACTGAGAAGATTCCTGGAAACAACTCAAGTTTGTGCCAATTACCAGGACCAGAAAATGAAGGGTATCAGGTAGGGCCTCCTGTGAAAATGGCATTTGAGCTAAAACCTGAATGAGGAGAAGGAACTATCTTTGGGAAAATCTGGACTGGGGTAAGGTTGGGCCAGACAGAGGGGAGCACTGAGTACAAAGGTTCTGGATTAAGAATGAGAGACAAAGCAACAGCGCCTGAAGCAGACTACAGGTGAAGAAGCAGTTTCATGTGGTACAAGTAGGGAGAAGCCAGATGGATCACAAAGGAACTTTTAGGCCACACACACAAAAGTCCTTGAAAAGCAAAAATCTCCGAAAGAAAAGAAAACTAATGGAAGCCAACATAAGCTGTTAGGCAAAATACCTTTAATTTCCAAGCGAACTAATAAGGTAATGGAGTTGATTATCAAAGCGGAGGCAATCATTATTTTCAGCATATACTGGTACAATGTTGAGCTGTGATGTTGCATGAACACTGTGTTCTTAGGCATTCTTGCATCCATTTCTTACCAGCAAGGGTCAGTGGAATATACTTCCAAACCTGATTCTAATAGAAACCAGTGGGGGCGCCTGGGTGGCTCAGTCGGTTGGGCGTCCAACTTCGGCTCAGGTCATGATCTCGTGGTCCATGAGTTTGAGCCCCACGTGGGGCTCTGTGCTGACAGTTCAGAGCCTGGAGCCTGTTTCAGATTCTGTGTCTCCCTCTCTCTGACCCTCCCCCGTTCATGCTCTGTCTCTCTCGGTCTCAAAGATAAATAAATGTTAAAGAAATGAACAGAAACCAGCAGATGTCATGGAATGGCACTGGACCCAGAGCCAGACGCCCAGGGCTAAAGTTCAAATTGCATATCTGTTCTGTAAGTATGTGAAAGAGTTTGAGAGTTCCTCTTGGCCTCATTGAGATTGTTTCCTTATCTTTAAGTTTAAAGTAATTGCTACCACTTAGGGAAATTGTGAGAATTAAACAAGATAATCTACTTGAAAATACTTTGGAAATTGTGAATCATCACTCAAATATTTATTGTTTTACATTTCTTTTTAACATTTCTTTTTAACATTTCTTGTTAAAATTTATCACCCCTGCTGTTTTCAATTAAAACCACTAGAGGTCAGAATTTTACACGAATTGTTTAAAGAAACAACGTAGGTGGGAAAGAACATTTTCTGGCCGAACAGCATACGATAGTAAACTTAAGGCACAGAAAGAAAAGACGACTTTCAACAAAGAAGTTTTGATAATTGGAACAATGCTTATACCCAAAATTGTTACTCAACAGACTTAGATAAACAGGGAGAGGAAGGAAAGATAAGTAGAATTTAATTATCTATTTATGATGTCTACATGGCTTAAAGTTTACATTGTTTACCTTATATTATTCTTCAAACAGTTCTCTGATGAAGCTCACTTTGCAAATAAAGAAACTAAAACTCAATAGGTGTAATAACATACCGAAGATCAGATTCAATTCAATGTCTTTCTTACCACCAAGTCATGCTCAGGAAATAATGCAGTAAAAAATGATCAGTGTATGTTGGAAAACATAATATATGACACATTAGCATTACTGGTTTTCCACGTACAACTCTAAATGATGTATTTAGCTCCCAGTCTCCCAAATGAATTTAGGGAAAACTCCTTTTAATGTTTCTCAGGGTATCTAGAGAAGTTTCTGCGTGCGATACTAGTAACTATGGTATTGACGTGATTAGCCTTGAAGAAAAATATAGACCAGCTTGCTCGTAGGAAAATATATTGAAAAGAAGCAATAGTTCAGTCCTTTAAAATGTTTCTTTATCCGTCAAGCTTGTTTCTTTATCTTTCTTTTTTTCTTCCTTCCTTCCTTCCTTTTTTTGTGGAAATAAATATGCAAATCTGCCTTGTTGGGAGGGGAGGAGCTATGCTCACTTTCAGGAAGGAATGAGGTAGGGTAGATGGCAGTTTACATCTTGAGAGAAGACAAAAACTAAGTCCTGTTTTTCCCTGTAAGCACAGCATCCAGCACAGTGCCTCGAGTGGCAGAAAGGCAGGGATGAACATGTATAAGTTGCTCCATGTGCGTGCATACAGGCAACTTGCAAAGAGAAAATGAATTAATTGAGCCCTGAGTCCAAGAGTTTGCAATTTGATAGCTTGAAATGCAGACACGTTTTAGGACAAGTGCTTTCATTTGAAACCTTTAGTATCTAACATGAGGCCTGAGATGTCGTAGGTATTCAGTACGTTCCAGAATTGGGGAATCTCTTTTATAAGAAGGGACTTAAAATTCATTTTAATGCAAAGTCCCCAGGCTCTAGGAAAAGAAGAAGACATCATACCAGGTCCCTAATAGACTTAGTTCTGGAACCCAGGGTTCTAGAGGGCTCCTTTCCAAGTATCTCCACCCAGGAAGACGTACTTCTTCATTCTGTCATATTTTTGCTTGTAATCATCTCATAATTTCTACAAGGCTCAGGAGGAGAGTGAAGGAGATTTACATCGTTTGAAATCTTAGCAAGGTTTCTAGGAGGAAGGGGGAAATTTTGCATTAAGAAAAGAAGGTAAGAAGACCATGGCAAATAGGCTGCTGCTACGCAATAAATATTAACTGCCCTCCTTCCCTCCTAAATTTTTTCTCTACTGTTCATGACACTGATGTATGTTATTGAATGCATCTATTATGCCTAAAACAATGCTTGGAACTTGATAGGTACTCAATATATGTTGGCTGATTGGAATAAATAGAATTGTTGAATAGGAATCCATTATATTTTGGATATTATTTTCGCAGAGCTTTGCCCATTCTTCTTATAGCTTGAACATTGTAGTTTCTCTGCAAGGAAAATTGTTCAACAGTGCTATTCTCAAATGGACCCTCCCATTTGCAGGAACAAAGAAAACTTAATTTTCAGCATTTTCCATGAGAGCCCAGGAATGGCACAAAGTTTCTTATACTCTTGATGGAAAGGCCACTAATGGTTCTAAGTAAATACTTTTATTTCTAATCAAAACTTTCTTTTCTGAACATTTGCCCTCACATTATTCATTTATTCACCCAAGAAATTATTTGGAAGCCCCAAGGTCTCATTGTTCTTCCCTGCATTTATTTTATGGTATCAAAGGTTAAAGCTTGGATTGCAATCTTAGGAGGAAATTAATTCACTGATTACGAAAAATGCACTTTAAGCAATACACATTTAAATAACAGACAAGCATAGGGCGATGTATTTCTGCTTTTTCTGAAAGACCCTTTTTTTCTGCTTAAAATTTTAAGCAGCTGTGATTCTTCCACCCTATAGCCTGGAGAAACATAGCAGGAATTACTAATAAGGGCACCGATCTACACTGCAGTGACCACTTTCAGAACAAAAGGGTCAGAACTGAACCCAGGAAAACAGCAGCATTTTTTATCAACCAGTTGCTTGAAGCACATTTAGACCTTGGCTCTACTGGAAAAAATTTTGCAATAGTCTATCCTCCTTCCACTGAAGGCACTTGGCCCCGAAGACTCCACTTTCAACGAAGAAATGTTCATTTATATACTACCTGCAATCCTCAACAAAAATTGTCCTCCTCTTTGGAAACCAGAGCCCCACGAATTTATGAGGTATATGAAAGATTTAATTTTCTCTTTACTGAGCTTTTGCCTGGTAGCTTTACCAAAATCAGTAAGTACCGAGAAAGGCATTGGAATAGAGCAGCCCAAGAGCAGAGATGATCTTCAGGAAAGTCTCCCTGAAAGACCAAAGCTGTGGCTTGTGTATCTTCCCCTGGAGCAGCACAGAGGAGGGAATTTTCTCCTGCCTTGGGCGCGTCCTGCCCCCTCCCCACATTCTCCTGCCTAACATGAAGGGAGGTTTTAAAATAAATAACAGGTTTTGCAAAATAGAAGGAAAGAAGGAGGAAGAGGGAGAAGAGAAAGTCATTGAGAGCTCCAGTAGGGTTGAGGGAGGAGAAAAGAGAGTTCGCTTATTATATATGAACATTTTGTTGTTCTTTCCTCACCTTTGGGTCCTGGTGCTATAGTGTGTGTGGCACAGACTTCAGTGGTAGGACGACTCTCCATGTCCAGACCCAGACTCTGAATTTGCAACAGAAAAAGCACCAGAAGGATGAACTGGTTTCTTCCAAGTAGGGCTCCAAAGCCACTCATGGCTGTGGTTCTTCAAAAATGATTGCCCAGAAGTGCCAAACAAGCAGCTTTATTTTAAATAAAACTTCTGCGTTGGGGAAGAAGGTAGTGTATCTGGAGCACACATTCCAAAAAGGGCTACAAAGACAAGAAGAAAGCATATCCTAGGTTGTTTATTTTCTCAGTGCTCCAAATGGACCATACATTATCCAGACTGTTTATTTTCAAGTGACAACAGTTTACTGAAAATTATCTCTGAGCTAAACACTCAAGTGTGCAGGTCAGTAGAAACAACCTAGAGAGCAGAGAGGATAGAGATGCCTTCTGCTCAGTACGTGAGCAGACAACTTAATATCCTATGTTGCATTTATATGTTGGGTTCCAGAAAGATGGTGTCAGAGACTGCTTGAATTACCTGCATGACATGGAAGCACTATGCAGGGCTTTGAGCTTTTTCTTAAGGAAATATTCATTACCTGTTGGCGGCAGCTGAAAGCTAGGGCTCCCAGTGTTCTTCATGACCTTATTTCCTTCTCTCATTACAAAGAGTTGTCTTGGGATTAAACCCCCAAGGAATGAACAGCAGCTTTTCTACGAAGCAATTTGGCAATAAGTACCAAGAATATTAAAAATGTTTATAGCCTTTGGTCCAGTTATTGCCTTTCTGTTACACTATTTTAAGAAAATGTTCTGAAATGTGGACAATATTTTATTTGAGAAAATGTGGCAAAAAGAGGAAGGGACATCAATTGCCTAACAATACATTGTGGCTGGCAAATCATAGTAAATAACAAACATATGAGAGAGTATGACATGACAATTTGACAACATTATTAAAATGACGTTTGTAGTAAGTTTTTGCTAAAATGGGGGGGGATTCTATATTATTATATTTCTTTTTTTTAAGTTTATTCATTTATTTTGAGAGAGAGCGGGGGGAAAAGAGAGAAAATCCCAAGCTCCATGCTGTCAGCGCCGAGCTCAATGTAGGGCTCGAACTAATGAACCGCGAGATCATAACCTGAGCTGAAATCGAGGCAGACACTTAACCGACTGAGTCAACCAAGTGCCCCTATTATTGTTGCTTAAAAATCAGGACCTTATCCTGATAAGGGCTAATGAAGAATTATTTCTAAGAGATGTCATTACAAGTAATGCTCAATGGAAGAAATACAGGCGTATTCGTTTTTTAGGGCTGCTGTTAACAAAGTGCTGCAAGCCGAGTGGCTTAAGCAAACAAAAATTCACTTTTTCATAGTTCTGGAGGCTGGAAGTCTAAGACCAAGGTGTTGACAAAGCCATGCTTGCTCTGAAGACACCAGAAAAGGATCTACTCCAAGCCCCTCTCCTAGTTTCTGGTATTTGCTTGGCTTGGGACAGTACAACTCCAGTCTTCTCACAGCTTTCTCCCTGTGTGTTTCTTGATGTCAAAATGTTTCCCTTCTAATAAGCCTACCCATTCTTAGTGGATGAGGGCTGCCCCCCAATGATCTCATTTTAACTTGAATACCTCTTATAATCCTATCTCTGAATATGGTTATGTTATAAGGTACTAGGATTTAGGACTTCAACATATGAATTTTTTTTTTTTTTTTTTTTGGGTCTGGGAAGACACAATTCAACCCCTAACAAAAGGTTTATCATATGACATAACTGGACCTTTTTATTAGCAATACGAAGAGAGGGAGGAAAGGGAACTGGCATTAATCGAATAGTCATTATGTGCAAAATAGGGTTGATCTCTTAAGTGTATCTTTTTTAAGCCTTAAGATAGCCCTGTGGCATGCCCATTTTGCAGACAAAGTACTTGAGGTTCAAAAAGATAAGCATTCTGTTTAACATCACTGTGAAGGTTAATTTTACGTATCAACTTGACTGCATCATAGAGTGCCCAAGTATTGGGCTAAACATTGTTTCTGGGCTGCATGTGTCACTGTTTCCAGAGGAGGTTAGCAGTGGAATCTGTAGACTGTGTCAAGCAATTTCCCTCCCCAATCCAGGTAGGCCTCATCCACATCACTGAGGGTTTTACTAGAACAAAAAGGTAGAGGAAGGAAGAATTCCCTCTCTGCCTCATTGCTGAAACTGAGATTTCGGTCTTTTCCTGCACTTGGATTGGAGCTCACAGCATCATCTCCCTGGGTCTTGGGCCTTTGCACCTAGACTGAACTTAACACCATTACTTCCCTGATTCTCAGGCTTTTGGGCTTGGACTGAAACTATGCCACCACCTTTCTCAGGCCTCCAGCTAGCAGATGGCAGATCATGGGACTTCTCAGCCTCCATAATCATGTGAGCCAATGTCTTATAACAAATCCTTCCATCTCTCAATTTAGAGATAATATTGATGTATACAGAATATGGATATCGATACAGACATATCTTGATGGTTCTGTTTCCTTGGAGAACTCTGATTAATAGTCACCAATTGAAAAAGGGACCAAAAAAGGAGTGCGGGGGTGGCTCAGTTGGCTGAGCGTCCAACTTCGGCTCAGGTCATGATCTCACAGTTCGTGAGTTGGAGCCCCATGTCAGGTTCTGTGCTGACAGCTCAGATCCTGGAGCCTGCTTCGGATTCTGTGTCTCCCTCTCTCTCTACCCCTACCCTGCTAGCGCTCTGTTTCTCTCTGTATCTCTCAAAAATAAATAAACATTTAAAACAATGAAAAAAAAAATGAAAAAGGGACCAAAATAAGTCTAATACAAATCACTTCCCCAATTCCTGCTTTTTAAAATGCTACTTGTCTTCCATAAAGGTGAATAAGCTTAAGCTTTGAAGATGCATTAATTTTCACGTATTCTTAAAATGTCAAAATGGTTTCATTTGCCATATTAACAGTGATGGGATAATAGTGGGAATCCATAGAATGGTGTGAGCAACCTCAAATTCCACATCTATCATAACCAGACAAATGACAGAGCAAAACACTCAATTTCAATTGCTATAAGGCATATAAAGTGAGTTTAGACTTGATATATAATGTACTTTCTTCATTCTAAGATACTCTGAGAATAGGTGTTATTTAAGTTGTTTAGACTATTCTTTTTTTTTTTTTTTTTTTTCAACGTTTATTTATTTTTGGGACAGAGAGAGACAGAGCATGAACGGGGGAGGGGCAGAGAGAGAGGGAGACACAGACTCGGAAACAGGCTCCAGGCTCTGAGCCATCAGCCCAGAGCCCGACGCGGGGCTGGAACTCCCGGACCGCGAGATCGTGACCTGGCTGAAGTCAGACGCCCAACCGACTGCACCACCCAGGCGCCCCTAGACTATTCTAAATCTATTTCATTTTTTTTTCAAGCATTTCCTGGCAAACAGTGAAATACATTCATTACATTTATATGTAGAAATCCACTGGTAGCAGTTTGAAGCAAATAATAGTTCTTAGTACTTTTCCTTGAGATAGCCTATGCCTATTTTTTCCAACCTCTCCCTCCCCCCCGCTCCTTTTTTTTAGTTCAACAATTCATAGAGACTTTCAGAGAAGATGGCAGAGTAAACTCACTCATCCCACAGATACATCTAGATACACTCAGTTTACATAACCCAGAAAATGACCCAAAGACTGGTAGAACAGACTCTCCTCAGCTAGATGTAGAGAAGAGGCAACATTGAAGAGGGTGGGAAGGGCAGAGACATGGTCAGAAGCCAAACAGAACCCCAGTACTATCTGTGAGAGGGAGGAACACCACAGGTGTGAAGAGGGGGGAGGACCAGATCCCACCCCAGGCACCCCAGGCATGGGGAACTTGCAGGAAAAACAGAGGGACACAATTTCATGAGTTCTTACTCAGCTACATGCAAAAGAGTGAAACTGGACCACTTTCTTACAGCATACACAGAAATAGACACAAAATGGATTAAAGACATGCATGTGAGACTTGAAACCATAAAAATCCTACGAGAGAGCACAGGCAGTAATTTCTCTGACATCAGCCATCGCAGGTCTTTCTAGATATTACTCCTGAGGCAAGGGGCATGAGCAGCATGGAGTCTGCTTAAGATTCTCTCTCTCTCCCTCTGCCCTTCCCCTGCTCTTTCTTTCTCAAAATAAATAAACAAACAAATAAATAAATAAATAACCTTTAAAAAATAAATAAAATAGAATAGGTCAGGTGATTGGATAAATGAAAAGAAGTGGTCAAATTATGTTAAGTGTATTCATTTTAGTGTGAGAATAATATACCTAATGCCCAGACAGATACCTAATGCCCCAAAGAATTTCTACTGAGATGTAAAACAATTCAATTGTTTTCTTTTTAGAAAAACATGGTTTGGAAATAGACAATAAAACCTATCAAGTTTTCAGCAGGTATAAAATTGGAAGAAGTTAATGGTAACTCTAAAAAGACAGGACTTAGTGACTGGCTTATGAAACTGGCTCTGTAATTCCACATTTTCCTGAATGTTTTTGTCTTCCTCTTCCCAAGGCATTGAAATTTCAGTCTTGGTTTTGTGCTTGTCTGAATAAAACATTCCACTAAAGCGAATGATATGTGATATTTCCCCATTCTTATTCTTTGACCCATTTTTCATGGGGTTGAATGGTGAGCCCATGAAATATATGCCCACAACTTAATCCCTAGAACTTGTAAATGTGATCTTAGTTGGCAAAAGTGTCTTTGCAGATGTAATTAAGCTAAGGCTCTCAAGAGGGAATAATCTTGTATTATCTGGGTGATGGTGACAAGTGTCCTTAGGAAACACCCACAGGAGGGACATAGGGACAAAAGGAGAAGGTCATGTGAAGACAGAGTCTGGAGAGGCTGAAATTATGCAGGTGAGGAACACTGGGAGCCACCAGAAACTAGAAGAGACAAGGAAGGGTCCTCTTGAACCTTCAGAAGGCATGCAGCTCTGCTGATGCCTTGATTCACTTCAGGCCTTCAGAACTGTGAGTTCATAAATTTTTCTTCTTTTTAATAATTTTTTTAATGTTTAATTATTTGGGGGGGGAGAGAGAGAGAGCATGAGTGGGGGAGGAGCAGAGAGAGAGAGAGGGAGACATAGAATCCCACGCAGGCTCCACACACACTGTCAGCACACAGCCTGGTGTTGGGCTCGAACCCATGAACTGTGAGGTCATGACCTGAGCTGAAATAAAGAGTTGGATGCTCAACTGACTGAGCCACCCAGGTGCCCCCTCAAATTTTCTTGTTTTAAGCCATCACATTTGTGGTGATTTGTTACAGGAGCCCTAGGGAATTAATACACCATTCTTATGATATTCATATACAGTTACTGGAAGGAATGACACATCAAAACGTTTACTCAGTGCCTGACAGAGACCGAGCAACATCTATTCTTGTGCATTTAGTTGTCATGCATCCAGCTTATGTGATATCTGGAGGGAGATGAAATACGTATGAAACCAGCACATCCTAGGCAGAACTCAGGCTATCTTCAGGATGGCAACAAAATGACACACTCCTCTCCTGAAGGAATCTCCTGACAAATTGCTATACTTCCATTTTGGACTTGGTTTTGTATGTGTCCATTCACATAAGCATCTTATTGGACTCAGGTTCTCTCTTGTGAGTTAATTCAATTGAATGCAGTTTGTAAAAAAATGGGAATTAGTAGAATAGCTTTTAAAATGACATATAGTTAGGAAACAACATGCTAACAAACACACTCATAAAATTATTTTATTATCGTTCGCTTTTTAAATTTCATATTTATAAAAGCATATTTTTAAAAAATGGTTTTAACTGGCTTCTGAGATTAAATAGAAACCTCCTACTGTTCCCATCCCATTCTTGATTCTTACTTCTGTAAGAAAATTATTTTAATAATTGTAATGCTTCTTCTTTTATCTCTTCCATATTTTAAAATAAAGTTATGCTAATGTTCTTGATTTTTATTTGTTTCAATTTGGATACTCATTGTCTTCTTAATATGGAAAATGGAGATTTTTTTCTCTTTCATTCTTAGCCCTACACCCCCCTCCATACACATTTCCTTTCTTTCTCTTGGTAATTTAATAATGTTATCATTTAATATAATATTCAATATTTATATCATAAGGATGCTATAACAATTATTCATGCCGAATCACATGGTGCATTATGATTACATTCTGTTTCTTGTACTAATTTTGTTTTCACAAGATTTAATAATTGGGTTGTTTTCTTTTGCATAGCTTTCAATGTACCAATCCCACAATAACTACTAATTCTTTGAGATTTGTCAGTTCTGTGGAAAATGCAAAATGTCCAATTAGTTTTCATTGCTTTTCTAAGAAATACTTATTCTGGAACACTCATGCTTTTTGCTGCATCTGGACTGGATATTCTTTAGGCTTCTGGTAGAGCTATTCAATTGGGATGGGTCTTTGCCATTGTTTAGCAATCTGTTACAGCTCCTTTTCCTGTATCCACCTCTTTTTTTTTCTGGTTTAATAGTTGGTTTCTTTTCTCATTTTATGGTAGCATAAGTAATTTCTTATAAAGCATGTAGCTGTATATACATTTTTGAGATAGTGCACATCTGAAAATATGATAACTGTACCTCCAAATTATGACTATTTTGGCTGGGTATAGAATAAAACTGGTAGAAGAAAACATAATAGAAGATCGTTGTGACCTTGGGTTAGGGAAAAATTTCTTAGATATTGCACCCAAGCCATGGTTCATAAAAAAAAATTTGATAAATCATACCAATTCAAAAGGTAAAATATTTATGCTTCGAACACACACACACACACACACACACATGCACGCACACATCTTTAAGGAAAAAAAACAGACAAATCACAGACTGGAAGAAAATATTTGCAAATCATACATCCAATAAAGGACTTTTATCTAACTCAATAATAAGAATGCTAATGACTAAGAAACATGACCTAAGTACTTGAACAGACACATCTACAAAGAAGATGAATAGCTAATATACGTAGGAAAAGATGCCCTATGTCATCATTTATTAAATCACAATGAGATACCACTACACACAGAGGAGACTAGTCACAATACTAAAGATTGTGACAAGAGTAAGTGTTGGCTAATAAACTGGAACTCTGATATACTGTTGGTATGGATGTAAAGTGGTACAGTCACTTTAGAAAGCAGTTTGGCAGTTTCTTAAGAAGTTAGTATAAACTTAAAATATAACCCAACAATTCAACTCTTAGATATCCAACCAAGAGAAATTAAAAAGTATGTCCACACAAACACTTGTACATGAATGTTCATAATAGTATTATTCATAGTAGTAAAACACTGGAAACAATACACATGTCCATCAGGCAGTGAATGCATTTTGCCTGTCAGGTAGCGTATGTGTACAATGGAATGCTCTTCAATAATAAAAGGGAAAAATGACTGACAGATGCAGCAACATGGATGACATCTCCTCTCCAAATTATGCTATGTGAAAGAATTAAGAAACAAATGACTACGTACGACATGATTCTTTTTACATTACATTTCTAGAAAAAGCAAGCTTTTACAGATAGAAAGTAGATGAGTGATTGCCTAGAACTGGGGGTAGAAGCAGGGATTGATCGCATATTGGCACGATGGAACTTCTGGAAGCGACAGATAGCTATGTTGTAAAACCGAATCACAGGGATGGTTGTGCAAGTACACAAATACACTAAAGAATCCAACTCTCTACTTCCAGCGGGTCCGTTGTATGGCATATGATTTGTACCTCCATAAAACTGTAAAAAATTTAACATTCAATTTGCAATCAAAACTCTTAGAACATTTTCATTCTCAAGAAGTGTTTGTAAGCCTGGAAATCATGAATGAGACAAACTTGGTTTTGCTCTACTTTGGAAAGCAGTCCTTACATGTTCAGTAAGTCATCGATCCTAAGATTGTTTCCAGTCCAGTGTACGTGGGTTTGGCACACCTAAAGAGTGTCTTTTTTCAGTTAAAGAAATCGATAGAAAATTACCAGAGAAAAGAAAAAATATGACTATACGTACACAGCTAAATTATATTACTTAAATACATCTAAGTATAAAGTTAATTATAACAATTAGTTACAGTAAAGAGCACAGGCTCGCCAATCTTTTTTACCTATTAAGGGATCAATACCTTCTGCTGGCCCTAATGGAACTAGGGGCGAATTCTTGATTTTCATTATGTTTGTTCTGTGATTAATTATATATAGTAATCTCTTGAATAATATTGGATTAATGAGAATGGATAATTATACAGGCACATAATGATGGAAGTTTGAGTTTGGAAGATAGAAATGTGTGATGAAAATGCATTAATTCATCTACTCATTCGACAACTGGTACAATATCTGTAGCTACAATCACCCACAAGACAGTCTCTTCCTTAAGGATTTTATCATTGTCTTGTTGAGAAAACATAGAAGTTTAAAGTAGTTGTCATTACCTTTTTTTTCCCCACCATTCAGATGGAGATAAATACCAGGTATCCAATTTCATAGAAGCCTAGAGGAGAGGGACCTAGCTTAGACTTGGAGGCTCAGGAAACGTTTCCTTTAGGGGATATTTCCTAAGTGGGGTTTGGGAACCTGTCAGCGTTAGACAAATAGACTTGAAAAGGAATAAAGGGAAGATATTCCACATAAACAGACTAGTATATGCTAGTCTGTAGGAAGTAAAAGTAGTTCACTGAGGCTAGAGTTTGGAACTTGGTGGGGAAGATGAGGCTCAAGCTATCAATAAAAACTAGATCCTGAAAGCACTTATGTGCCGCTCAAGAGTTTGAAAAATATTCTAAGGCCAGTGGGAGCACATAAAGGATTTTAAGAAAAGGGATGTCACTATTAGAACTAATAATCAGAATGTAAGAGATGTGTCAGAGATAAGACTTCATCAGCTTCGTGTAATAGAAACCCAGCAACAGTAACTTACTGGCTTAGTGAAATAAGACGTGTTTGGTTTGTTTGTTTGTTTGTTTTGATAATAAGGAATCTGAAGGCAGAGAATCCTAACAGAGCATTTCCATGCTGTCACCAGGAACTATGACTTCCACTTTCTGGCTTTTCCGTAATTTATTTGTGGCTTTTCTCCTCATTGTCACAAAAGGGCTGCTATAGTTCAAACACTCCACCTAAATTCTAGGCAGGATGAAGGGAATGGTTGTAGACAAAAGACTAAGAAAACAAGACAGCGAAGTTAGTCACATTTTTAAAGAACATTCCTGGAGAGCTTCTGGGGTGAAATCAATTTACACCTCATTAGCCAGGATTAGGTCCTACTGTGGCAGCCAGGGAGGCTAAGAGATCAACTATTTATTTCAATTGGGTAAACCTGGGCTTTGGAAGCAAGAATGGATAGTAAGCAGGTAAACAGTAGTGCCTGACTCTGCGTGCCCTGTACTTTAGCAGGGCCAATGGGAATATAGAGAAGCAAATGGATTAAAAAAAAAAAAAAAGTGGAGGTAGCAAGACTTACTGTTTAGAAATGGAAGGGAGGGGAGGGAAGAGTCTGAGGGATTCTCAGGTTCTTAACTTGAACAGTTGGACATGGTGCCATTTACTGGGATATGAAAAGCAAATTTGGGGGGAAAGATGCTGAATTACATTTTTGGATACATTAGTTCAACGTCCTTCTGTATTATTCAAGGGGATGCATCTGACGACCTGGAAGAAATCTCAGATTAGGTACAGATTAGAACGTCATCCCCATATACACTATATTTAAAGCCATGGGAGTGGATAAGACCTTGAGAGAATAAAAAGTGAGAAGAAAAGATAGTCAAGGTATTTCAAAGGTAGAATCAATAGAGTTTGGTAAGTTGTCAAATCTGTGTAGAGAAGGAAAGTTCACATTTTATAACCGGGAGATGCTTGGATGCTTTTAGCAGCACAAAAACGAAATAATACTTTATGGCGCTTTTTTTTTTCCTTTTGACAAGGCATTTTATTATTTGCAGTCTGCTCAAATACATGATCTCTTTAGAATTGCTTTAATGCTCTCGAGGACAAATAGATGATTAAATTGAATACGTTTAATAGAAACTATGTTAAACAGTCGTCATGACTTGACATTTAAGAGGCCTGAGCCCAACTTTCAATTCCATCGCAGACTTTGCCTCTGGGAAGATTATTTACTTGTTCTACATCTTGCCTCTCCATGTGGCAAATGTGGAGACCCACATCCCTGCTCTGCTCGTGCAGATGGGTCAAATAAAGGTTCACGGTACCTGAGAGCCAGGACACAGGCACCAGACAGATATAGATCGAGTGACTAAAGGGCATCTTTGTCTCTCTCTTCACTGTGCACAGAGGTCAGGGAAGAGGATTCTTCAGGGTAATTGCTACTGTGCACTCGTCCCCGACCCCTTGCTTCCAAAAAGCCTAAAGCAGCAGGGTTTCCACACAGACAGAGAGTATGTGGTTGACCTACTGTATCTGTTTGACGCTCAACACAGAGGAGTTAAAGATAGACTATCAGGCATTTGTTGAACTGATGAAATGCAGAATATAAGCCATTCCTGGGAAAATATTTCCTGCACTGTGGAGATAAATATTTATTTCAGCTGTGCTGGGAAGCATGTGACTAACAAATGGCATGCTCCTTTTTTTTTTAACGGTCTGTTTATGTTTTAGAGACTTCACATCACAAATCTTGGTCATTTACATCATATAGAACTCTCAAAACATATTTTCCTGAAATACTTTTGAGAAGATCTAAACTTAATAATCAAGCGAATATCCTTCGTTGCCTAAATTCTCATAAACGACTCTGAAGTTTCTAGTTGATAACATGCAGAGATACTGAAGCCTTTTACGCATGTAATTATTTTTCCTTCAAAGGATCCAAAAGCTCACAAGGATGTGTCACAATATATACAACAGCGAAGGACATGTTTGTTTAAAAAATGAGTATTTCGTTACTAAAAATATTTTTTTTTAATTTTTTTTTCAACGTTTTTTATTTATTTTTGGGACAGAGAGAGACAGAGCATGAACGGGGGAGGGGCAGAGAGAGAGGGAGACACAGAATCGGAAACAGGCTCCAGGCTCTGAGCCATCAGCCCAGAGCCCGACGCGGGGCTCGAACTCCCGGACCGCGAGATCGTGACCTGGCTGAAGTCGGACGCTTAACCGACTGCGCCACCCAGGCGCCCCCTAAAAATATTTTTTTAATGTGTTAATTTCAGAGGCAAGACTGTATCATAGAAAATGGAAGGCAGAACTTAGGGACTCCCAGGAATAATTTTGTGTATGTTTCTGGGCGCCGCAAGGATAGGTATGCAGGGGAATGTGTTAGGATATCGGGGCCGTACCTCTGAGCTCTGTTCACTTTTGGTGTCGTGTTCTGTTCCTCACTCTCAGTCCCCTGGTGCCTCTGCTAAGCGGCTCCCTGTCTGTCACATGCAATTCATCTCAATGTTCCACCCTGCTTCACTCACATGTAGGTGAATTCTTTCCTTAGATTTCTCTGACGCGTCACCGGCTGGAGGTGGTTATATGCGGTCAGCGTCCTACGGGAGCTGACAATTTCAGGGAATCTCAAACAACTGAAGTGTGAGTAGCAGGCATGTTCTTCAAGGTTCTGGAGCCAATAACATATGAGGAATATCCTCTTTGCTATCTTCTCTCGGGCTTTCCTTCTCCACATTTTTCTTGGAAATTTTACCTCCGCTCCTCTCTTGTTGGTTCCAGATACCCTCAGTTTCTATCTTCCCTGAGCTGCCAAAGAAGTTCCAAAATCATTTTTTGGGTTTGTTTTCATTTTGCAGATACTTTTGCTTTCTCACTGTGCGCCTTCACCTAAATTTACCCCATAATTTCTAAAATAAAATACCTTTTTCCCAGTATGAATTGCCACCAGCAACGCTTCTTTCAATTAAATTAAAATGCGAAAATGGTTATTTTTTTCTCTCCTCTAAAAATGGAATGGGCACAAAAACAACATCACCAGCTGATGGGAGAGAACATTGGCTTGCTTTACTGTTTATAATTTGTTCTACAGATATTGCAGTGGTCTGATAGTCTTGTTAAGTAGGCGGAAATGGAGGTTCAGGGACTTTAAGCGACATAATAAATTTGTATAACTAATAAGTGCCACGAACAGAACTTGAGTTATAGGAAATAAAGTATAGAAATTAAGCATAGAATTTAGAAGTTAAAGTACAGAAATTATACTTAAGTAACTAAATAAACACTTAGAATAAATATATATTAAATAAATTATAGATGTATAGTGAAATATTACTCAGCCACAAAAAAGAGTAAAGTCTTGCCGTTTGCAACAACCCAGACCTAGAAGGTATTATGCTGAGTAAAGAAGTCAGGCAGAGAAAGACAGATATCATATGATTTCACTCACGTGGAATCTAAACACCAAACCAAACAAAACAAATGAATAAACAAACAGAAATAGACTCAGAGATACAGACAACAAACTGGCGGTTGCCGGAGGGGAGGCGAGTGGGAAGGTGGATGAAATTGTTAAAGGGGATTAACAGGTACAAACTTCCAGTTATAAGGTAAGAGCACAGCCAAGGGAATATAGTCGATAATATTGTAATAGTGGTGACACTATTGTGGTAATAGTGGTGACCACTATTACCAGTGGTAATATCTGGTGACAGATGGTAACTACATTTATTGTGGTGAGAATTGTCCAACCCCTACCTTGTACACCTGAAGCTGACGTGGCATTATATGTCAACTGTACTTCACTAAAAAAAAAATAATAATAAACAAAGTAAAAGAAAATTTGTTCGAAAAAATTAAAGTCAGCAATTGTCAGCTGTAGTAGCCTTAAAAACCGAATGAAATTATACCTCGGGAAACGGAAGGATCTGTCATTGTCATCTTAAAACACTTGCCTGGCAGACAAACTTGTACGTGGCTCTCAGGGTTAAGTGTAGGTGACATTGCCATCATCTTTATGACAGATCAGTATGTGCACAGGCTTGGTGTCGCTACTATTCTCCACACCTTGGCTAGCATCTGGCCTACTGGAAAAAAATGCATGTGTCTTGTGAGCCCTCGCCAGACTATGGGATGTTGGTGGAACCACAGCGAATGAAATGTTTTGCTACGACCAAACCAAATGACTTCTACGAATGAGAAACTTTGATAACCTTGCGGGTGAGGATGATTACAGCAATTTCGCCATCCTGGTATATTTTCTATCAGTTCTTCAGGGGCTTACATAGTTACCCCGCAAAGGTCCTATTTTGCTGAGTCCTGGGCACTCTGGCTATCTCTTTTGATGCTGTAAAAATATTAAAAATACATAATAAATAAAACTGTTACCTTTCCCATTGTACATGAGAGAAAACTGAGACACAGAGCGTTTAAGTGGCTGGCTTAGTATCACACGGCAATTGAGGCTCAGAGATGGGATTCAAGCGTGCCCTGGATTTAGGCTGTACTCGGGCTGAGCCTGGGAGTCTCCGAGCTCTGCCACCCAGTTTGCCAAGTTGCTTCGACGTGTTAAGCAAAGGGCATGTTACGCATTTGAGACCCTGACAACTTAAACGATGCGCTCACTGCCTCAAATGAGGGTGATGTCTGTGCCTTTGTCCATACCAGATGCATTTTTTTCTTTTCTTTTCTTTTTAAGTTTTAGTTACCATACAGTGCAATATTGGTCTCAGAAGTAGAATTCAGTGCCTCATCGCTTACTTATGACACCCGCTGCTCATCACAGGTGCCCCCCTTAATACATCACCCGTCTAGCCCATCTCCCACCCACCTCCCTCCATCAACTCTCAATTTGTTCTCTATCATTAAGAGTCTCCTGCGGTTTGTTTCCTTCTCTTCTCTCCACCCGACTTCCCATATGCCCATCTGTTTTGTTTCTTAAATTCTACATATGAGTGAAATGAGTTGCGGTTTTATTTTCCTTCCTCAAGCGAAGATAAATGTCACAATCTTTCATCTATTGTACATTAATTTATTCATCCACGCATTGATAAACATTCAAAGAACACATATTTGGCTCCATCTGTGTGCCAAGCACACTTGTGTGTGATAAAGACCCAGACTTCCTGAGCAAAGTATTTTTGTTGCTGTTTTAAGACACTGATAACATTTTCATTAGATACATGATATTCATCTTCCTCATAAAAACTTGATTTTATAAATATAATAACTCAGGCTCAGGAAGGTCAAAAGACTTGCTTCAGCCTGCTGGTTAGGAAATAGCAGGGACTCGAGTTCAGAGCTTCTGATTGGCTTTGTCACCGCAGCGCTGAAAAGGAAAGCAGTTGCTGTCAAGCAAGTTCTGCCTAAAACAGTTATCTGGGAAGAGCCAATAATGGGTACATTACTTGTATTTCATGCTTTTAGTTATTTATTTCATGCTTTTATTTCCAGTTCTCACAGGTGAATTGAAAATTTTTATTTTATTATAGACTCTTAATGTCCACAAGTAAATGCAGGTATGTTTTGAATTTTGCAGATCTTGAGGCACCTGGGTGGCTCAGTCAGTTAAGCGTCCAACTCCAGCTCAGGTCATGATCTTGCGATTCGTGAGTTCAAGCCCGTGTGGGGCTCTGTGCTGACAGCTCGGAGCCTGGAGCCTGCTTTGGACTCTGTGTCTCCCTCTCTGCCCTTCCCCCACTCGTACTCTGTCTTTCTCTCTCTCTCAAAAATAAATAAACCTTAAAAAAACTGAATTTTGCAGCTCCTACTCCTCCAGCTTGGAAAGGAGCTTAAGTCAATAGCTCTGAAACATACATGTGTTTCAGTGAAACACTTGGTGGTGGGGGCGGGGGGAGGATGGAAGGATTTACTCACTTTTAAAAAGCAGTTCATTTTCTCTTTTGCTCTATTTTATCATTAGCCCAAGTATTTACTGATACATTAGTCTTTCTTGCTGGTAAGGAGGTTTCAGAATATTTTAGATGTGTGAAAAGTTAATTGGCCTCATTGAAAATTGAGCACTGTAGGAGTGCTGGGCACATCACAGAGACCTGACCAAAACGGGCAGCACAAACATGACTTTGGCCTCGTTGTTTCCATTCTGTAAACGAGTCAGTAAACCCAAGACAGAACTACTCAGATGTGGTTTCATAGGGGCAGAGAATTCCTTTGACAAGAATGTGGACTGATTCAATGGACTTTTTATGTCCCAAATATATATATATATATTTTTTCACACGGTTCTTAGAATCATGCAGTCATTTACTTGATTTTGTGTTGTCTTAAAAGATAATAGCTTTATTAAAGTAAAATAAATTACCAAGTCAAACAAGATGAGTTTTTTCCTAAAAAAAATATCCACTCAGACATTTACTCAGACTATGAATGTATATATACTGTTGCTTGCAGATTCTATCTAATTAATAATTGATAAGATTTTTTTGGATAGA
This sequence comes from Herpailurus yagouaroundi, assembly GCF_014898765.1. NCBI lineage: Eukaryota > Metazoa > Chordata > Mammalia > Carnivora > Felidae > Herpailurus > Herpailurus yagouaroundi. Next base: position 28,672,735 of record NW_024412417.1, on the reverse strand, counting down.
AAATCTTTTTACTGGCCAACTTCTGAGAAATTGTATCAATTTAAAGCTGCCATAAGGTGATTTCCATAGATGGGGTACCTGGGTGGCTCAGTTGGTTGACTGTCTGACTCTTGATTTTGGCTCAGGTCATGATCCCAGGGGGTGAGATCAAGCTCCATGCTGGGCCCTGAGCTAAGCATGAAGCCTGCTTGGGATTCTCTCTCTCTCTCTCTCTCTCTCTCTCTCTCTCTCCCTCCCTCTGCCCTTATCCCCCACTTGTGCTCTCTCTCTCCCTCTCTCTCTCAAAAAAAAAAAAAAAGGTGATTTCCATAGGTAACTATGGGTTTATCATTAAAATTTTAAAGGGAAAATGAACTTTATTATTTATTTATTTTCCTTGACCTCCAGGAATATATTAAAAGGAAACTCAGTTATTCTCTGGTTACTGTGGAAATTCTTAGAAATTATAAATGACGAGAGCTTTGAAATCGAGTGTTGACTTTTAGTTATCTCGTCAAAAATAGTGTAGCTAAGACATGTGGAGTGCTATGGAGTGCTAGGGAACATCCCATTCTACAAGATCTTTAATATATGAACTAGATTCTCACAAAAAAGCCAAGTCATCAACTTCAGACTAGTTCAACCACAAACTATTCAACCATGCCAATAGTGTGTTCCCTGGAAATTGGAGGGAATTTAATCTTTAAATAGCTGAATTCTCAGATCCCTGATGAAGATAGCCGGGAGTGCTGTAGCGTGGCTCTTTTCCAGGTTCAGTCAGTGCTGAGGTGACTTTTTGTTTCTTCTTCGTAGCCAATTATACAACTTCTATAATTGATGTTAAAAGAAGATTCCTTTGATTCATCAGAAATTTATGAGTACCTACTCTTCCCTGTACTTACCTAGTCAGTGGAGATAGTACAATGAATGACTTAGTCTTTGAACTTGAGAATCCCTCTTTGCTAAAAAACCAATTAAAAAAATAAACCAAACTTTAAAAATACCATTACGCCACTCTTGTGTCTTGGTAAATAAGTATGTTAAAAAATACTTTCTCGCTTTAATGACGAGCTTTGAGGATTGGGGGCTGTTATGTGGAATAATGGCCCTTTATCTAGAGTAGATGACTATTATATATGGAGATAACACACAACTTGTTTGAACTCTAGAATTTACATTGAAAATCACCTTTTTCTAACATCTAGGAGATAAATATTTAGCCTGCTATTTCCCTCTTTTTTTATTATTTATTTATTTATTTATTTATTTATTTTTAATTTTTTTTTTCAACGTTTATTTATTTTTGGGACAGAGAGAGACAGAGCATGAACGGGGGAGGGGCAGAGAGAGAGGGAGACACAGAATCGGAAACAGGCTCCAGGCTCTGAGCCATCAGCCCAGAGCCCGACGCGGGGCTCGAACTCACCGACCACGAGATCGTGACCTGGCTGAAGTCGGACGCTTAACCGACTGCGCCACCCAGGCGCCCCTTCCCTCTTATTTTAAATAAAAGATGTTGGGCGCCTGGGTGGCTCAGCCGGTTAAGCATCAGACTTCAGCTCAGGTCATGACCTCATGGTTTGTGAGTTTGAGACCTGTGTCGGGCTCGGTGCTGACAGCTCAAAGCCTGGAGACTGCTTCAGATTCTGTGTCTCCCTCTCTCTTTCTGCCATCTCTGGCTTTCACTCTGTCTCTCTCTCTGTCTGTCACTCTCTCAAAAATAAATAAACATTAAAAAAATTAAAAATAAAAAAAATAAAAGAAGGCAACTCAGACTTTCCATGTGTTTGCATCATTGCTGAGAACTGTGCTTTTATTAATTGTTTTCTTTTTAGTATAATTGGCATGATATCCTTGGCATTGGACACTCAAAGCCATTTGTTTTTCTTTTTTTCTTTTTCTTTTTTTTTTAACGTTTATTTATTTTTGAGATAGAGAGAGACAGGGCATGAATGGGGGGAGGGTCAGAGAGAGAGGGAGACACAGAATCAGAAGCAGGCTCCAGGCTCCGAGCTGTCAGCACAGAACCTGATGCGGGGCTCGAGCTCGTGAACCACGAGATCATGACCTGAGCCGAAGTTGGACACTTAACTGACTGAGCCACCCAGGCACCCCCGTTTGTTTTTTCTTACATGTTTTTTAGATTTTCTTTATATTAGGCAATCATATTCCTACAGAAAAACGTAGAAAATTGGAGAGCTTTAGTTCAGATATTAACAAAAACCATAAGCTAGTGGGATTTATGCTTAGTAGAGTAAATATATGCTTTTTGTGCACATTTTCCAGAAAGGAAACTCTTCATCATTCCAACTGATGGGGAAGGTTTTGGAAAACCTGCCTCTGCCTAGTCTATACAGGTTAGCTCTATAAGAAGACAAATATGGATAGGCTTTTGTCTTTTTATAGAAAGTAAAAGTTCACATTGCATTTTGATCATTAGTTTCGCCACCTTTCTACATCCTGATCCTTATAATTCAACTGAAGCTTCCTTGCTGGTGTACCAAATGCAAGAAAGACTCTCCCAACTTGATCTGCAAGGCTAATGGCTGGATTTGACACAGCATATGCTGTAACATACTATTGGTTACTGAGTACACACAGAGGCTAGAGATGGCTGGCCATGGCCACGCTTTTGGCTTGGAGTTGCGCCCTGAACTTCCACATTTGAAACGAGTCCATGATTTTCTGGCAGCCTGATCCATTACCCATGTGACAAGAGAGCCAAAGTGGTAAACCAGTTTCCCCAAGGCTCAGATGTACCCAAAATGTTTACCTTGTACACTGATCTATATATGCTTTTATTGGAAGGTGGTTGCTACTTTGTGAAAGTGCTGTACTATCTCTTTTGAGATGGTACCCATTAACATCTGTTGTTTTTTGGAATACCATATATTTAAAAAAATACATTTTTGAATAAAGTCCAAGGTAGGAGTGCTTGATGACTTAGGAGAGCTAAATCATCATTTAGGGGTTTCCCAAAGGAATGTTGTTGTCAACATCTTGTCACATTCTTAGCTGAGTTCTTGACATGCAAGTTCATGCTGGTTACTTCATACCAAAAGTTAAAGGTGAAGTAGACAATTCTATGATTCCATGCGTTTTAGGGACCATGGACTACACATGAGGCCATAGGAAGATAGTGTATGGATCAGTATTAAATCAGTATTAAATGAAGAGAAACTTGATTCCTAAATAAGCAGCAACATGCCAGAATCCATTTTTTACTTGTGTGTTTGGAAGCAGGTAGACAGAGAAGACATCACATAAAAGTCATGAAGACCGAGATAAAAATTACAACTGTTTGAAAATCAAGTCTTTTTTTTTTTTCATATTTGGAAGGAGTCTGACATCTCTAGCTTCGATTTAGAGACGGGATGTGTAGGGTGAAGCGTTTGAACTTTCTATTGTTTAAGAAGTGCCACTAAAGGGATGGGTTGGCCATTATAAAATATGAGCAAAGCAACCGCTAAAATAAGATGCAGCCAATATTTATCTAGATGATAAATTCATGTCAGGAATTCCAATTTACTGTACATCTATGGACTTATGATACCCACCATTAATCATACTTTTACCGAGAGAGCCCATTATCATCGGTACAGAGCCACCAATGAAACAGAAGCAAGGATAAAATAAAAAGAGGTTGCTAGGATGAAGGTTGCAGATTCTAAACAAAGATGAGTGACACACGTTGGGTAGGATAAATCTACAAATAGCCTGGGGCCAGACATCAGACATTATTTGAAATGACAAACTTCACATTAACTAAAAGGGAGAGAAAAAAGTTTATGGATGGAGACAGACGGTGGTGCTAAAAGTTATACAACTGCATGATTCATTTCCAGAAGAAATCAATGTTGAGGTGACTTTTTTCCTCCTTCAGAACCAATAATGAGCCTCCTATAATTAGGTAAACTTTCTCTGTCCTATCAAAACAAACTGTTAAGCCACAGCGAGGCCACTGACACATCTACCCCTCAACCAAAGCTATAGTATTTTAATCTAAGTACAATGCAAAGATGTATGAGTCAATCTACCGTAAATTTTCAGCAAATAGTATGTGTCATTGGAAATAACTTCTGCTTTTCCGAAGACCGTAGATTTATTCTGTAGGAGTTTTAGAAACAAGCAACAATAATTTTAGCTAAAGCAATTCCCTGCGTTCACTAAACCATAACTGTCTGAAACTAGTTATTTCTAGAATTACACAGAACCAAAATAGCAAACATGTAAACAGAGAGCTATGGGTTAGATTCATCAAATGGGGGAAGAAAAAGTTTTGAATTTTAAGGTATAAAATATCACATCTGTGAACTATTTATAGGTGCCCAATTTTAATGCACAATTCAAGCACTAATTAAAAACATTCTCCATAAATAGAAAACCAATTTGCCTGTGTGTGCGCAGAGCGAGTAATACAATCAACTTTCTCCAGCTATCAGTTTTCTCTTCATACAGTCGGTCAAAAAGTAATTGACCTTTGGACTTCTCATTAAAACTCAGCAAGTGAGGCTGGAAAAATGAAGCTGGGTCTATTCATGCCATCAAATAGGGTTATAGCATATCTAATCCTGTAGTTTTCAGCTTTCTCTATTGTCAACACAAGTTGCTGGGCCGTGGTCTGAATCAACTAGGGGAAACAGCAGAATTGAGCCGATTGGCCATGCCACATTTATGCATCCACACTGACAGAGTATTGGTTTGCCATAAAGCTAATAGACTAAAAATATAAGAGAAGTGACATCTGAGCCAGCCTGGACACTGGGATGGAGAGACGGAGTCTCACTGTATCAACCCTATGTCTTTAGCTTGTGTGGATGCTTAAGGTAAATTCCAGGAGGAGAAATTCTCTTACCTTCTGAAAGTTCTGGGAAATACTTGTATTATAGACAACGTGGGGCAAATTGGTGGTGGGGGGAGAGATGGGTAATACGTTTTCCTGGGAAAGGATAAAATTATGGAAATTAATAAGCAAGTCTGTGGGAGTCTGAAATTGGAGCTGGGAATAACCAGAGATAGTGTCATTAATTCCCTTTATTTCACAGATCATGGAAAAATGATAAGACCCAGAGATATAGAGCAGCTAGCCCCAAGTCACACTTTGCTAAAATGTGTATTTGGGTCTCAACTCCGAGCTGTATTTTTTTTCTCAGTCACAGCATGGTTTTACTACTCTTTCATGTACTTTCATTTTGTTTGTTAAAAATAAAGAAAAATTTAAAAAGAGAACCAAAATTCTCATTGAGGACATCTTGCAAAGCCACACATATGTGCTTCCTGGTGAGGGTTCCCTCTGCTATGGCCTTCTCATGTGATCTTGGTCATTTTCAAGTACATAGTATCCCCTGCCCTCCTTTTTTAGTCCCAAGCTCTTGTGATGGTTTTTGTGCACTTCTTCATGGAAAGCCAAGATTTAGAATGTATCTTCAGATTTTTTGCAAGGAAAGTGTGAATCTTTACATTCGACATGAAACTTGTGTTTAAATTAAGGTGATCATATGCATTATCTTTCAAAGCACACATTTGTGAGGGTGGATGAAGCGCTTTTCATTATCACAAAAGGGCAAAGGTGCAAACTTGAACTGTTCTTTGCAAACTAGCACATGTGATCTCCTTAACTTTAGTGTTTCCAACATCCATGATAGTAAAAAGCTCCCTGTACATTCAGGTATCCGTTTCATTTGTGGGTATTTGATGGTTTTGCTTTGTTTTTTTTTTTTTTTATTTTGAAAGGCAGCATTATGTAGTGGAAAGATAAAAAGAAATAGAAAAAGATCTGGTGGCTAAGCCCTATTTCCAACTGTAAGACCTTATGCAAATGTTCTCTGTTGGATTCAGTATTTACCCAATTAAAACACAGGGATGGACTAAATCATCATTAAATTTTCTTCTAGCCCTTAATAGCCGAGGGTTTATATGCCCTCCAAATTTCCATTTAACATGTATGTATTTTTATGTGTGTACATATACATATGTGCATATATATACACACACACACACACACACATGCCTGTATAAAAAATAGAGGTCAATTATGAAAAAGTACATAAAGTTTCAAAAATATTAAATAAGAAAATAACCAGTCTTGCGTCTGGAATATGCGGTTGGTAATGTTATCTTTGAAAAGAAAGCGAAATAGTTTATCTATATTGCAAGTCACACCTAGAGACATGATGTTAGAGCAACTTGGTAGTTCAGTGACAGACAGGAAATGTTTTTTCATGTGTGTTTTTGGCAAAACTCTACAGTTTGGGATACTGGTGGTTTTTTTGTTATACAAAGTCTTTCATGTGGCAAAGTCACATTAGACGCTGTCTGGTTGCTCTTGGTTACCAAGGCTTTTCCTATTTGACTCACCTTCAATTTTTAGGCAAATTCTCCAGCTTCCTGCTATTGTTTCTGGATGTCTGCAAGTTCTGGCAATCTTTTATGTGTCTACTGAAAGGAAAGACTAGGTGGGTGATAAAAGACTGTTACACGGCCCATGTAACTTTAGAGGTGCGAATTATTAAAAACATAAAGGTAGTTGGATAAGAAATAGAATTTATCATAAACTTTAGATCCTTATCTAGTTTAATAAATCCCCCCTTTTAAATTATAAGCGATAAGCCTTATCTGCCTTCTGCATATGTCGCAGGCACAATCTAGGGCAGTGTTTTGTCTTTCCATATTGCTTGTCTGAACTCATTTTGCAACTTCCTCAAGTAATCTTGCTCAGCCAGGGAGACAAGCACAAGCATGGGTGGTTTCTCCCTTCTGCTACGACTTTTTTTAAAGGTTTTATTTTATTTTAATTTTAATAGTCTCTACCCCCGACGTGAGGCTTGAACTCACAATGCCGAGAACAGAGATCACGTGCTCTACCGACTGAGCCAGCCAGGTGTCCCTGCTATCACTCTTCGTTGTGAATTTCAGGCACAAGATTGTTTCTTCATACAATTACTATAAATATATTCCTACTCAAGCTGCAGCAAAAGAATAGTTTTTTACAAAAGAACTTCTCAAGCTATGAGCTTGACAATGTGTTAAGCATTTTATACAAATAATCTCAGCCAATCCTCAACATGATCCATTACACAGATGAAACAAATAAGGCTCAGAAGTGTCAATTACTCAACCAAGTCTGTACAGCTAGTTAGTGGCAAAACCAGACACACATGAAATCCAAAACCTGTGTCCTGAACAACTGTAGTATGTTATCTCAGGGTATACTATGCGGTAACAACTCTGTTGGTTACTTTTTGAACAAAATCTTATACTTGAAAAACTCTTACTGGCACATCCATTTAGCATATTTGGTCCTCAAGATGCTCTATGAGGGTAGGTTAAAGGGCGTGTGCTAAGGTTCGTTTCATAGATGAAGAATCAGTACTTGGAGAGGATGATCCAGTGTCCCCAAAATAGCAAGCCATAGTGCCATCAGCCATCCCTCTGTTTTTGGGCAGCTGCTCTAGTGCAGAAATCCCTAAAACCAGAGTTATTTTCCCAATAAACTAAAAAAAAAAAAAAAAAAAAAAAAAGAGGTAAGTAATTAAACCCTTAAAGAGGCCGAAATCTGAAAGCTTAATTAATCAATCTTAAATAAGGAACAATTGCTATATTAATCCCATGCTGGAGGAACCACTTAACACATCCTTCTCCCTCTCTCTTACCTATTTCGCATCCCACACAATGACTGGCCAGTCTGAATTTGTGACAACCCCAGGAATGGTGGTTAATATAACCCAAATCTCTACGATTCCCTGTTTTATCATGCACCAGCTTATATGGAGTAGTCTGGTTTTCCTACTAAATGCCAGTGTTACATACAGAAACCATTCTTCATAGGTCTTTCCATCGAGTGGGTACTCACTAAAAGTGTGTTGACTAAAAGCAGAAGGTATTTTTACTGAGGCATGTAATAACAATATTTATTAATCCTTAATCTTTAATATATGCCGGAGCTTTGTAAGTACTTTAAGTGTATTAAAATATTTCATCCTGACAGCTACCTTATTTTACCCCAATCTCCCAGGTATGAAAAATGAAGCATAGAGAATTTAAGCAGTTTGCCAGAGTCATAACATACTAAGGGGCAAGGTGAGACTTTGAACACAGTTAGTGCAGTTTAGAAAAATTAAGATTTCTAACTCATTGGCACTTAGGGATTCTGTTAGGGAGTATTCTTTTTAGTCTCTGATTCATTTCATAAAAATAGAGACAATGCATTCCAATAGTGTTTTGCTACTGAATTGATGTACTGGATGTAAAATCATTTTTTTTTTTAATTTTTTTTTTCAACGTTTATTTATTTTTGGGATAGAGAGAGACAGAGCATGAACGGGGGAGGGGCAGAGAGAGAGGGAGACACAGAATCGGAAACAGGCTCCAGGCTCTGAGCCATCGGCCCAGAGCCCGACGCGGGGCTCGAACTCCCGGACCGCGAGATCGTGACCTGGCTGAAGTCGGACGCTTAACCGACTGCGCCACCCAGGCGCCCCGTAAAATCATTTTTAAAAAGAACTTCAAGTTTTTCTACCAGAATTAAATGGTACTCGATCGTTTGGGGATCAGAGCAGGGGGGAAAAAATGCTGCTTGAACAGATTCTCGGCTGAGTATCTGACAAGAGCTGGCATCAGGCAGTAGACAACAACAGGGGCCTTAGAGCAGGCGAAGCGAGGACAGGGACGCAGCTCCATCCCTGTTTCTGGCCAAGTTTGCCAGAAGCAGAACCCTTCGGCAAGGATGTGTGCACCTCTTTGGCCTTGTGCCAAACTAAATGTGAAATTTTACTCCAGTTATGTCCGGGCACACAAACTATAATTTCCTGTTTGGGACTCATTCTATGTTACTGATTCTTGATTTGCCCCTGTTCTTTGATCCTGTCCTTTTTAGATGGTAGCACAGGCTCATTTGCCTTGTGGCTTCCAGGTTTGAATTTTCCCAGTAGGGAAGCAGCACTGGTTGGAGATCAGAAGGTGGGAAGAGAGAGAAGTGAGGTATTCCCTCCACACTCGCCCTGTGGGCCAGAGGGACATGTTCCTGCGAAGGACCTGACTAATATATCCCATATCTGAAAGGGTATCCTCATTGTGGATTTCAGCAGAGGGGAGAGCCACCACATGTCTATTTTTTTACATGCTTCTCTTACACCCTGCCCCCTCCTCCTGTGCCACTGGACCAGAAGGAATGGACTTTCCCCCTTTCTTTTGTGATAAATACATCTTCTGCATCATATGCTTAATTTCACTTCCCATGGTTTGGAATAAAGCACAATTTGCAACCTCCCACTTGAATCTTCTGTAGAAACAGATGTTTCAACTGCTGCAGGGTGAGCAGGAGTGAACTGACCTTGGGACCGTCAGTGAGATTGGGATTTGGGGTGAGAGAGATCCAAGCAGAAGGAAGAGCTTATTCCAGAATAGAAAAAGGGTCTTAGTGCATTCAAAAGGAGATTCTACATGGCTGGAGCAAAGGCTTAAGGGGGAGTGTGGTGAGAGATGTGGCTGTCAGGGTGAGTAGGGGCAAAGGGACCATGCTTTACATGCTGAGACTGTGACTCCTGAGCCTTTGGGAACAGAATTTTGGTGATACAATTTGACACTATTAGCATGATGGTTACTATTACATATATGTAATCATTTATATTGTAATTTTGTGTATAATACTAATTAGATGGTCATGCAAAATTGCAAAGAACTTAAAGCAAACTAATGTGGCTGGAGTTGGCTGGTGTGTGGAGGCCTTGGAAGGGTTGGTGAGACAGCAGAGCCAAAGAAGGCAGTGTCTGATAAGGTTGGGAATCTGGTTCTGCAATCTGGTGATACCACCTCATACCTGTCAGAATGGCTAAAATTCACATCTCAGGAAACAACAGGTGTTGGCAAGGATACAGAGAAAGGGGAACTTTTTTGCATTGTTGGTGGGAAGGCAAACTGGTGCAGCCACTCTGGAAAACAGTATGGAGGTTCCTCAGAATATTAAAAACAGAACTAACCTACGACCCAGCAATTGCACTATTGGGTATTTATCTAAAGCATACAAAAATGCTGACTCAAGGGGCACATGCACCCCAATGTTTATGGCAGTGCTGTCAACAACAGCCAAATTATGGAATGAGCCCGAATGTCCATCGACTGATGAATGGATAAAGAAGATGTGGCATATTTATACAATGGGATATTACTCAGTGATCAAAAAGAATGAAATCTTTCCATTTGCAATAACATGGGTAGAACTAGAGTGGAGTATGATACACGAAATAAGTCAGTCAGAGAAAGACAAATATCATATAATTTCACTCATGTGGAATTTAAGAAACAAAATATATGAACATAGGAGAAGGGAAGGAAAAATAAGATAAAAACAGAGGGAGGCAAACCATAAGAGATGCTTAAATAGAAAGAGCAAACTGAAGGCTGCTGGCAGGGGGTTGGGTGGGGGCTGGGTTAAATGGGTAATGGGTATTAAGGAGGGCTCTTGTTGGCAAGAACACTGGGTGTTATATGTAAGTGATGAATCACTAAATTCTACTCCTGAAACCGTTATTACACTATATGTTAACTAACTTGGATTTAAATAATATTTTTTAAAAAGAAGAAAATACTGATCTAAAGCTTCACAAGGACTGGTCATAAGATTCACATATGGATGAGAGCGAGGGTGTTTCCTCCCCACTTAGGCTCCAACATCCATTGATCCAAATACAGTCCTAAAACAGTCTTAAGTAACAGCTTGTACAGAGAAAGGGGGAGTGAATGTACATAAACTCCTATGGTAGTTTCCTTAGTTGTTTCAGTTGTTTCAGTTAAAATATTACTAACGTGAAATTTCCACAGCCTTAACTGAAGGGCAAACTTAAAGGAAAAATGCTGATTCCCATTATGTCATGCCCTTTTTCTAAAATTACAAAGTTCTTAAATCCCCTATTCAAATCCACTGCCCCAGCCCTTGACTTTAACCAGAGCAGTTTTTGATATCCTTTAGGGAAAGGTGATAGAGGAAGGGAAGCTAATATTTCATCATGTCAGTGAATTTACTATTTATGTAATCCTATTACATTCTCCTCGCAACCTCAGAGAAGTTGAATAATGCTCAAGGTTTTCAAGCAAGGAATGGCAAAACTGTGTTGTGAGCTCAGGTATGCTTCCTATTAAAGCCCAAGTTTATTCTATCCTACCATGTTGATTTTCATGCTTTTCTTCAGCAGCAGAAAAGAGGAGAATTAATTTTCTTGCTGCACATCTGAAGTCTAGGGATATATCAGGAAAAGGGAAGGAGAATGTTGGACTCTTGAATAAATTCTGTTCTATTTGATGAGCCTCTATTACGTGTTGAGCTCCATGAAAAAGATGGAGTCCAATCCCTCAGGTAGCTAGACAACAAAGTTCTATATTTAATACAGTCGTTCAAGGAAAAAATGCAATTCAACATGATCAATGCTTTTATGGAATGAGCATTAACCAAGTCCAGAGAAAATTTCCAAGAATAATAATCTACATTTACATGGGCAAAAGAAGAAAAGTCTTCATCATGAAAATTGAAACTATGGGGGCGCCTGGGCGGCTCAGTCGGTTGAGTATCTGACTTCGGCTCAGGTCATGGTCTTGCAGTTCGAGCCCTGCATCAGGCTCTTGCTGACAGCTCAGAGCCTGGAGCCTGCTTCGGATTTTGTGTCTCCCTCTCTCTCTGACCCTCCCCCGCTCATGCTCTGTCTCTCTCTCTCTCTCTCTCTCTCAAAAATAAACATAAAAAAAAAGGAAAAAAATTGATACTATGTATAGATGCTTGCGATGATCAGTTCAGGGTTCAGAAAACTTTGGAGACTGAAGATTTAATGTACAGCATAGTGGCTATAGTAACTATGGGAGGTGATGGATGTGTTAATTAACTTGATTGTAGTAATCATATAACATCATCACACTACACTTTAAATATATACAACCTTGTCAACTCTCAGGAAAGCTGGAGGAAAGTAAAGCACTTTGGAGAGAAAAGGAATCCCTGCCATTACCTAGAATGCCATTTATGCATCTGTAATTATTCCCATCAATTACACTCACTGTGTGGCTAAAATCCCATACACGTGGGCTGCACCACATAGGTGAACACATTGGAGGAACAGACTTAAGTATGATTTCAGGTTCTAGAAGTCCAGCCATTCTCTAGAAGGAGATTGTTCATCACCAACACTGAAAAGTTCATTAATAATGAAGAGATTGGCTTACTTAACAATATAAAATGTCAAGTTCCAAAATAAGAAATATTTTTTTCTGGCATTTATTTATTCACCCATTTATTCAACCTAGTTATTAAGTGCTTCATCTGTGTCCGGCACTGTTCTAGGTTCTCCCAAAAGTGTAATGAATAAGTCCCTCCCTTCAGACAATTAGTAAAGTGAGATAAGTAGATAACAGACAGGATAATATTGTACCAAAAAAATTTTACAAACTTTGCTCCTCGATGTAGTCTTTATCTGGTTTGAGATGGTTCATTCTTTTTTGTTATTATTATTTAAATCCAAATTAGTTAACATAGTGTAATAATGATTTCAGGAATAGAATTTAGTGATTCATCACTTACGTATAATACCCAGTGCTCATGCCAACAAGTGCCCTCCTTAATGCCCATCACCCATTTAGCCCATTTCCCCCCAACACCTGCCAGCAACCTTCAGTCTATTCTCTGTATTCAAGAGTCTCTTATGGTTTGTCTCCTTTTATGTTTTTATTTTATTTTTCCTTCCCTTTCCCTATGTTCATCTGTTTGGTTTCTCAAATTCCACATGAGTGAAATTATATATTTGCCTTTCTCTGACTGACTTATTTCACATATCATAGTACACTTTAATATATCCACGTTGTTGCAAATGGCAAGATGTAATTCTTTTTGATCACTGAATAATTTTCCATTGTATATATATATACCACGTCTTCTTTATGCATTCTTCAGTCGATGGACATTTGGGCTCCTTCCATATGTTGGCTATTGTCAATAGTGCTGCCGTAAACGTTGGGGTGCACGTGCCCTCCCAAATGAGCATTTTTTACCCTTTAGATAAATACCTAGTAGTGCAATTGCTGGGTTGTAGGGTAGTTCTATTTTTAATTTTCTGAGGAAACTCCATACTGTTTTGGAGAGTGGCTGCACCATTTTGCACTCCCACCAGCAGTGCAAAAGTGTTTCTCTTTCCCCGTATCCTTGCCGACATCTGTTGTTTCTTGAGTTGTTAATTTTAGCCATTCTGACAGGTGTGAGGTGATATCTCATTGTGGTTTTGATTTGTATTTCTTCAATGATGATTGATGTTGAGCATCTTTTCATGTGTCTGTTAACCATCTGGACATTTTCTTTGGAAAAGTGTCTATTTATATCATTGCCCGTTTCTTCACTGGATTATTTGTCTTTAGGGTGTTGAGTTTGATATGTTCTTTATAGATTTTGGATACTAACCCTTTATCTGATATGTCATTTACAAATATCTTCTCCAATTCTGTTGATCACCTTTTAGTATTGCTGGTTGTTTCCTTCTTTGTGCAGAAGATTTTATCTTGATGATGTCCTAATAGTTCATTTTGGCTTTTGTTTTTCCTTGCCTCCAGAAACATGTCAAGTAAGAAGTTGCTGTGGCCAAGGTCAAAGAGTTGTTGCCTGTTTTCTCCTCTAGGATTTTGATGGTTTCCTGTCTTATGCTTAGATCTTTCATCCATTTTGAGTTTATTTTTGTGTATGGTGTAAGAAAATGGTCCAGGTTCATTCTTCTGCATGTTGCTGTTCAATTTTCCCAACACCATTTGCTGAAAAGACTGTCTTTTTTCCATTGGATATTCTTTCTTGCTTTGTCAAAGATTAAACAAAACAAAACAGATGAACATATGGGGATGGGGAAGGAAAGAGGGAAACAACCACGAGAGTCTCTTAAAGATAGAGAACAAACTACGGGTTGATGGAGGGAGGTGGGTAGTGGATGGGCTAGATGGGCGATGAGTATTAAGGAAGGCAGTTGTTCTGATGAGCACTGGGTGTTGAATGCAACAGATGAATCACTGAATTCTACTCCCGAAACCAATATTGCACTGTATGTTAACTACCTAGAATTTAAATGAAAATTTGGAGAAAAAAAATACCACCTTTGTTGTCTCTGAAGTTTCTATCCTTCATTTACTTATCTGCTAACATTGACTGATACCACACCTTCCACCAGGTGTAGAGGAGGACACAGGGATAGAGACAAATAATGCCTGCCTAAAATAAGCACTCTCATATACTCTTAGTGGGAACTCAATTAATATATCTGTCAAAATTTTAAAATGCATTTACCCTTTGCCCCAGAAATACCATGCAAGAAAACTTACCCTTTTCATACAGCATTATTTGTAATAACAAAATACAGAAATCACTGGTTAGATACATTATGGCACATCCGAACAACAACTGATATGCATATGTTAAAAAGAATGTAATAAATCTGTATGTCTTAATATTGAAAACTGCCCAAGATACAATAAGTGAGAAATCAAAGTATTCGACAGTTTGTTTATATACTGTTTGTGTAAAACAAACAAAATATATATGAGTAGGTTTACACATAAAATTTGCTTTGGTTTTGTTTTGAAGTTGGGTATTGGGATGGGTTTGTTTTCTTTTCTTATCTATTTATTTATTTATTTATTTATTTATTTATTTGACATAGAGAGAGAGAAGTTTTGAAAGGGATACTTTTGGGAAGCAAAGCTAGGGAAGGGAAATCACTACCTCATATTCTTTCCGCTTTCAGTATCTGTTCTATCTTTTAAAAACCATGAGCTTAAATTAATTTCATTAAACAACATAAAAATAGGACTAGAAATGAAATCTCAATCCTCTATTTTGTTTAGCTTAATAAAGTAGCTCTGCCTTCCAAAGCAGTTGTAATTCAGAGGAAATAAAGAAAGTCCCTAAAACAAACTTACAAGAAACATCAGGATGTTAAACAATACCACTTGTAAAACCTAAAACAGGAGCATATTACTACACTTATTTCTCATGAAAATCTATTGAAATTGACTTCAAAGGCTGAACCACATGTCCTTGACAGCCACCAGGGGCCTGTTAACATAACCTCGGCTTGTTTTCTCTCATATTATTCTTGCAGTACAATTATAACTGGAAGTCCTCAAACCTTGTAATTGTCAACTAACTTTTGGAAATGTGAACGGTTGACCAAGAATTTAAAGGGAAGGCCCCTCCTACCTTCTCTGAACTTTGTGGTGGTCTTTGGGTGCAAAATGATCTAACTCAAACAATCCTCAAATGGGAGCCAAAGAATAAAATAATTGTCTTTTCAGGAAAGGTTTCTCTGTGGACAGCAAAGTTCCCTGCGAAGGAATCTGTATAAGATGATATCCTTTTCCCAGAAGTTATTGGCATCCATCCAAGATTTTTCTTTGAAAATTAACATCCTCATATATACAGATAGGTTTGCTATCTGAGCTCAGCTGGATCAGCCCATTTTTTGCACAAAGTGTATCAATATTCTGTCTATGCCCCAGACACTCTTATTAATCCAGCACAATTTCTCTTCTTCCTGTGTCTGCTTTTTACAAACAATCATAACCAACCATAGATAGCAAATATTCCCCAAAGTGCACAAAATAATAGCTAATACACGTACAAAGCTGTTTGGAGCTCAAATTGCCTTCAAGAAGAATTCAGCTCCTAAGCACTGTAATTTCTGACAGAAAGTCCCATGCGTATTAGCATATTGTGTTAATTATTTTCTATTTTTTTAATATAAGAAATTTATTGTTAAATTGGTTTCCATACAACACCCAGTGCTCATCCCAAAAGATGACCTCTTCAATGCCCATCACCTACCCTCCCTTCCCTCCCACCCCCCTCTATATTTTTTTTTTTATTGATAGAGCAGCATCTGTTGCTATTGTTACTCAGGTGTGCTGTATAGCGACTGAATATGCAAGGTGGGAGAACGTCTTGTAGACGGTCATGCCCAATGGACAGAGCATACTATGCCATTAGTATTACTGCTGCCAGGCACTGGCCTAAGTGCTTGACATATACTATTGCATTTCAACTTCCTGACGATCTTTGAAATAAAGGTGTTGATTCAATTCTACAGATGAGACATGGAGGTTCAAGAATATTATCTGGAATCACACAACTAGTAAGTGTTGTGACTTGAGTGTCTATGTATTTTCTTCGAAACCCCAAGAGTAGGACTAACATCACAGAGCTTTAAATGTCCAAAGTGGCCATTTTTTTTTTTTTATCTCCTAAGAAGAGGAATGACCTAAAAGCCCCAATAACTTTCCTGTAGCTGAAATAAAACATCAGTTTAAAGTCCAATGTAAAAGACCAAAGTTAGAAACAGTTAATATCTTCCCCTCTTCCCTTGCTGCCCCCATCTGCAGCTTGAAAAGACCCTTTCTGTGGGTTTTCCTGGAAATATTTATACTCTCCAATTCTCTAGTCAGAAGGGATTTTATTCTACCATATTTGGGCAGCATAACTACAAGGTAAAAAAATAGATGACAAAATTCAAGAGAACACAAAAAGTCCCAAGATCTTTATTTAAAGGAGAACAAGATTTTCCTCCTCCAGAGAAACTGGTCTCACTCATTTTCCTATAAAGGAAGTGGCAATAATCCAAATAGTTCCTAGCCAGGGGAAACATTGCAGGAACTTTAAAAAAAAATGTCCAAATTAAACCAATGATCACATTTATTGGGCAATGTTCTGCCTTCTTTTCAGAGACATGCCTGTCCCCTCAGCATATTGTGTGGACCAGTCACCATATCCCTTTGAGCTCAGAGTCACTACCAGAATGAACACTCCACCATGCACATCAAAACCATAGAATGCCATCACTTGAAGGGGCTACAGAGGTCTTTGATTTCAACTTCTCCAATGTCTTCCTGCCCTAGCAACTCATTCCTTGACTTATATTTTTGCAGATGAAGAAGGGTGACATGACTGTGTTCTTGCCAATAAATGGTGATATGAGGACTCTAAACCAGGTTTCTGAATTCCCAGTCCTCTGCTCATACCACAGCATGGGAGGACTTCACTTTGACTCCTGGCTAACTTCTTAACAGTGGGTGATCAAACTCTCTAAGCCTCAGATTTCTCCATCTGTCAATGGAGAGAATACTGGTACTTGCCTTGTAGGTTTGTTGTGAGGCTTAAATGAATTGATGTCTGTGAAGAGCTTAATGTTTGATACACAGTAAGTGCCAATTTAACATCAGTTTGTATTATTATTATTATTATTATTATTAATGCAATGCTTTCTAAATCAAGGTCTTATTCCCTAGGATGTGACATATATGGGCTTTAAAAATTGCATTTACACTCTACAAATGCTCAATTTTCATGGCAAGTGAATTAAGGTCAAGTATAACATAATAGAAATTTATATGTAATTCTTCCTTCTATTTACCCTTCCCATGAATTGATGTGAAACATGATCAGGAGAAAGAATTCTGGATAACCAGAAGAAGTATTTTCAGTAGGTCATAGGTGAGTGGGAAGGCACTCTGGAAATGGTCTAGCCCATCCCCCAATTTGCCATCTTTTTCAATTGTGTGCCCCATGTCAATCATCAGCATCTCTATTTACTAATTTATTTACTGATGTTAGAAATATGTTGATCTTCTTTGACTCCTACTTTTTCTCTTTTCATCCAACACTTCTAGAGTTAATCAATGACTTAGTCCTATAAGTTTTATCACCGTACTCTGCGTCTAATCTATCCCTTATCTCCATTCCCACCATGACATAAATGCTAACCTCATCACCTATCATTTTAATTATACAAGAATCGCCATAGCTCTTCCCACCCCCACTGCATTTTCTACACCACAACTAGAAGAATCTCTATGAAACAAAAAATAAGATTGTATTACTATCTTGTTGAAAATCACTCAGGGGTCCCAACCGTCCACAGAATAAGGTCTCAACTGCTCAACAAGATATTCAAAACCAAAGCCTTCTCCAGCCTCAATTACCACCAATATCCACTCCAGGTTATATGTCCTGGACATACTGAGACACTTGCAGTTTCCAAATATGGCATATTTCTGGCCTTTTTTCTTTCTAAGTAAAATGCTCCTCTCATGATAAGATCTTATTTAACGATTGACTCCTATTTGTCCTTCACAATTCAGCTCAGGTTCTGCCTCACCCTGTTCTCACTTCCCTTGTCTCCTTGTCTTAAATTTTACACACCTCCATTATCATACTGTATGGGAAATTTTTACTTGTCTCTTTCCTCTATTAATTGGAACTTTTTTGGCTAGAGGGTTTTCTCTTTATTGAAACCCTTATGTCTATCCAGATACCTGGCAAAGAGTAGGTTCTCAACAGATTTATTTTAATGAATAAGAACCTTCCACATTTTGGAGACTGATTATCATTTGTTGCCACATGATATTTCATTTGGTCTACAATTTTCAGAGATGGAACTTTGAAGGAAGGTCCATGGGTCCTTGGTTGTGGAGTGCATACAACCATAAAACAGGGTGTGTACAACCACAACTCCAGAAACCTTTAATCTGGTCTGGAATATGACACAACACTGGCACCACCCTACGTCTTTCTTTCCAAAGAATACATTGGACCTTTAGATATGGGTTCCATGTGAGACGATCAGAGCTTAATGTGATGGGCTTCTCTCACAACTTCCCTTTCTGCATCCCAGAGTCATCCGTGGAATTTTGAAATCTTCATGTAAAATACAGGATGAATAATTATAAATTATTTTCCATATAATAAGTCAGAATTGTGGGTGAAGAATAGGGTAATAATTATCTTTAATATGAAATATGGTTAGTTCCACAGGCATGCATTCACATGTTCATAGCTTTATGGAGATTTAGCAGATAGGACCACATTTTCTCAAAATTTTTGAAACAATACAATAAATAAGTAATGTTTATGTGTCAAGTATTATTCTAAGCTCATGTATTGACCCATTTAATCTTCCCGACAGCTTAAGTGAGGTGACTACTCTCTTTACCTCTATCTTAGTGATGGGAATTGAGTCACAAAAGTGATAAGTAATCTATTTATGGATTCATATGATGAGTCAAAGTAGAACCAGGATTCAAACTCCAGAGCAAACCACTGCAAAGTACTGACACATTTTTATATTTTGAACTGTATTTTCTTTTTTTTTTTAATTTTTTTTTTCAACGTTTATTTATTTTTGGGACAGAGAGAGACAGAGCATGAACGGGGGAGGGGCAGAGAGAGAGGGAGACACAGAATCGGAAACAGGCTCCAGGCTCTGAGCCATCAGCCCAGAGCCTGACGCGGGGCTCGAACTCCCGGACCGCGAGATCGTGACCTGGCTGAAGTCGGACGCTTAACCGACTGCGCCACCCAGGCGCCCCAGAACTGTATTTTCTTTTTAAGAAACATTTAAGTTGCCTTATAAATATTAAATTATTACTGGTATCTTGAAAAGGAGAAACTGCCTGTGCTCTGAAAGTACATTTTTATTGCAGGAAAAACGTATGTCCAATGACTATATATCTGAGGTTCCTCAAAGTCTTGTTACAAATGACCACAATTAAGATATATCCACAGTATCTGACCATGTGTCTTCACCCTTCTGCACTGTCATATCCATTGTCTGCACTGGGGACAAGGAGGTAGATAATGTGGCTCCAAGTCCCAGTCATCTGAATGAGGGTTGAGTCCCATACAGCGAGAGGCTAAAGGAGGATGAATGGGGATATATTCCTATTCTATCCCTGTGTCTGTGAACGCCTCATATAGAGAAGAGGAAAATTAAGCATTTCTTCAGAGCAAGTGGTGGTAGGCCTCCTGGAGAAACTCTTAATACTGGCTATGCACTTATATAGGTTTGTTTAGAGCTGAAGCAGCCATTAAGATTTCCCATTCATCAGCGAGGGCATGGAAAATGTTTAGCTAGTGTAGTGGGAGCAAAATTAGCCTCGTATTCATTCTTTATCTTTGGCTTCAATTCACTTAAGTAGAGCTGTTTGTTTTCTTCAACCAGATTTAATCTTCCCTGGAATTAGGGAACATGCCTTCTATTTCTTTTCTCTTACTTTCAGGACATGGTACAATGTGAAGCACATGGGTTGTACCTAGGGAGTGGGACTCAGGTGAGATACTGGACTTTGTGAGCCAAAATTTCTCCCTCTGAAAGAGAGAGTCACAGAAAAGACGGTTTCAAAATGCTCCTTTACAGGGGAGACTGCCTGGAGTCCAAGCTCTGCATAGGGTTCTCCTCTGTCAACACAGAGCCTGCTTTGGATCCTTTGTCCCCCTCTTTCTCTGCCCCTCCCCCACTTGCTTTCTCTCTCACTCTCTCTCTCTCAAAAATAAACAAATTTTTAAAAAGTATTTTTAAAAATGCTCCTTTACATGTAAGTATTTTTTTTCTCCAGTAATTGCAGAGTCACTAATTGTCATTACATCTATGGTACCTGCTCTCTATTATTGCAATACCGTAATACTCATTCCTTGGAAGACAGAGAAATAATGAACGGCCACCAGATTCTGAAGCTGAAGACTTGATTGTCCAGATTGTTGGTGGCCTCCCAGATGATTTTTCTGGCTTCAGTTTTGGACTTTTTAATCCAATCTCCATACAGAAGCCAGAGTGGTCCTCACAAAAGAGAAATATGATTATTTTATTCTCTTGCATAAAGTCTAAAGGCTGAAAATGGACGACAAAGCCCCTCCGGAATTTTGTGCTCTGAGCTACTATACTGTACTCTTCCCTCCCTTGACTACCTCCAGACTAGTTAGGCAGTCTGTTACATGGTAGTATAGCATCCTGAACAGCCCTGTGAGAGAGGTCTCACACTTGACTATTGTTTTAACAGTCATCCCCCCAATTGGACTGCAGACTTCATGAGAGCAGGAGCAGTGTTTGCCTCTGTTCAGCTTCTAATTGTTCGCACCTAGTATGGTTAACATTTAGCAGATGTTCAACAAATAACTGTTGAGTGAATGAATGAACAAATACCATGCTACCATTAATGAGCCAAAATGACTTCTACTCCTGTCAGCAGAGGAAAATAATGTTTATCTACCTGAGATGACACAACCACATATGAGTTAACCTTTGAAACAGCTTTCATTTTTTCAAAAGGATATTATGACTCATCCTCACTTTAAAATGGAGATAATAACTCCTTAAGTTTCTGTGTCATACACTTGACATTTCGCTTTTTTTCCAAAAGTCTGTCCTTTACACTGCTGTGCAATTTCAATATGATATACGATATATATCAAACCTTTCTTTAGCCATGTATCCAGCAATTATTCGTTTAATATGCCAGACATTCTCCTAGATGTCAAAGTAATCAAGATGTGTATGATAAGGCTTCTTCTGTCAAGGAGCTTGTACTAAATAAAGGAGACAAGTAGACGAACATAACAATACTCATATCTACTAAATACTGAGTACACACTTTGTGCATCTGGTATACATTTTCTCACTTAATCCTTACATGTACCTTTCAAAGTAAGTTGAGAAAATCAAGAGTGGAACTGGTCAAAGGCCACTCCACTAAGCGCTGAGTTAGGATTTTTTTTTTTTTTAATTTTTTTTTCCAACATTTATTTATTTTTGGGACAGAGAGAGACAGAGCATGAATGGGGGAGGGGCAGAGAGAGAGGGAGACACAGAATCGGAAACAGGCTCAAGGCTCTGAGCCATCAGCCCAGAGCCTGACGCGGGGCTCGAACTCACGGACCGCGAGATCGTGACCTGGCTGAAGTCGGACGCTTAACCGACTGCGCCACCCAGGCGCCCTGAGTTAGGATTTAAATCTAGGACTGTCCCATTCCAGAGCTCACCATATCACATTATGATTCAATATGTTAAGTGCTCTAAATCCAGACTCGAACAGAAGAGGCAGGGTAACAGAATCTGAGAGGAATATTATTATAAATATTATTATTAAATAGCTTTATTTAATAAGGTAATAGAAGTTTTCCTACAGGCAGAGAAAGGAAAGTCTGTGTGCATTTGTACACTCATATGTATGAGTTGGAGAAGGCTCCATAGAAGAAAAGATATTTTAGCTAATGGGAGAAGTTAAACTCACACACAAAAAAACTGGTTAAGGTCCCAGAGTAATAATGCCAGAGCCTCATAATGTGAGTTAAGAGTAATTAGCTGTTGCTGTAGAATTCGCTGCATACGAGGAAGTGGCAAGAAATGGAATGATTGTCTCTCTAAGAAACTTGTACTTTGTCTTATTGGCAATAGTATTTTAAGTAGGGAAACAATGGTTGGATTTGAATTTGTATAGAAAATCACTCGCTATTAACAAAGACTTATTTGGAAGACAGAAAGACTGGAAGCAAAGACATGGTCCAGACAACAGAAAATAAGGATTTGAACTAGGAAAGTACTGTTGGAACTGGAGAAGAGGTCACAAATAAGAAAAATATTTAAAAGAAAGAATCCATAGAATTTATGACTTGAACGTGAGCACGAGTCTAGGACGAGTCCCAGGGTACAGCCTGACGACGGTCTGCTGAATTCAGCGAGCTAACACACGCCGTCTTGAGTGGCTATGAAATAAAACAGTAATTTTACTGGGCATGTACTAAATGCCAGATATAATTTTAAGCAATCACAACAAACCCATGTGTTACATACTATCATTGTTCCTCTTTTGTAGCTGTGGAAGTGAGGCACAGAAAGATGATTTCCTAAAGGATACAGAGCTGTGGTCATGGAAACTGTGAGGCTCTGCCCAGGGCATATTCTCCTAATGGGAGGCAGTGCTGCTGACTGACAGCCCTCGGCACTCAGACCCATTGCCCAATGGAGACCCATTGCCCGGAGAGCCACATCACCCAAAGTCATAATGCCCCTTCCAGGGCTCAGCCCACAATCAGTGATCGACAAATACAGGGTTACAAAGGCAAGGCCTCTTCTCCACAGCTGCAGATGATAACTCCACAAGCTTATTCCAGTTTTAGATCCCCACGCGATTACCTTTGATGAGCGACTGCACACAGCTCAACTTCTCTTTTTGCCCAATCTTGCTTCCTTCCCATGGTCTTGGTCTCAAGAGCACTCCTTAATAAATCTCCTACAAACGAATCATTTCAGAACCTGCTCTCTGAGGCCTCCCTTCTGAATGGCCACCAAGTGGCAGAGCTAGCATTTGAACTCAGGTCGGTTGTAATAGCCATGGTTTTAAACACTTTTCTATGAGCTTCGCAAATTCAAAGACCCTAGGGCGATGCCTGAGACTGCAAAAATGATTCATAAATGGCCAAATTATGACTTCTTCTTTTGTATTAGTTCGTGATGCAGAACGGTCATTCAATAAAAAATTTACCTGAAATGAAAACGAGAGAATGAAGATCAGATGTTGAGCCAGGTACTGGTAAAATCAAATAAGGAAAACATTTAAAGAAGGAACTAGTCAAATACACCAAATACTGAAGGGAGATTAAATGAGATAAGGACTAAAAATTGCCAACGGTTTTGGCAATGGAAGTTTGAGCAATCTGAGTGAGTTCTGTTGACATGACATGATGTAAGCATCACCATGTTGCTGCGTGACAGACGGAATGGAGGCAAAATGTAAAGATGAGTGATTGTAAACTATGCTACCAAAGAGCACAGGTTTCAAGGGAGCTACGATAGAGTCTTGATGGTTTCTAACGTTGCCACCTGTCCAGGTTGAGTGGGGTCCACATCTGCTGCATACACACAGGGAATCCAGAGTAAGTAATAAGGTTTGCAATAAATCTTGAGCAAACATCCAAGCCTCTGGGAACACTCATTCATCACATCTTCTCCTTTCTCAAGAACTGGAGGTTCCCAAAAGTGAATTCTCAAATCCCACACTGTGATGTGGTCAAGCCGCGTGCTTAGTCACTTCGTGCCCAGTGTCCACACTGTCGACTTTTTGGAAGCCAGAGCTTTCCTTAAAGTCTTGCCCTGCCATTACACGATGAAGAACACCAAGCTCTGTTTCAGGTGAGAAGTTCCTGACCTAAGGCCACAGGGGTGGGTGGCCCAGGGAAATTAACCACAGAAAGTGTTTCCCACGAACCCGCAGAGCACAGAATCCATGTTTGAAATGCCTGTGTTCCTCTGTGCTTGTTTATTCTCAGCAGGGTGCAGTACCAGGCATTATGTAATAGAGGCAATGGCAGCTAAAACTTTAAAAAATAATCTCTGTGGTAAATTTGAAAGCAAATGTTGAAGACTGGAACATTTCAGATTTTCCACTCAGAGTATTGAATAGCCAGATACTTCAGTATCACTTTCTCTCCATTTAGCTTTGGAAAACAGAGATCAAATGCATGACCTTGCAGTCAATTTCCACATTCTGGAAGGAATAGACACTGTAGATTTGAGCCGGAGACCCAAGCTCTGAAAACTGACACTACGTAGATGCCGTTATGTGTTATTACAATTACTATAAATATGATATAGAAAGTGAGATCTTTTTGTTAGTTATGACAATCCATGTACATTCCCAGCTTACTAAACCGGTCAAGAGATTGCATGTCAATGGTCTTTCCCAGACCTCTTGTGGTTTAAAAAAGAGTGGTGTGAGAACTCTTAATTCATACATTATAAATCCTCCTTCAGTCTCCCTTTTGAACTATTATAGCAGGTGTAACTTTTGTTCCACATAACTTGGCCAGTAAGGAACTTCATATTACTCACTTTTGGGAAATTGGGTGGTCTGTTCTGAGCCTCCATGTTTCTGGCAAAAGTGAGCAACATATCCAGGCTTCACTATGCTCCCTTCTCCTCCTTGTCATGCAAAAAGAGTTGAGGCCTCACACCATCTAGAAAATGCAGTGAAGGACCCTCTGCCCACTATTCTTAAGAGGTGGCCATACGTCATCACAGATGTGTGTGCATGCAATGTGTGTGCACATGCGTATGTTTGTGTGACTGTCTGTCTTTGTGTGTGTGTGCGGGGGGTTCTACCCTGGGAACTGGGCCTTGACAGTCAGTGTCCACCATCCCTAGATGTGCCATGCAGCCATTCCCGTTTGAGGCTGCACCCATAATCTAGGCACTACAAGGAGTCCCACTATAAGAAAACCAGTAAAATACAATCTGCCCCAATCTCTGGGGAAGCTCTAAAAATAATAAAAATATTTTTCCTAGTTTGTTCTACTTCCAACTTTCCCAATCCTTGAAGCTTTTCTTTATACAAGGAGAGACCAAAATGTCCCAAAGAATATCTTAGGAATGAATGAGAGATAACTTCTGGGTACCCACCAACTATGTCTTTTGTCAAAAACTAACATGGCCGCCCCCTTCCCAAGCAGAGGCATGGAAACACGAAGTTTAAAACACTTTCTTGGAATCGAGTGCAGAAAATCTGTGAGAACAAAGCAAATTTCCTGTCTAAACTGCACTGCGTTCTCTCCAGCCCTTATCATGTTAGCGTGTGAACATGTTTCTGACAAACGAGACTGTCCAGAAGGAAGAGGCTTCCGTGTCCACATGAGGTTTTGACCTGCAGTGCCTCACTCTGGACAAAAGCAGCTGGGACGCAGGGCTGTCACACGGTCTTCTAAAACAAAAGCAGTGACAAAATCCTGCTTCTGCCTGTTCAAAAGCTGTTCTTATGATTTCAAGTGATGGTACGTAATTGCAGCTTTTGCCAAATGTATTGACATCGAGTAAGTTGACTGAAAGATTGATATGGAAAGGGCTGTGGCTTTGGCTGTAAGATATAGTAATTGAGGTATAGATTCTAACAGAAACATCATTGTTCTGTTTCACTAAATGTCACCCACTCTTTCAACATAACGAAAATTTAAAACCAGACTGTTTTCCAATTTTCATAGAAAGCACAAAGGGAGAACTAAGCTGAATAATTAATATGTTTAGAAACTGGAGGTTTAAAAGTTTGTGGAACATTTATCATCTCAGTTTTAGTCCTGTTCATTAAATCTGATTACACCATTTGTCTTTCTATAACTTGCCCTCTGTTTTTATTGGGTTTCCTCCCTTATTTACAAAGTACTCTCCTCCAGGCTCTGTGCTTCTCTCCGAAGTTACTCTTGAAAACACCTTCCTCAAAACTATGTGGTCAGGAATATCATCCAGTTATTCATTCTATAAACTGCATACATACATGAAATGCATAGACATATAGATTCTTGCGTTCTTGGAATTTATATTAAGGGAAACAGATAGACGATAGGCAATCAATAATGAACATGATAAATAAGTAGATTATATGGTATATTATATGGTGACAAGTGCTACAGAAAAAGTACAGAAGGGTCAGCAATATCGGGAAGCAGGGAGTGGGTGGGCAGGCTGTAGCTCAGGGTAGGCGTCGAGATGGTGCTATTTAGGCAAAGACTTGAAGCAGGTGAAAGTACGACCAGGTGGGTGTTGGGAAAAGAACGAGGATGACTGCAGCTGCCTCCGGCAGAGCAAGTGGCCAGCTCAAAGGCCCTCAGGAGCCTTTGAGCTAATAAGGGATGATGTCAGAGAGTCAGAAGTGAGGTAAATACTGCCTTCTGGGCATTTTTGGGATTTTGGCATTCACTCTGAGTGAGATGTAAGCTAATGAAGGGTTTTTAACAGAAGAATAATGACATGACTTTTTTTTTTTTTTTTTAATCATTTTAAAAGGAGTACTCTGTTGCTGAATTGAGAAAAAACACAGTGGGGAAGACTAGTCCGGAGGCTACTGCACCGATCCAGGCAAGGCACTTTCTAATCTATTTTGAAGGAATAGCCAACAGGATTTCCTGAGAGACTGGATGTGGGTGTGAAAAACTGGCTGGCCTTCCTCCGGAGTTGTTACGCTACAAGAATGATGAGCATTTCTTTTATATTGTCCCCATTTTGAGCAGTTTCTTCTGCTTAGTGTTGCAATCATTTTTATGAAATGCTAACACTCCACCCATATTTTTGTATCTTTGCTGTTTCATCCATCACAGACTTAGTAGGAAAAAAAAAAGCTCAAGGAACATAACTGCTAGACAAAGGAGCAGCCTGCCTCTCTAAAAGGGGGTGCTCATAGTCTGTTTCTCATCTGCTCCCCTTAAAAAAAAAACCGGCTCTTTAAGCTCTCACAGAAAAAATAAAACCCATACGTGTTTCACAATTTATGTAGCTGATTTAATTTGCTTTCGACAATTCCATCAGAGTTACAGCTTTTATTTTCCCTCTGAAACGTCTGGACCTTGTATTTGGATGTTGCCAGGAGACAGGTATGCGGAATCTTGGCATTGAGCAAGATGACTGCCAGGGGCAGGGACACCAACCCTGGAATGGCCTCGCCAATTTCTGAGCCAGAGCCAGGTTTACGGGTAATGACGATACCACCTACCAAGTGTATACATTTCTCCTCAGTTGACTGAGCTGTTTTACGCACATTAACCTATGTAATCCTCAAAACCTCGGAGCTCTATGTCATTGGCTGCATCACACAGAGAAGCGTATTGTCTGAAGCAGGTGAACTGATTTCCCCAGGTCGTATCACCGATAAATGGCTGAGCCAGGCTCAAACCTGGGTTCAGAATTTGATTCTAGGCGTATTCCCGCTATGGGGCCCGGGCATGTTCCTTCTTGTTGCAGTTGATGGTTCTGCAAAGACAAGGTGGACCGTAAACGAACACTATTCCATTCCATAGTCTTGCTGTGGACTGGTCTTTCCAAGAACAAAAGGTGGTGGTGTTCAAGAAGTTTCTAGGGTGCCTCAGGCCTTGACCTGAGAGGCAGACTCTGTCAGGATGAAACGCTGACTATTCCATTCCCCTCCAGAGGAAAGCCTTCAGCCTGTACCAACTCCAGTGGGAATAATTGCTGCTAGCTCCTCTGCTTTGATTGTAGAAGACATTCATTCCTTGCCCCTAAACTGCACGAGAGAATCCCTGTCTTAGATATAATTGCGGCTGTAGTTCATCGGCAGGGAGTAAAGATCTGTGATGAATGAGAGGACCGGTTTATGAAGTCTGCAGTGCCACAAAGCCCTTTAAAAAATGTTAAGTCCTGTTAGTATAAATCTAGAAATAATTTGATACATGTCTCCATTACAGGCTAGAAGAATAAAGAGTCACCATCTGCTTTTCCACAAAATAATATTAATGGGGCTAACACCACAGATTTAAATGGAGGCAGCTTCTAAAATTAGGGAAATAGAAGGCACAAAACTCACTCCATCAGAAGTTTATTGATTTTTCAATTAACGTTGAAGGTTTGCTCCCCCAAATTTTGCTTACTGGCTCAGAAATGAAGTGTGCCGGTAGATAATAATTGACATGAATTGCTATATTCCATGTATCGCCCTCAGTGTCAAAATGACTGATAATGAGCAACTCCTAGTTGTTTACACACTCTTCAACTAAAGTAGCATCATTAGAAAAGATAAAGATTGCACAGCATGAAATTCTTGTGCATTTTTAATGATTCCAGCTTAAAACAAACTACAAAAAAATCTATTTCTAGGAGAATTTAATTTAAACATAATAAAGAGGATTATTTACTTAAGAAGGACCAGGCATTTTTTTCAAATGAAATTTAATTAAGTACAATTTTAAAAACTGGTTCAAGATTGCTCAGCTCTTAGCCTTCTGACATTTTAGGGTGCTTATAATGAAAAAGTGAAGAGCACCCTTACCGTTACACTGATATCTGTGCCCAGAAATTATTTGCTAACTTAGCTTCTTCTTGTATTTCCATCCATTATTGAATACACATCTTCAGGGTACTGAGTTCATCCATTAAGAATACCAGTAAGAAGAAATACCATTAAGCTTGACTTTTAATCACCACCTTAGAATTCAACACCTAGTATTTAGCAACTTGTACTAGCTGTCTATGTGCATGTCTTAGGTAAACAGCGTTACAAAACAAACCTGGAAACCATTTCTCTAGTTTTTGGAAAAGTTAATAACTTCCAAAATGCTTATTTGCATAGGGAATATTTTATTGATACATTCCAAGCACCTGAAACGTCACCTGGTAAATAGTGGGGCTCTCAATAAATATTTATTGAATGTTGGTTAAATGAGTAGACGTTCTATTTTTCTCACCAAAGATTTCAATCATTTCAGCAAATGTGAGTGCTTACCCGCTGCTCAGCAATGTGCGAGGTCCTAGGAAAAGTAGACTGAAGCAGAAGAGCCAGAGACCCAGTTCACCACCTTAGCTTGTGACCCGGTAAGACAGGATGAAAAGAATTGAAACCCAGGCTGTGAGTAACCACTGTGTGGTCATAGAAGAGAAAGCTTACTGCCTGGGGAGCCAGGACGGGATCTCCAAGAGGATAGGATCTTGATCTGGCCCTCTTGCAAGCCACATACTGAAGAATAAATGAAACTTCAAGAATCAATGATGACTCTGTTTACTTTTTGCTTCAATAGTCAATCCTCATCGTTCTTTAAGAAGCTAGATCACATCATATTGACATTTCAACTGGGCTGTTTCACTCTATTCATCATTTATTGGGATAGACCTTCAAATGAACGAAGCGTATTAATTGTCCAGCACTGCCTGTGATCGATGTCAGGCCTCCATCCACATGGGAGATGCCACAACCCGTGTCCTAGAGGATTCCCACTCTAGTGTATCATTGGAGCACTGAACAAGTGCACGCCCCTTCACCTGGGCTGGGGGCTGGAAGGCCTCCCCTCCCCCAGGAAAGCACTTGGAAACTGAGATCTGATAAGTAGAGACAAACAGGGAAAATGGGAGGGGTAGAAAGGAGGGAAGGACATTCCAGGAAGTGGGAAGGGCATGTATGAAACCACCCACTCCCAATAGGATCCAAAGACCAATTTCTTGGGAGCCTTTCAAATGAATGGCTTCAAGAATGAGTGGAAAACTGGTTTTCCTGTCACTCCTCCTCCACTCCGCCTTCTCCCCAGCCCCTTCCATGCAGCCTGCACTGACAGGCAGCCAGGGACACGGGCTGTCAGTTTTCCGGTATTCTCCTCCCACTGACCCTGAATCTGCAAGCCACAGGTTTCTTGGAACTGCAAATAGTGTTTGAACTCCAGCTAAAACTGGCCATGTGTTTTGAGTCACATTATGCAAGCATATTTATACCATCTGTTTATGACACTTACAGGTGGACACTATGATTCATTACACATACAGCTCACTAAAGATAGAAGCTTGGAAAATCCTGGGCCCTGGGGAGTCACTGGGTATGGGCCAGGATGCAGAAGGAGAAGGTAATAGGGACCTTTTCTTAAGTTTTATGGCTTTTCACATAAAATCCTTACCTTGGTGAAAATGGTTTTGAGGGCATTTCATAAAATGGATTTGGTAGATAGGGATGGAGGAAAGGAAGTGAAAAAATAGGCTGCTACCATGACCAGTTGTGGAAGAGTTCCCTCTTCTGCAGGGTGTGTGCGTGTGTGTATACGTGTGCACAAGTGTTAAGGAATCGGAAAATATTTGCTAACTATGGAGTCAGAAAGAAGTCATCTTGTGTCAGCAGGAGGGATTCCATTCTAAAACAATTCCTTCTTTCTCCTAAGTAATGTTTCTATGTGATTTGGACTTTTTAGGTTGTGTTCCTTATCTTCATATACAAGTCATTCCTTAGTTTTTTAGTTTTTTGTTTTGTTTTGTTTTTTTCAATCTTTCAGGATGCTTTGTGACAGTATACATGGACCTGAGATCAAGCTACAAGATTTATCCATTCTTTTGCTTTCAGAAACCATTCCCCAATCCATAAGTTAGGAATATTACCCCCACAAGCTAAGGCTGGTACCACTGCATTCTCTCTGTTTTAGTCAAATGTGCAAACTTTTAACAGCATCATAAATAATAATGGCTTTTAAAGTCATTTCGATAAGCAAGTATCTCAAAGTCAAGCTGTCCGATCGGGACCCTTCCCCTTGGGGTAGTAGAAACATCCAAAAGAGTCAAGGAAGAAGGAAGTCACTGCTGTATTCAATTAGTTGAGAAACCATCAAAGTAAATAAGGCAATACCTTTAAGAACATACAAAAAGGGAGGCAGTGAAGTAGAACAGATTAAAAGAAAAAGGAGAAGTCTGTTTTAGCTACCAAGTGACCCCAGGGGTGAGAAATAATTTCTTCTTCAGGACAATTTTACTAAAGGTCTCCTAGCAAGATGGCTCAGTGGAGACGATTCCTTTTCATGTCTGTGGGGAACTGATGAAGTTTTCAGGAAACACAGGCAGTGTAATTTCAAACAAAGTACAGTAGGTCAGTTAGAGAGAGCAAATTTAGAAGTCTTTTGTCGCCTCCTAGAATACTAATGGGTTTGAAAAGTCCCAGTGGTCATGAGGTAAGTAAGCCATTTGCATCTTAGGAATCAGATGCAGTGCAGAGAAAAATCTCATTAACTCTATGCCAACTCAAGATGGCTTTCACGGAATTCTCAACCTTCTTAAACTGACAGCTGATAATGCTCGTCTTACAAAATTATTTTTAGCTCTAACATGTTCAACAACTATTTATTGAATCCTGCTATGTGCCAGGATTCATGTCAGGCTGAAGAAATATCTGGATACATGAGATCTCTGACTTTAAGAGTCAGAGTAAGAAAAATGTCATTAGATGTTTATATAGTTATTAATACAAAACCATAGAAGTGTGAATCCAGTGATGTAGAATCTCTAAGGGGAATAACTCTACCTGGAAGAAGCAACATCTAAGACATCAACTGCTGGAACAAAAATCTCAATGAGAGGTCCAGTGGATACGCTATGGGTGCTCCCTCAGTCAGGGCACACGTACCTGGGAAGTCGGTCATTGCACTCATTCCCGAAGAGCTGAGTGAGAGCCTCAGAATCCATCTTAACACAATTGACCATCGCTGACAGCTAAGAGCTGGTACAGAACCTACTTGCAAATCTGGCTCTTTACAAATGTAAGGCATTGTTACTAGATAGCTTTAAGAGCAAGTGACCACCTACATTGCCCATTGCTAAAGGGTATAAGTTATCCAGATTATTTAAAGGGCACAGGACCAGGAATCAGATGATCCAAACGCTGGCTAGCTTTGTGATTGTGACTAAACCTTTTACATGAGAGCTTCTTTCCTCATCAGAAATGGCAGAAAATTCCCTCCCTGAGAAGTTTCTGGAAGTGTTAACTATAGAATTGTTACATATGTGGGTACTTTGAAAACTGAAGTGCTAAGCCAACACAAAATGTGAGCTTTTGTGACAATGTTTATTGTATTCTTTATATTATGGTTTTAACTAATCTTTCCATAGTATTCTGGGATTTCTCCCCTGCATGCCTCCCAGCCCCCACCTTGCAAAATCCAGGGTAAATACGTTCAGATGAAAATCAAAGTCATCCTTAAAAGGGAGAAGAAGTTTTAAAATGTGAAAGAAGGAAGAGATGGAGAGTTCCAGTGTAATAGTGTAGTGGTTGGGAGCAAAGGCTAGGGACCAGATTACGTGGGTTTAAATCTTGCATCTGCCACCAGCTGTGTGACCTTGGGCAAATTGCTCAATCTCTCTGGCCTCAGCTTCCTCGTCTGTAAAATGAGGTTGATAACAGAAACTGTTTCACAATTATGTGAAGCGTGAAGGAAATAATTCGTAAACTGTGTAAAGCTTACAGAACAGTGCCCATAGATAGCACATAATAAATATGAAATAGGTTTTTATTAATTAAATAGAAATTCACTGAGCAGAATGTGTTATATGCCAGATCCTTAGCAGCATGTAACGGCTTCCCCGACTCCCACCAAACCCCAGATTTGTTCAGTTCGGGATGAACATATTACTATGCTGAAGCCAATAATAGTCTGTGTTTCTCACCTAGAAAG
Source organism: Herpailurus yagouaroundi (assembly GCF_014898765.1). Taxonomy (NCBI): domain Eukaryota; kingdom Metazoa; phylum Chordata; class Mammalia; order Carnivora; family Felidae; genus Herpailurus; species Herpailurus yagouaroundi. The sequence goes on along the minus strand of NW_024412417.1, from coordinate 28,640,016 downwards.
TTTTCCAGCTATGGGGAAAAGATCAAGACTGTGTACAAAGTCTATGATCTTAAAGCTGTCTTAATGTTGTGTTAAAAAGGTGTCAACTGGGGCGCCTGGGTGGCGCAGTCGGTTGGGCGTCCGACTTCAGCCAGGTCACGATCTCGCGGTCCGTGGGTTCGAGCCCCGCGTCGGGCACTGGGCTGATGGCTCAGAGCCTGGAGCCTGTTTCCGATTCTGTGTCTCCCTCTCTCTCTGCCCCTCCCCCGTTCATGCTCTGTCTCTCTCTGTGCCAAAAAAAAAAAAAAAAAAAAAAAAAAAAAAAAAAAACGTTGGAAAAAAAAATTAAAAAAAAAAAAAAGGTGTCAACTTTCCTTTCCTTCTTTACTTCTCTTCTTCTTCCCTTCCTTCCCTGATGCCTCCTTCCTGCCCTCCCTCCTTCCTTCCAACAATACTCTTTGAGAGTTCATTGTACATTAGATGCTATGCTAGAAATTTCAAAAGTTTGTGTTATGGTGGATCCGTCAGAAATATATGTAACTTTGACATAGCCCATAAATCCAGTGACTCTTTAGAAGGCAGTTTAAATCATCCTGTAAAGGGGGTGAAATTGATTCATTGAAATAAAGCATTAAAGGTTAGTTTCCTAAATTCTAGGATCTTTAAAATAGGGATCTCCAAACCTGTTTGAATATTCACCTTTACAAAAAAAACTTTTGAGGGTTAATCTCCAATATAGGTTGAATATTAGTTTATAAATTACTCAGAAGGACTACTGTAACAATAAATATTATTTATTAAAAGACAGTAACAATGGAACATTTAAACAAATGATAGAATAAATAGGTGCTCAGGTGTTTTCTTTGTGGATTGCCCTGTGCAGACTATTGTACTCATGCCTCACGTAGAGGACATCTTCTTTGGGTTTTATTTAGGTTAAAAAAAAAAAAAAAAAAACATGTAGAAGAAAATGTATCACTATAGAAGAGAAATGTTTTATTTGAATAAAGCCAGCATCTTGTGACATAACTGCCAACGTTTATTCTCTGTCGAGCCAAATAGGACTTTGCTGGAAGTAAAATATGCAACGAAAATTCCTCAAAAGAATGCAGCATATTTTGAGAGGCATTGCCTTTTAATTAAGAGCTGCTACATGAACTCAGCAGTAGGGCATAATGGTTAAACTCAAAGTCTCTGGACCCACCTTTCTTGGATTCAGATTCGGTCCTCGACCACTCCCCAGTAATGTGTTCTCAGACATGTCACTGAGGCTTTTGTGTGCCTCAGTTTCTTCATTTGTAACAGGTAGGATGATAGGATGCCTGTATGGTAAGGGGTTGTGAGGAGTAGGTAACTCCCTGGCACATACTATGTGTTCTAGGATTAGTTATTATTATTAACTTTAATAAAGACAGCATTAAAAGCTAAGCTTTCTTGGCTTCATTATTGAGTAAGTTGTTAAACTGCGTTACAACCATCAGAAGCCAAAGCAGTCTTCTTGAAGTGAGTTTAATCCCTAATCCGAGGATTAGCAGATCAAAGGTGATTTACCCAGCTTCCCAGAGAAGCAGAAGAGGAAAGAAAAACCAGACCCCCATTCGCACTGTGCCCCATGAATCTGTCACTTCTGTAGGATTTATTTTAACTTCGCACAGAATTCTTTCCCAACAGGAAGAGATTTGTACAGGGGATCTGAGTCAGTGGTCCTGTCCTCCCTCCCTCACCTGTCTGTATCTGTAGGGTTTTATCAGAAAGAATCTCAAAGGTGAATTTTATGGGTAAATGTTGGCAGAAACATGTATCAAAGTATGAAAGGCATGGTCTGCCTAAAGGAAGAAACTGAACAGTGTATGTTTGTGTTCAAGAATCCTAAGCTGGTACTCAATGAATTTTTTATTTTATTAGTTTATTTTGTATTAGTTCATTTGTCTGTCTGCTTGTTTAACTAGGCTTCACACCCTACTTAAACTGGGCCCACAACAGGGCTTGAACTCACGACCCTGAGATCAAGGGGTGAGCTGAGATCAAGAGTCAGATGCTCAACTGAGTCACACAGGTGCCCCTTAATGATTTTTTAAATTGGACTTGTTCATTAAGGCCATCTCTTTTTACCCTTGCTTAATTCGAATGGAATGGAATGGAATGGCATGGGGGGGGGGGCGGGAGAAATTGTTACTGAGTACCTATTAAGTGCTAGGTACTGTGCTAGATCCTATATGTATATTCATTCTCTTTCAATTATTACCACAATTTGATGGTGGAAGGCATCGTCATCTTTATATTGCACATGAGGAAACTGAAGCTCTGAAGATTTAAGTAAATTTCTCAAGTTTACAAAGATATTAGGAGGCACAGCCAAGATTCATTGTCTAGAATCCCAGATGTGCCAGAATGTAGGCCACCACACATACTTGTCTCAGTGCCTCCCATGGGAAACTCACCAGGGTCCTGAACAGTTCTAGGAGGCCAGGTTCCTAGAGTGATCATCCCACTGACTATTCTCTAGAAGGCTCTCTCTAAATAAATGCAAACCTTTGAGCTCTCAGGGACCCCAAATGTAAGCACAAACTGAATCCTGAAGGCAAAATATATATAATATACTCTTTGGATAATGATTTTATCAAGTTATTCCTTCCTTGGTCCTATAGTATTACACTTAATAAATTACTCATTTTCATGGGAATCATGACTGAAGAATATTACCTCAAAATATGGGATCTAAGAATGTAAGGAGGGGCATGGTATTTCGGGACTTTCCAGCCTTCACAGTTGTCTGAGTTCCCAGATTACTTTTTGCTATGCCTCTTCCACTCACTGCTTGCAATTAATTGAAGTCACACATGTTACAAAAATGTCTTTCCAGAGAGTCCCAGTTTGAAAAACTATCATTGTGTTCCCCAACTCACTTCAAATTCAATTGTTTAAGTCTTAAACTGCATTTTTCCAGAGGATTCATGTTCTCAATTTAGAGACCAAAAATTCTCTGATCTAGAATATAGCTGAAATTTATTTAGTATCATCGTGGTAAAATGTAAATAATAGATATGAATAAGAAATGTTCATTTTTTTGTCATTACAAAAAATCATAATAAATATAATAATAATAATTGCAACCTTGTACCAGGCTCAGTATTTAACATAATCTCATAAAAATCTATCAAGGTATCATATCCCATTTTTATAAATGAGAAATCCTTCCTGAACCAGATTAAGTAATTAACCTAAAGATACATAATAACCTAAAGATACATAAATCATCCAGATTTGAGCTCAAATCTGGTATATATTTGGTATTGTGATTACTCAGTCTCTCTGGATTTTGATTAATAAAATACAGGTGTCAGAAACAGGATATTCAATTTTGCTAATATGCTTTGGGCAAGTTCTTTGACTTCCATAGACTTAATTACTTCACTAATAAGTTTAGCAGTTTGGACAATTGGTATTTATTTATTTAGTTAGTTAGTTATTTAAGTTTGTCCATTTATTTTGAGAGAGAGACAGCATGAGGCGGGGAGGGGCAGAGAGAGAGAAGGAGAGAGAGAAGCCCAAGCAAGCTCTGCACTGTCAGCGCAGAGCCTAATGCTGGGCTTGAACCCATGAAGCTGTGAGATCTTGACCTGAGCCCAAACAGAGTCAGACGCTTAACTGACTGAGCCACCCAGGTGCCCTGGTCTTTATTTCTTTAATGTTTATTTATTTATTTTGAGAAAGAGAGAGAGGGAGAGAACATGAGTGAGGGAGGAGCAGTGAGAGAGGGAGAGAGAGAGAGAGAGAGAGAGAGAGAGGGAAAGAGAGATAGAATCCTAAGCAGCCTCCTGCTGTGAGCACAGAGCCCACAGGGGGGCTTGATCCCATGAACCAAACTGTGAGATCATGACCTGAACTGAAATCAAGAGCTGGATGCTTAACCAACTAAGCCGCTCAGGTGCCCCTGGACAACTGGTCTTTAAATTCTAGGCCAACTAAGCCCCCCTGGTGATAAATTTCTCATCATTTCTATAAGCAGCCCTATACCATTGCTCCATGGCTACATTTTTTAAAAAATTTATTTTTCCTAGTCAATCAAAAGACATCTCTCAATGATTTCTAAACATTTTTGTCCTAGAATCATACAGAATAAGTCTACATGCCCTTCTCCATCCATTCATCTAATCGGTAAGTATGTAGTATCATACCAGCATTAGAGAACCCAAAGATGTTGCATTAAATGGATGGAAATGAAATGAAACAATTAGAATTAAGTATTTATTTAATATAGTTACATTCTGTTTGGAATGTATTAGTTATGATATGTTAGGCTATGCTGAAGTAGAAATAAAGCCTGACATGTCAGTGGCTTAATATGAAGAAAGTTTATTTTTCACCCAAAAGTAAAGTCTAATGAAGAGTGGGGATATTTCTAGGCAACTCTCCTCCAAGTGATGAACCAGGAACCAAGATGCTTCCATCTTATAGTTTGGCCAAATTCTATCCTTCATTTCCAATGTATGGACAGAAATATATGGAGAATGGAAAATCATGCAAATTGTTTTATGGCTAGGGTTGTAAATCACTTATATCACCTCGGCCCACATTTCCCTGGCTAGAACTCAGTCACGTTGTTCAACAGACATACAATGCTGACTGGGAAAGGTGTTCTTCCAGTATCTGCAGAAATCAAGCTGTTTGATGAACAAATTGCATTATGTTTCCTATAGGAACTGAAGGGAGTTTACATCGTAGACTTGCAAACAAATTAAGATTTGGCAAATGGGTAGGAGTTTTATAGGTGATAAATCTGATGGAAGTGCTTAGGACAGAAAAGAAGTTGCTGAGCAAAGATCCAGACAGAGCCAAAGATACAGAAAGAACATGGCATGTCCAGGCACCAGCATTTATCACATAAATACTTATTGGGTCTGTACCCTGTGCCCATCGCTTCCCTAGGTGCTGTAATTATTTTGGTAGTGTTGTTTAAAGTAGATGTCTCAGTAAAAGTTTCCCCCCAAAAAGTTCCTAAGACAGATGTTTTAGTGAATATAGTTTATTTAGAAAACAATGTCAAAAAGAAAATGTGATGGACACGGGAAAGCAACATAGAAAAAGAAAATAAACTGCCAGTTTGCATTGTCTAGTAGGCCCTGATACAGGCAACTGTGGCTCGGGCCTGAGAGTCATTACTGGCAGCTTATGAAATGTGTCTCATAACTGCTCTAAGAGGATTTGAAGGGGTGCGCAAGATATATCCAACACCATCCATCTCCAGCGCCATCCACCTCTTATACTTGGGTCTTCCATTAGTCAATCCATTGCAAAGCCCCCTCTAAAGTAGAAGCCAGTTATTAAAAGTGCATTAGTGGAACCAGCCTCCGTCCCTGCTACTTTACCTCTCCTGAATCACATACTTCAAATGTATTCTCTTACTCTTACACTGTGCTGGGGACTGTATGTTTGGGTCCCCCCCAAAATTCATACATTGAAGCCTTAAGCCCCAACATGATGGTATTTGGAGATAGAGATTTTAGCAGGTAATTAAGGGCAAGACCACATGAACACACAGTAGGAAGGATGCCACCTGCAAGTCAGGAAGAGAGCTCTCACAAGGAACCAAGTGGGCTAACACCTTAATCTTGGACTTCCAGTTTCCAGAACTTTGAGAAGTAAATTTCTGCCATTTAAGCAACCAGTCTATGGTGTTTTGTCACGGGTACCTGAGAGGACGAATGCACTATTTAATATTGTTTTCATCCTTAGCCAGCACTTTGGCTGGTCTAGTAGTCTTTCCTGTGGTCTAGGCTGCTTACCTAGAAAGATGGCCTGCACCTTCAATCCTGAGGGTTTTGGACTCATTGTTGTTATACTTGCCCAGTCATTTTTTTCAGTGTGTAGAGAACAAGTAGGACATTTCCAAGTAATTCCCTGGCTATACTTCAACTTATAGCAGCAACCCTAGCTCCTCATGGCGATAATGATCAATTACCCACACTAGTACTGTAATCATTCCTTGTTTGCTGGCCCACTAATATTAAGAATCCGGAGTGACAAAGTGGTAGTCCTAGCTTCAAATAGAGTGGAACCCTTCCTGTGGAGGTAAACTCTTTAGGAAAATAGGGCCTTGGGTCCAGCAGAGCTTAAGAACAAATTTTACAGGTTGGTAAACCTGTAAAACCACTCAGAGAATGATGATCAGAGTGCATAATTTTCTGTAAACCTCTTGCTTCCTGAATCCATGTATTCTATGCACTGGGGACCCAGCACCATCTTTTAACCATTGACTCAGTACATTTAAAATCCTAGGGTCAATATTATTTATCTAACATATTACTTGAGTTTTTAATAGACCTTTCCACTATTAGGCTACTTACTTCCCGATGACTGGGTATATAATAATTCAAGTAGATCTCATGGTTATAATGATATTTCAGGCATTCTATAAGGCTCCAAATTGTGGGTGCTACTTACAGTATTGAAGAGATATAAGGCAACCCATATGCTTCCATTTAACAACTCCAGCAAAGAAAAGTCATCAAAAGAGGTTTGATGTAATCAACCAATCACCAAGACACTGGCTGGATTCATTGAGTTAAAGCACCATTAAAAAGGCTCAGCATTGGTCTATGACGCTTGCAGATACAGAGGTATCCAGATCAGCTTTTGGGAAAGGCATCTCATGTTATTGAGTCTGTACATATAGGCTTTATCTCTGCCACCATGGCCACTTAATTCATGAGCCCATTGTGTCATCCCCAAGCAGAAAATGGAGCTAGCTGTCATCTTCTCCAATTATTATTAGGTGTCTCTTCTTTGGTTTATGCTCTTCTCATGGTTTGAGTCTACTACCAGAGGTCTATCTGTATGAATCAATGAATCTTATGAAGACTTCCTTTTTGCCCATCTTATCTTACTCATTCTCTGTTGATGACCAATAGGCAAGCTATTTTCTAATAGCTATGAATTAATACATATCCATACTTCAAGTCATTTCTCCATCCATACAAAGTAAACAAACCAAGCATTTTACTCAATCTCATTTAGGAATACCCATGACTGGGTCTATGGTGTGGCAGCTGTCCTTTTAAAGTATTGTCCATATAACATACCAACACCAAAATATTCATTAATATGTCAGTACTCTGAACCTTTGTGGAGTTTATTTCTCATCCGCTGGTTCTGGCTCACATGTCTCCTATGGGAGTATTTATATTTCTGGCTATTCATGATCTCAAGGTCCAGCTACACAAAAGTATCCAATGCAGTGTAATACAGAAAGGAATCTTTATGATTTAGAAAGCTCTAGGCAATGCTTCAACTACTCTCTAGCCCAATGTTCCTTCTTCTTTTTTTTTTTTTAATTTTTTTTAACGTTTATTTATTTTTGAGACAGAGAGAGAGCATGAACAGGGGAGGGTCAGAGAGAGAGGGAGACACAGAATCTGAAACAGGCTCCAGGCTCTGAGCAGTCAGCACAGAGCCCGACACGGGGCTCGAACTCACGGACCGCGAGATCGTGACCTGAGCCCAAGTCAGATGCTCAACCGACTGAGCCCAAGTCAGATGCTCAACCGACTGGGCCCCTTTAGCCCAATGTTCCTTCTACCCATACTTCATCACAATCTACCACATGTGATAATCTTAATAATTATGTTACTGCATGCCAAATATTATCACCGCCCACTTCCCACAAGTAATTAGAGTTTTATTTCTTTCTTATGTATGAGTGATTCAGCTTCAAAAATCTCATCACAGGGGTTTGCTTTATAAGAACTTTCTTAGTAACTACTAAGTCTTTCATATTTCTTTGAAAATAAATCCTCATTCAAAGACTTACATAAAAATAATCTATTTGGGAAGTAATCTCATGTATCAAGACTTATGGAAAGAAGGACCAAAAAAGGAAAAGAGAAAAATAAATTAACATGAATTGTTGCACTGGCCATTGGCACAGGTGGAACAATCTGAAACCTTCATGACTGGCAGTGGAAAGAGGCTTATAAAATATCTCTCTGAAATTTTGGCACAGGTTTCTATCCCCTGTACATCAAGGTAGTTCCATGTGTATGAATATCCCACACTTTGGGGCTACATCCCTGATAATGGGAGGCTTTCTCAGGGAGCCCCATGTTTTGATGACAGATATGCCCCAGGGAAGGAAGAGCTATGTGGCTTGAGCACAAGGTGAGGCACTTTCTGGATGCACCTGAGTGAAACTAGTCAAGTTCTATATAAAACTGGTCATGGTAACACCTCTGGAATAAGAGGTGAGGGTTGAGGAGATCTGACATAGTACACAAGTATCTGATGCAGTGTAATGTGAAAACGATTGAGAAAAATTAGGATTGACACATAGAGAACTGATCCCAAGGATATTTCTATGAGATGAAAATTATTTCACATTTTACCCTTTAGCAGGTGTCATTGAAGGATTTTGAGCATGGAAAAATTGTGCTCATATCTGAATGTTAAAACAATAAAGACAAGTTTGTAGGCAGAGTGAGCAGTGCTGGAACCAGACGTATAAAGACCAACAAATAAGACTTCTCAGCAAAGAAGTGAGATTTGATGATAGTCAAAACCTGGACAGTAAGAATTCAGATGGAATACCCACTTAAAAGCTATTTTGGGGGAAGAGTCAGTGGACTGGGTTTGGGTTGACCAAGAAGAGTATAGGAAAGAGGAATCTAGGATTACTCTGAGGTGAGCTGCTGGGTGATTTAATTGTGTCATACACAAGTTAGAAACATATGCTAGGAAAAGTTGGATGGTATAGGTGAAACTGGAAATATGGGGTTCACTTTGGGTACAAAGAGGTTAAAGAATGGGTTGGAAATATGGATGTGTATATTCAAGATAACTGGGAATATTAGTGTGGAATTCAAGAGAGAGACTTGGGCTAGAGTGGGATTCACAGCATACAGGTGGAATTCTGAGGAAACTAAAAACAACAGCTTCAGAAAGATTATGACTCATCATGGGTTCCCTCAAGGGTAGTTCTCGGCAGCTGTAAGGGAAAAGGGAAAAGATTGAAATTGAAGCAACAAGTCCATGACACTAGAAAAAAATGCCCTAGGATTCTTGGGATCATAGTTGTTGGTTTTCCCCCCTTGATTCTATAGTTGGAGTTGCTAGAATAGATGGTAGGCATCATGGCTGAACGAGTACCTCATTTGGAGAAAATTGTTTTCCTAGGGGTCAAAACAGTTCTTCCCCCTTAGACTGTCCATAAATAACAGCAGCTAACCACTTTTTAAAAACTGAAGTGTAGTTGACATACAATATTACATTAGGTTCAGGTAAACAACATAGTGATTCTATAAGTCTATAGGTTATGCTATGTTCACCACAAACATAGCTACCATCTGTCAGCACACAACACTATTGTAATACCATTGAGTATATTCCCTATGCTGCACCTTTTATCCTTGTGAGAATATATCAGGTATTGTTTGAGTCTAGAGCTCCCCCAAAATGATACTGCTTGCTATGGATGGGTTATAGTTAGATTAAACATATGTCCTGGCTTGCCCAGTAGAATCTCAGTTTCTGCCTAATGTACTAATCCTAGTGTTATTATTACTATGCCCAATTCAACTCTCAGAAGCATCCATATCTGCATGATAAATTATACGATCCTCCTAATTATCAATGTGATGGAATATTGATCTCCTTAAGAATGCTAACCAGCTTAGCATAGTTGAAAACCTCGAACAAGTTTCCTCTGGCCTTAACCATTTGCTTCACTGTGCCCGGTGAACATCACAATTCTGTATCTGTGTTAAGATGTGGAAAAGGCGGAGAATCTGGACAACTTGTGTGGTGTTATTATCTCAACTTTAGAGATAAGGATATACGGTAAGTGGCACAACCATGATCAAACAAGAGGAGAGAAGATAACAATGCCAGACCTCTCTAAAGTGTCCACACTCCTTTCCAAGCATCTTCCATAAGAAGGACACTCTGTTAATTCAGGCTATGCTCAATGATGCCAATCACAGACTCATTCTGTTTGTGGTAAACTTATTTTGTGATGACGATGTCACAAGGTCACCTTTTAAGAGGATATCAAAAAGAGAAATTGTTTTTGGAAGCCATTTTGCCTTTTGAGGCCCAACCAAATATTTCAGGGAGTCTTAAAACCAGTGAACTAGAACCTGATACAGGGTATAATTTATTCTGTACACCATTTTCGTTTATGTGGTTCAAGATTTTGAATCTTCACATAACATTGAAATATAGCCTTCTTGTCAAGCATAGTCTTAAAGTCATCTGACTTAGGAGGTTTATAAAAAGTAGCTGAAAAATATAATTTGGTAAGAACTTAGACTTCTCTCTGTTGTACCTGGTCACACATGAGTTTTTCTGAAGCATTTACCTATACATTTCAGTTCCTAAAACTAGTTATGACATTCAGCCAGAATGTTTCCCTTTGCAAAGTACAAATTCAACTGGAACTAAGTCTATGAAGACACAGTTAAATAAATATGTTTATGTAAAGAACTTTTCTACCCTAACTTATTCAAGGTCACTCAGTTATTAAATGGCAGATCAGGGAATCGAAGCCAGGTTTAGATGATTTCAAAAGACCAGGGTTTTGAAATGGTGTTCATAGCTGTCTCCAATGATTTAGTCACTCACCCTTATGACACTTAGTTCTCTTCATATTTCTTTCCGTTAGTGAAAACAGGTACATACTGATGCAGGTCTTTTGCAAAAACAAAGTGGTGTAACTCAGACTTTCAAAAGCAATCTGTAATCTGTCTAGGATACACTTCAAATAAATGGAATGGATAGCTAGAATTCGAGCCTGGCTCTCTTGACCCACATACCAAGTGCTTTTCACTCTCTACCTTATTTTAACCGTATAAAACCTCGATTTGAGTGCCACATCAATTACTCCCTGGGCGGGCAACTTTGGGTACGTCAACTCACTTCTCTGATGCTCAGATATCTTTTCTTAAAATAGGGACATCTAATTTCCTCCTGAGGCTTTAGAAAGAGCAAAGGGTAGAGTTTTATTTTCCTGTTCCTGACGTGAAACATTTGAAAGTCAAGTAAGTAGAGGCTGATTGTCTAGCAAAATGGAAAGAGCGTGACCCCTGGGGATTTTCAGATCTAGGTCCAAGTTCTTGTTTTTGCCTTCCTAGCTTCACAACCTTACCCAAGTCCCTTATTTTCTGAGTCTCGGTTTCTTCGCCTGCAAAACTGGCACACACAATAAATGCTGCTCCAGGATCTACCCGTTATTACTTTTAGAAAAATGAAATGGCTATACACAGGTTTTAATTACATTCAGGATATTTGTTCCAAGAGACATTTAATATATACTCAGTACAGGCATATTTGCTCTCTTGAGAGTGACTAAATTTCATTTTAAAAAAATTTTAATGTTTATTTTTGAAGGACAGAGGGACAGAGCATGAGTGGGGGAGGGGCAGAGAGAGGGAGACACAGATTCCAAAATGAGCTCCAGGCTCTGAGCCGTCAGCACAGAGCCCGACATGGGGCTTGAACTCACAAACTGCGAGATCATGACCTGAGCTGAAGTCGGATGCTTAACGGACTGAGCCACCCAGGTGCCCCTAAATTTCAGCTTTTAACTGCAAATCCCACTTTATGTTACAGACAGCCATATCAAATTGAGTTTAAAAAGAGGCCATTTATGTCCTTCTCAGTTAAAAACAAAACACACCAAAACCTGAAATCCAAGCAGATGATAGACCTAAGAGAGAAAAGATCTGTATGAAAATGAAAGCTTTGCGCGGCTGTAAAAGTACGGGGAGAAACACAGAGGCTTTGATTGCTGTGTGAAGGACAGGCTGCTGGTATTGTTTCCTTGTTCAAAGCAGTCCATTCGGGCCACCTGGGGAGGCATGAGGCCTTGGAGGAGCCCAGCAAGCCGCAGAAATGACTCAGGTGCTGTGAAAGATCGCAGAGTAACGTGCTGATGTGAATTAGCTTCTTCCCCAGGCCCCATTAAGAAGGCCACCCACGGCCAAGTTCAAGCATTAAAATATATATTTGCCTTCCCGGTTTTGTGTTATTTGATTCTCAAACATTCCTTCTTGAAAAGTCTGTAAATACAGCAGCAGCCAGGATTCATACCTTGCGATCACTTTCCCAAACTACTTTGGAGGGGGACCTGTCATATCCCACCCATGAGACCTCCTGCTGAGACGCTGACCAAAAAACAGATTGCTTCACACATCAGCAGCCCAGAGTTATTTTGGGTCTGCTACTTACCAGCAATGTGGCCTTGTATGGGTCACTTAAACGTTCTGGGTTTCTGTTTTCTTATCTATAAATCTACGAGGCTAAGCTGAATGTCAAATATCTGCCAGACCCCTCCTGTCCCCATTTTCTCTGATACAACGTATGAACTGATAACAAGGATTCCCAAACGAAAACAAATTCCATGTTGCATCCAATTTGGAATGCACTGACGTGATGTGACTAGATTTAGCCTATCTGTGGAGAAGGGGAAAAAAAAAAAAAACACCAGAGTTTACTGGCAGCCTGGGTGAGTCAAAAGGCCAAGCTATTTTTGGTAAAGACCACTAAACTGGTTCGGGCATTTATATGCATTTTCTCAGCAAAAGGACACAAGCATCCTGCTCAAATTCCAGGGAAAGACCTACCTACACTTTGGTGCAATTCAGTAGTAAAATAAATGTACTTAGCTGAATAAGGACAACACACACTGAATGCTGGCTTTGTAGCATTATTTGTTAGGCTTCTCAGTCTGCTGGTTGGTAAGGTCATCAAGTGACCTAGTTATATGGTAGGATGCATAGCTTCAGTAGGGAATAAATAAGCATTTTTAGACTCTTTTAATTTTTTTCTTTTTGCCCACGTTGAATTAATAACTTGTTGCCTTGCAAAGACATCTGTGGCCAGCGCTAGGAGATATAATGACCATTATTTGAATTTGGAAGGCAACTTTGCAAACTAAAGTCTTTCTAGTGCATGTTGATAATGCTAATAAATAATAGTACTTCCTGTTCATCCTCGACATGGCTGTCATAATAAAACCAATGAAATAAAACCAGTGAAACCTAATTTCATAATAAAACCAATGAAAATGATTTCACATGTGAAGCAATCAGCATAGAGTCTAACACATATACATACGCATATACGTATACACATATATGCACTAAATCAACAGTAGTATTATTAGTCGATTGCTAAAGTAGACTTACAATTATACAAAGTATACTTTGTATCTTTTGTATTAGATCACGTGACAACTTACCCTTCAAAGCCTGGAAATTCACATATTCTTATCCCTTCTCTATTTTGCTACTTAGGGTCTGTTTTTGCCACTTGACATTCATTTTGCCACTTTTCAGGTAAAAAAGTTAATCCGATTTACCCTTAACCCCACTAAATATGAACCTCTGAAGATGTAGGGCCTGGGTGAAGCCATCTTCCAACCACACGGGGACTGAGAAATGGAGACAACATCGAGAAAGCAGATGGAAGAAATGTAAAAGGAGAAGCCAGGCTATTATGGCATCATTTACACTATAGAATGAGGTTATGGTACCCTTTAGGCTCTTGATCCAACCTAAAACCTTACTCTCCAAATGCTCAGTTATTCGTTTTGGTCGATCCAGCTTGAAATAGGTCTTATGCCATCTGCAAAAGAACAACTCCTGTCAGACACTTGTTAAAAACGCAGTTCCCTTGACTTAATGAGTCATTCTTCAGTAGTGGAGCTGAGGGATTCTGAATCTCTAACCAGGACCCCAAGTGCTTCTCCTGTAAAACCGGTGTTATGGACTGAATTGTGCCCCATCCTCCCCAGCACCTGTGCTGAAGTCCTAACCCCAGTACCTCAGAAGGTGACTGTATTTGGAGATAGAGTATTTAAAGAAGTTATTTTAGGTGCAAATTAGATATTAGGGTGGGTCCTAGTCCATTGTGACTGGTGTCTTTATGACAAGGGGAGATTGGACACAGACATGCATGGAGGGAAGACTGGGTAATTGATGACACAGGGAGAAGATGGCTGTCTCCAAGCCAATGAGAGGCCTCAGGAGAAGTTAACCCTAACCTTGACCTGGGACTGGAGGAAATAAATTTCTGTTGTCTTGAGCCACCCAGTACGTGGTCTATGACATGGCAGCCCTTGGAAACACGTATAATCACTTGGGGAAACATCAGTTCTGGGACAACTCATCCTATGCTAACATCTGTTTTGCAACCTTCCAGGCAAGCAATCCTGCAGCCTTTCTTTTCCCTGCAGAGGGAATCCATAAAATTCCAGCACGGCCTGGTCCAAATTGGAACTGCTCTCTCTGTGCAAAAGTTGTCTTTACTTCATGCCGAAATTTATGTCATGATAATTAAGGTTCATAATGATGAATCTAAAGTGGTTTCAGAACAGTCAAAGACAACAGTTTACTCACTGAAATCCTGACATTATGTATCCTCTTTACAGTATAATATTTGATATGTATATTCTAGAATTTAATTTAGGACATTTGACAAATATTATTTGGTTATAACTAGCACTTTCAATGCACTGATCATTCTGGATAAAAGGTAGTTGATCATAGTTTCTAAAGCAGAATGAGATTAAAATGTTATATGTGAAGTTTTCCTCCCCTAGGGATTTTGAACTTCTGAAGTGTAATCACCAAATGATGATAAAATCTCAATAGGTTTAGCTTCCCAGTCCCTTTTGAGGACAGATCTTTTAGTCTGAGAAGAAACATTCCTTGCATACAGATTTCTATCTGCACATCACATGCAGATAAACTTAGAGGCAACACTCCTGTTAGGAATTAATATTTTTACTGTTTTATTTAAAACAGTTCTACCAACTCTTTTACTGAAATAATGAGTATTTTGGACAGGTGCTATCCAATGGAGTTGTAGAAACTGATTACCTGTATAAGTGACCCCCCAAAACCTTTCCATTTTAGAGACGATATTTCTCACATTAAAGCAGACCCTGACAGGCTTAAGTTTAACAAAGGTCCTTTCACTTCCGCTGACTGTATTGAAACTCATATTAATAGTGATAATAAAGTAACAACAATAATAATAAGTAACATTTACTGACTGCTTACTGTGATTCTAGTAGAAGGCTTTAAATATATTGCCTCATTTAATATAATTATCAACCGACAGAGGCTGTATTTACTATTTGCATTTTACAGATGAAACTCAAAGAAGTTTAATGACTCAAAATCATGCACTTCAGTAAGCAGCAGAACCAAGTTTGAGCCCAGCTGACACACAACGTTACATTAGTTTCAGGGGTACCACTTAGTGATCCCACAAGTCTATAGGCTCTGCTGTGATCACCACAAGCATAGCTATCACCTGTCACCATACAACGCTATCATCATCTTATTGACTGTATTTCCTGTGCTATGCCTTTTATTCCCGTGACTTATTAGCAATCTTTTTTTTTTTTTTTTAATGTTTATTTATTTTTGAGAGAGACAGAGACAGAGTGTGAGGGGGGCAGGGGCAGAGAGAGAGGGAGACACAGAATCCAAAGCAGCCTCCGGCCTCTGAGCGGTCGCTCAACACAGGGCTCAGACTCACGAACCGTGAGATCGTGACCTGAACCGATGTCAGACGAGCCTAATGGACTGAGCCACCTAGGCGCCCCTCCCATGGCTTATTTATTCCACAGTTGGAAGCCTGTATCTCTCAGTCTCTTTCACCCATTTTGCCCATCCCTCTCCCCTCCCCTTTCCAAACTCTGGCAACCCTCACTTTGCAGATCCAAGTTTCTTACCAAGTTTGATTTGTCTTTAAAATCCTGCTCTCAATTACTGTGTTCGTTCCATAAGGAGAAAACATAGTCTGAGGAAAGAAAACAATCATCCTCTAGGCAACATCTGTAAAACATCTGTAAAACAGGGATATTAACACCTGCCCCTTGAGAGTATGGTAAAGATTAAGTATAAATGTAATTTATCTCAGTAGCCGGCCATAGTTCTTGGCAGATATTTCATAAGTGCTTTATAAATGTCGATTTCCTCTCTTTCAGCAATTGTTGCCATGTATTTCCAGGACACTAAACTGGGTCACACCAAAAAACCTGTACCAAGTGGAAGGCATAGTTGCTCCTGCCTTTCTAGAGTTTATATCCAAATGTAAATTCAAAAGACTGTGAAAGGAACAGGTTACAAAATACTCTATTTCAATGAGTGCTTCGTGTGGGCATTTTGTAGCCAGACTCCGCTGGATTGGCATCCTGTCTCCACAATTTTCTCTCCATCATCTGTAAACTCGTGGGCCAGTTACTTTCCCTCTCAAGATCCTTATCCATAGAATGAGGATCTACTTCATGGGGTTGACATGAGGCTTTTAAAGGTTATTCCTTATTGGTGTTCATTTGGACTAAGGAGGGTT
Source organism: Herpailurus yagouaroundi (assembly GCF_014898765.1). Lineage (NCBI taxonomy): Eukaryota > Metazoa > Chordata > Mammalia > Carnivora > Felidae > Herpailurus > Herpailurus yagouaroundi. The sequence continues at coordinate 28,623,681 of NW_024412417.1, read as the reverse complement.
GTGAGAAATTTGATTACTCATTGATGATGTCATTCCATCCTCACAATGACTTGGTGAGATGTGTACTAGTTAACTCCTCAGGTTGAGGTAACCAAGGCACAGGAAAGTAAATAGGTGACCAATGGCACCCGGCCAATTCAGTGTTGTAGCCGGGATACCATTCCAGGCAGTGTGGCTGCACAGCCCAGTCACTCCTCAAACCACACAACACTGACTTACAGATCATAAACGAGGTATGTGAAGTTCCAGAAATATTCAAATGCCAAAAAAGGAATACTTATTATGTTATCAATGTGTAAAAAATAAAAACATACTGATGAAAAAGTTTTCTTTCCCTTGGGCTGAAAGGAGAAAATAAAATGTTGTCCAATTTGAGAGAATAATAATGCCCTTAAGGTACGCTAAACAACATTATGCTTTTTTTTTTTAATTCCCTAAAAGAAAGGCCCGAGTACATGAAATTGATGACATTTCCAGACTCTTTACATTTTTGCTTCCTCATGTCATTTCAAAGGATGACTTCTAACTTGATGACTTTTCCCATTAGCTCTGGGCCACTCAGCTGGCTTTTTCTGACAAAGGTCCACAGATAAATCATGTGTGGCTGACATGATTTCCTTGAAGTTCTCAGTGGTCTAATCTGCCTTGATGTGGCTCCTTTCATGGCTTCATGTGGCATTTGTGGTACATGAGTGGGCATAAGGCCAGCACGGTCATATTGCAGCCACTTGTTGTCTCTTCAAAATGAAGATTGTGTTTAAATGAAAAATTGCGTTCCAGGCACAAATTATTTCTCTTTGAAGCTCTATCTCCTAACATGACATTTAAAGGTTTTGTGGAGAAGGGCGCCTGGGTGGCTCAGTTGGTTAAGCCTCTGACTTTGGCTCAGGTCATGATCTTGTGGTTCATGAGTTCGAGCCCTGTGTTGGGCTCTGTGCTGACAGCTCAGAACCTGGAGCCTGCCTTGGATTTTGTGTCTCCCTCTCCTTCTGCCCCTCTCTCTCTCTCTCAAAAATAAATAAACATTAAAAATAAAGGTTTTGTGGAGAGAAATAATTTGTACTTTTACAGATTCATCAATGTTAATTTTGCACTTCAATTTACAGTGAAGAAGGAGAAATTCAGACCATCCTCCTTTCTTCAGTACAATCCTTATTAAAATTCCAATGACATTTTTCGCAGAAATAAAACAAACAGTCCTAAAATTTGTATGGAGCTATAAAAGACCCCAAATAGCTAAAACAATTTTTTAAATATTTATTTATTTTTGAGAATGAGAGAGAGACAGCATGAGCAGGGGAGGGTCAGAAAGAGTGGGAGACAGAGGATTCGAAGGAGGCTCAAACTCACCAACTGTGAGATCGTGACCTGATCATGATCTGAGCTGAAGTTTGGCATTTAACCGACTGAGCCACCCAGACACCCATCTCAAGCAGTCTTGAAAAGAACAAAGCGGGAGATCTCACATTCTCTGACTCCAAGTTCCAGCACAAAGCTATAGTAACTAAAGCAGTGTCACGCTGGCATAAAAATAGACACATAGATCAGTGGAATACAATCAAAAGCCCAGAAATAAATCCGCACATTTATGGTCTACTAAATTTTTGAAATGTTTATTTATCTTTGAAGGAGAGAGACAGAGCATGAGTGGGGGAGGGGCAGAGAAAGAGAGAGGGAGACACAGAATCAGAAGCGGGCTCCAGGCTCTGAGCCAGTAGCACACAGCCTGACGTGGGGCTCGAACTCATGAGCTGTGAGATCATGACCTGAGCAGTCGGTGCCTATTCTTGAGTTTTCTGTACATATTTCTGTAACGAAGTAATATGTTTATGACACTTAAAAAGAAAAGAAATAACTACTAGGATTGTGGTCATTTATGAGAGCCATATTTTGAAAGGTTCAATAACCACATATTTTTTTAAGTTTATTTATTGATTTTGAGGGATGCAGACAGAGGGGGAGGGCAGAGAGAGAGAGAGAAAGAGAATCCCAAGCGGGCTGTCAGTGCGGAGCCCAACGTGCAGCTCAATCTCACAAACCGTGAGATCATGACCAGAGAGGAGATTTAGATTTGGACGCTTACCCAACTGAACCACCCAGGCACCCCACCAAGTGGTATCTTTAAATAGGATAATGATCTGTGAGAGGAGGGCACAGTTCTTAAAACAATAGCATGGTGTCTTACTACATTCTGGCTACTGTAACAAAAATACCACCAATTGGGTGATTTATACACAGCAAACATTTATTTTTCACAGTCCTGGAGGTTGGGGGTTCAATATGATGGCACTGGCAGATAAGGTGTCAATTGGGGACCCTCTTTCTCATAGGTAGCATCTTTTGACTGTGTCTTTACGTGGTGGAAGGAGCAAGAGAGCTTTCTTAGGCCTCTTTTTTAAGAGACTAATTTCTTATAAAAAGCTCTGCTCTCTTGACCTAACCTACTCCCAAAGGTACAACCGCATAACCTCTTGGGCATTATGATTTCAATGTATGAATTTGAGAAGAGACATAAACATTCCATTCAACATTCTACAAAACCATCATTGAAGTCAAAAGACAAGCCAAAAGCTGACAAAGGATTATCATCTAGAAGACATAAAGAACACTTCTAAGTCAATTGTGAGTTCCAAATCCAAAATTTTTTAAATGAGCAGAAGATTTGGGCAGATACATCATAAAAATAAAAAAGATATTTGAAAGGTTAGAAGGCTTGTGGAAAGAGGCTCAATATCATTAGTCAGCAGATAAATGCAAATAAAAACACCAGTTAAATAAAATGTCGCTACCAACCATTAGAATAGCTAAAATAAAAAATACTGATGACACCAAGTGGTGCCAAGAATTTGAAGCAATAGAACTGTCTACATTTTGGGGAAAATGTAAAATCATACAGCTGCTTTGGAAGACAGTCTAGCTGTGTCTTATAAAGTTAAATAGATGCTTATTATATGTCTCAGCAATTGCATTTCTAGGTGTTTACCAAAGAGAGTTGAAAACATATGATCACACAATGACTTCTATGTAAATTTCCACAGGAATGTTTTTCATAATAATAAAAAAAACTAGAAACAACCCACATGTCTAACAGCTAGTGAGAAGATAAGTATTGTGGTACATCCATACTATGGAATACTACATAGAAATAAACAGGAGCAAGCTACTGATACATGTGCAGAATAACATTGATGAATCTCAAAATAAGTATGCTGAATGAGAAAAGCCAGGCATGAAAGAGTACTTACGTTGTAATTTCTTATATTGAAGCAAAATGAATCCCCAGTTACAGAAAACAAATGGCTGCCTGGGCCAGGGTAGAGAGATTGACTGAGATCAGGCACCAGGAAACTTCCTTGGGTAATGTATTTATTCTATATCTTGATCTTGATGGTGATTATGTAAGTGTAGATATTTATCAAAATTTATTCAACTGTACACTAAAGAGTATGCATCTTGTGTGTAAATTATACTTCAATAGAGCTGATTCAAATAAAAACAATAGCCTGGGAACAAATAAAAATGCAAATGGTTATCTTGGAAGAGATAGAAGGTTTCAGGAAAAAGAATCCTTTTTATGTAATGTTTGATTGACTACCATGTGTTGGATAAGTATTCAACTCGTTCTGTGGCTCCTCAGATGATAAATAAGAAGAAGAACTGTCTTAGGAGAACATAAGTAAAATATTCTGAAAACTGGTAACTTTTGAGTTGGATATTTGAGAACTTTTCAAATTTTCTGAGTTGATAAAATGCAAAAGTCCTCTAACGTGAAAAGTTTTGACATCGTATTGACTTAATATAATTAATCGCATTACAACTTCCTTTGATAACATTGATATTTTGTGATTTCCCTTGAAATACCTGAATTATGAAGCCAGAAATTAAAATTGCATTAAAATATGCATTAGAATGGGAAAATAATGGACCATGTTCCATCCTTGGCTCTGTGCTGGACTAGATATATGAACTTGAAATGAGTGGCCTTCATGCAACTTCTTTTGTAAGTTGTAAAATCAAAGTACATGTTAAACTTCTAGGTCCCTGCAGCTCTTAAATCCCTCTACTAATTGCCCTACTTAAAGACTGGGATTTTATATTTGACCCTAAGAGGATTTGTGGAACCATAAGAGGGCAGCATTCCATTTACACAATTTCTTACACAATTTTCTATAAATGCTCAGTACACTAAAATTGCAGGACTTTGACAACAAAAGACAACTGATAAAAAGATTCTGTCACCATGAGAGGGATTCCTATGTTTTGAATCAGTGCTCCAATTGTTAGCTATGTTATCTGCCTTACAAGTTCATCATCTGACAAGGACAGAAGGCCATGGAAGCTTGCTCAGTTCAAGGTTACAATAATAAATTCCAGATTTACAGACTGAACACTGTCTTCTCTTTGTTCTGTCCTGGGTCATCATCTCCTGGTCACTCATCTTAACCCGGGGATTGGAAGGTCCTTTTTTCTCTCACATTGGCATTCAGTTCATCCTTCTATACAACGTTGAAGTACCTTCTCATTCTCTTAGGAAATCGCCTCCATCTTCCATAGTTAGAGGAAAAGAATGTTTAATCATTGGGAAAGAAAGATCCAAGCACTGGGAAATTGGGGAAACTACCAGTTACCAGCTATGTCCATGCCCAAAGGACAATCTGTCATCCTGTTGGCTTCCATGTGTATCTGAAAGAATGCATTTGATTTGCTTCAAGTCAGTACCTTCATTATACTAATTTGAGTATATAGGGTCTCATGGTAATGGAGTAAATAAATACAAACAAACAAACAACACAAAGAATCATAAAGCTTTTATTTGACATAGAGAAACTTGCTTGGGCAGGCAAAATAATCCATGAGATAACACAGCAGAATTTACAAGTTGGGGGAAATCTAGAAATGCTATATAAATCTGCACCTTGCTACAGGACCAGAGCAGTCATGCCTACAAATGAAAAAAATGTCATTTTGATTACAAATGCTTTTCTAATTATACTCTGACTCCATTTTAATATGTAAAATCTATTTTGATGTAGTGTTAGGATGTTAATAAATGTAAATTGCTTTTATCCTGACCTTCTGTTTTATTGTTTCTCCTCAGCTTTTATTACAGAATTGTTATTGCTATGGAAATGTTAACTTCCTGTTTGTATTTCTGGAACCCTGAAGGGCATGGAAGTTGGCCAGTTTAGGCTTTATTAGGTAGCTACTGAGAGAAAAATGTCTGCAGCACTTTTGTTTTGTTTTGCTGCAGTTCACTAAATGAAAATCTGCCCATTAAAAGTAAACTTTGTGGTCAGTGCCTCAGAAATGTCTCCCTTTTCTCCCAGTAACAAACCATAAACCTTCAGCTCATTTAGGTTAATTCTGAAGATCTGCAATTGCTGCTTCTAAACAAATATGAACTTAAATCTAACCATTCCCAAAATGTACACGTCTCTCTGGAATACTGGATGATAGCAGTAGTTAAAATTGGATGACTTTTCCGGATGTGTTTGATCATGTCTGCCTCCCACTGGAGGAAGATTACAGTGAAGAGTTGAGTCCTTGGCTTTTGAGTTCATAAACTTGACTCTGTGAGTTTACTTAAATTTTAGCTCTGATACTACCTCATAAACAGGAATGTCGCTTTACTAATTACTGAGGGAGATACTGAGAACAGTAAGAATGAACAACTAGCTCTCTATTCACAGTCTTTCCTCAGAACAAGGCAATTACAAAACTGAATTAGTGATAGAACGCTGTTTGATGAGATAGCAGTAAAGGGAACTGAATGCCCTTGAAGGAATTCTCATCTTAATTAAAGGAAGATACACCTCTCTCTAGTGATTGGAACATAGTATATCGGTCTCCTCTTTTGGACGATTACAGGATAATTATTAGAAGAAATTTGTGCTTTCTTTTTTCTCCTTCTGTAGTGCTCGCATTTGTTCTAACTAACATCCCCTTTATTTCACCAAATAGGTCATTTTATGTATATTGCATGGACAAAATAGACAATCTTTACTCCATGGAGCTTTAATTTAAATGATGAAAACAGACAATTAAATGTGGTATGTAATATTTTATGTGGTTAAAAAACAACATTGGGAATAAAAATAAAGAAAGGTAAGGAAGGAGACAGCAATGAAGGAATTATTGTTTTAAATAGCATGGTCTAGAAAGGCCTCTCTAAAGACATGACATTGAAGGAAAAGACTGATTTAAGTGAAGGGCAGGCCATATGTGTATGTGGGCAGGAGGGCTCCAGGCAGAATAATTTACAGTGCAAAGGCCCCCCAAATGGGACAGTGTTGTGTGGGTTTGAGAAACCAGAAGGAAGTCAGTACATCTGGACAAGAGAATACAGGGGGAGTGGTTTAAGATGAGATATGGATGGAACAAGGTCATGATGAAGAATTTGGAGTGTATTATGAGTTAAATAGGAAATACCTGGAAGGTTCAGAAGAGAGATATGACACAACCTGATTTGTGCTTTAAAGGATCTCTCTGACCATTGCATGAAAAATAAACTAAAAATATGTGATAGGCAATTTCTCAGATGCACCCAATGATTCTTGCCTCCTTCATGCTCTTATATAATCTCTTCCCCTTGAGTGTGGGCAGGATCTGTGACTTGAATTAACCAATAGAATATGATAAATATGATGGGAAAATTGCTTCCATGATTAGATTATATGAAATTGTAACTTCCATCTGGCTAGCAGACTATCTAGTGCCTTCTTGACTTACACACTTTGAGAAGAAAGAAACCATGTTGGAGAAGTCCATGTGGCAAAGGAGGGCGGATGAGGGTGGCCTCTGATTAGCAACCACATAAGAATTGAGACCCCCTGTCCAACAGCACCTGAGGAACTGAACCTTGTCTATAATCACGTGAGCTTGAAAGTGAATCTTTGCCCAGTCATATCTTCAGATGAGACCTTTGCCCTGGATCACCTTGACTGCAGTTTTATTGGATTCCCTGAAGCAGAGGACCTGATGAGCTGTGTCCAGACTCCTGACCCACGGATACTATTAAATAATAAATGTAGATTGTTTTAAGTCAGTACAAACTGCGGTGATTTGTTGTCCATCAACAGATAACTAGTAAAGGAGATAAAGATAAAAGCTGGGAGAACATTTAGGTGAGAGGCACCAGTAACCTGGAATAGGGCTACTGTAGTAGGGAAGAAGATCGATTCAGAATGCAGAGCTCATAGTTTTGCTGATGTTTCAAATGTGAACTATAAGAGAAAAAGAGGAGTCCAGGCTAATGCCAAGCTTTTTAGCCAGAGCCATTCAAGTTCCTGTTCACTGACCTAAGGAAAACTAGAAGAAAAGTTTTTTTGTTTTTGTTTTGTTTTGTTTTTGTTAAGTTTATCTTATATTTGACCTTTGGGGGGGGGCGGTGAAGAGGGTACATGTTGGAAATAAAAGTTTTAGCTTAAATGTGCCAAGTTTGAGATGTTTGTTAGACATTTCCAAGTAGATGTTAAATCTAGAGTCAAAGGGAAGGCCCAGGTTGGGTACACAAATTCAGAAGTTATGCAACTCATTCTCACATTCTCCTTGGGAAATAGTAAAGAAGGAAAACCCTGGAAAGTAAAGAAGAAAGTAAAGCATGAAAATAGCTTTTTACTTAATTCCCTGAGGGTCATGGATTGAGTAAAACCAGGAGAAGCTACAGAGAAGGGCTCAGATTCCATTACTGAGAGTCTCTGGTTTCTTCTAGTTCATGAGTGGGCTGGGTGGGAAATGAAGATAAACAAATAAATGAATGGTAAAGTCAAAAATTTAGTTATAAGCCCAACATAATTCTTTCCATTCAAGAAAATATGGCCACAAAGTAATAAATTAAAAGTTTCAAGTCACCAATCAGGTGCCGTTTTGTGAGGAGGGGTTAGGAAACAGACACACAAATGGTATTAACAAAAGAAGTGTGGGGTGCCTGGGTGGCTCTGTCAGTTAAGCCTCCAACTCTTGGTTTCGTCCCAGGTGATGACTTCACAGTTGGAGTGTGAACCTTGTGTGGGGTTCTGCACTGACAGCATGTAGCCTGCTCGGGATTTTCTTTCTGCCCCCTATCCCCATCTCTCTATCTCTATCTCAAAACAAATAAATGAACTTAAAAAAACAAAACAAAACAAAAAAAACAGGTGGTATCTGAGTTGCTAAGTTTCAGTAGAAACTGTACTTTAAATTTTGAATTGGGATCATTGCCCATTCCCCGGAGGGTACAAGCCTCTCTTGTGATATTGGGCAGGGACAGCAGGGTGCAGCCCCCAGTCAGCCACCTCATCATGGGGGTAAATAACCCCTCCACTGACAACCTATCTGTCCGCATACGACCATTCTGCTTTTCACCTTCAGTACAGTATTTAACCAATGGCATAAGATATTCGACACTGTATTATAAAATAGGCTTTGTGTTAGATGATTTTGCCCAACTGTAAGCATTGTAATGTAACGTAAGTAGTAGGAGCACATTTAAGGTTGGCTAGGCTAAGCAAGCTATGGTGTTCAGCAGGTTAGGTGTATGAAGCGCATTTTCAAGGGGTGCCTGACCGGCTGAGTAGTTAGGGCATGTGCCTCTTGATTTCAGGCTTGTGAGTTCAAGCCCTGTGTTGCGCACAGAGCTTACTTTAAAAAATAAAAAGAAAGAAAGAAAGAAAAAGCATTTTCGACTTAACAGTATTTTCAACTTACTATGGCCTTATGGGGATGTAACCCCATCATAAGTCAAGGAAGATTCATTCATTTAATTTGACCAGTTCTTGAGCTAATAAGGGGATGAGCTGGGAGTGGGGGTGGGAGGCAGTAAAGTAGGAACTCATCCTAAGATAAAAGAGGCTGGAAGTCTGGTTTCAGACGGCAGTGTGAGACAGAAGTATCTGAAAGCTGGTGATACAGTCCCCTCTACGAGTTTTTATCCTAACATGTGGGTGATACTCTGACATTACTGAATAAGGCACCAACAGCTTCCCTGGAACGTGTTATATATTTCTCTGGCAGAAGTCACTAGGAGGTGGGGCGCCTGGGTGGCTCAGTCAGTTAAACATCTGACTTCGGCTCAGTCAGTTAAGCATCTGACTTCAGCTCAGGTCACGATCTCATGGTTCATGGGTTCGAGCCCCGCATTGGGCTCTGTGCTGACAGCTCGGAGCCTGGGGCCTGCTTCGGATTCTGTGTCTCCCTCCCTCTCTGTCCCTCCCCTGCTCATGCTCTCTTTCTGTCTCTCAAAAAATGAGTAAACATTAAAACAAAAAAGAAAGAAGTCACTAGGAGGTGAGGCAAGGACACATACATATGAAATCATTCCAGGACAATTTGTGAAATGTGCTCTCTGTTTTGCGAAGCAATATTGCACAATAATTAGCATATTAACAAGGTGTCTACAGTTTCCATGTCACTTTAAAGGAATGCTGCCTGGTCCTCTATCACTCAGAGCATTTCAATGTTTTTGTTTACTTTCACCCGTATTCCTGAGGCACCTCACATACAAACAACTTCAGGAATATCTAATGGGCATATATTAGTTCATTTAATTCTTATAATAACTCCACTAAGCAAGATCTATTTTTTAATAGATGAAATTGAGGTACAAAGAGGTTAAGTAAACTGGGATTAAACAATTAGCAAGTGCTACTACTGAAACGTTCAACCGAGGAGATCTGACTCCATTGTTCTCACTACAATATTGCAATGGACTGAATGTTTGGGTCCTCCCAAATCCCCATGTTGAAGCCTTAACCCCAAATGTCACGGTATTAGGAGATAAAGCCTTTGGGAGCTAACTGGTCTTTGATGAGATCATGGAGGTGGAGCTTCTAGGATCAGTGTCCCTTATAAGAAGGGGAAGAGACCCTAGAGCTTGCTCTCTCTGCCATGAGAGGACACAGCAAGAAAGTGACATCTGCAAACCAGGAAGGGAGCCCTTAGCAGAACTCAACCCTGATGGCACCAGCTTGGACTCCCAGTTTCCAGAACTGGGAGAAATAAATTCCCGTTAAGCCACCCAGTCTATGGCATTTTGTTACAGCACCCAAGCAGATGAAACCAATTATACTCTACTACTTCTGAAGGTCAGCTGGGCAGTTGTTTGAAATTAAGTTCTATCAAAAATTATTGTGTCCACGGCACCAGCTCCCAACACTTTTTGGTATATAGGGAAAACCAAATGAAAATTACTACTTAGGATAATCTTAAAAGAGAAAAACCATCCTAAATGGATACAGTGCAATTGAGGACTTTGGTTTGTTGTGGGCAAAGAAACTGATATTGATGGTCCTTATCTACAGAAGGTATATTTTTCTTATACTATTTGGAACTATCTATTGTGTCACTCAAGGTCCTATCAAGAAATTAGGCTAAGTTGAGGGAGGTATAGTAAAACATCATTTACCCTAATGTGCAGCACCCTGAGATTTTTACCAGTCCTAGGCATCCTAAAATGAGGAGATGGCATGATTAATGGAACTCAGAAGAGAGTTAGACCTTGTGAGAAGCTGTGACTTTCAGTAGAGAAACCCAACCATCCAGAGGGGAACCTGCAAGAAGGGGTGTACTCCATGCCGATCAGCATCCCCAGGATGGGGTTGGGGTTTGCAGGTGAGGGATGGGTAGATAGCAGACACATCTTTTTTTCCCCTTTAGTTTGCCTGTCAGAGGCCCTACCAAGTTTAAAATGTGTGTCCCAGTCCTACAGAATAAAGGGGCTACACTCAACCTAATACGTACACAACTCCCCCTTTCCCAGTGAAGGTTCAACATGTCTAGAGTTGACTTTAGGTCAAGATATTTCTAATGGCAGTGGAAATAGGAAAAGTAGCAGGCAGAGACAGTGCTAACCTGGCTTGATCTTTGGCCACTACAGATTTCAGGCTCCACGCAAACCCTGCAAATGTCAAAGAAGTAGTAAGGACTATGAAGAGAGGGGGTTCTAGGTCCAATGACTTGAGTGCAAGCCATCCCTGTGACAAGTATTATCTTTGTGATCACTGGTCAAGTTGCTTAATCTCTTTGTCAGTTTCTTTACCTATAAAATGAGCATAATTTTAGTCCTTACTTATAAAATTATTGGGAGAATGAAAAAATATGTATGTGAAACAACATATGCAGAGAGCCACAGTGCTTTCTGATAAGCTCCCAGAGACATAAGAACAAAAGCACTTAGTTAAACCTGCATTAGAATTCCAGAAAAAGGAGGGGCACCTGAGTGGCCCAGTGGGTTAAGCACCTGGCTCTCAGTTTCAGCTCAGGTCATGATCTCATGGTTAAGAGATGATTTCGCAGTTTTGTGAGTTCGAGCTCCTCATTGGGCTCTGTGCTAACAGTGCAGTGTCTGCTTGGGATTCTCTCCCCCCTCCTTTCCCTTTCTCTCTGCCCTCCCTTGCTCATGTTGTCTTTGTCTCTCTCACTTGATCTTAGCCAAAAGGCCAAGAAGTAATGTCTTTGTCCCAAAATAAATAAATAAATTTAAAAGAAAGAAGGAAAGAGAAAAAGGCACGAACATATATTGAGAGTCCGCTATGCTTCAAGCATTACTAAATGTTTAACATATACTATCTCACTCAATTCTTTGAACACCAGCTATCAAATAGGTGTTGATATTACTATTTTACAGTAAGAAAACTGAGGCTCAGAGACATCAAACAATTTGCTCTAGATCACACATCTTATAAGCAGGAAGGTCAGGATTTATACTAAAGCAATATGAATCTCAACCCAATGTATTTTGTTTGTCCCCCACCCCCACCCCCACCACATCACCAATCCTGCCTAGCGCTGCATCAGGAGTACAGAAAAATCGCATCTCTCATTTCAGAGTTCTCCTGGGCATGAAGAAGAAGACGGCCACCACCTGCCTCTGTGTCTCTGTGTGGTACCAAGAAAAAACCCTGGAAGCCCCAGAGCCCTCTGCTAGGTAGCAGCCAGGGCTGTGGCATCTCTGCCCAAGCTTCTCCCTGCTGGATTCAATATGAAAGGGTGTTCTGTCTCGAGTTTCAAAGTCCAACACCACCAACACTCCTTCTCATGTGGCAGCAAAAGTACAACAGGGATCTCTGCCTTCCCACCTCAGTGCAATGAAGCCCCACACCGCAGAGCTTAGGAACCCATGGGAAACCCATCATCACCATGCTTCACCAAATGCCATTTGTTTCCAGAAAGGAAGCGAAGTAAACAGCGCTTTGATTTGTTGCTTCTCAACTTCTAAAGAAATCTAGCCTGAGAATCTAGTTCAGGTGGGTCTAACACACCCAGAGTGGATGGGTGGTAGATCAGGAGGGTAAACATTTGGTTTTATTTTGGTTTGGTGAATGTGAGTTCCTCCAGAGGAATGAGGCATGAGTTCTATAAAGGAGGGCCATTTTGCTAAGTGCAATAGTGACATGTTGTGTTAGGGAACTCAGAGCAGAAGCATCAGTCAATAATGGTGCTATTGGCTAGGCAGTGTGGCACCTTTAGGCATGCCCAGAACCAATATCGACCAGGTTACATCCTTATACGCATCAGATTTTAGTCAGGCATAACTATTATTTGCCCTTACGTCCATGTATGAAGAGTTTGGGCCAGCCCATTTTCATAGCTTTTCCTCTCCCACAGGGATGTGAAATTTTCTGATTGCTTTCCTCAGTTTTCGAATGGTAGTGAGTGGGCTCAGCAAAATCGAGAAGCTCATGGATATAAGGACTCTATCTGGCCCTCACCATGGAATTCATCACGTGTGGCATAAAGGATATAATCAATAAACTTTTGTTAAATGAGCAAGCTAATCACCCCTGTGACCTCACTTCTCATCCAAACTGACAGGTTACTAAGGGCTTTACATTTGGTTCCAGACTAGCTTGTGTGGTAGATATAAATAGTCCCCAAACATATCAATGATTTAAAACAACAAAGGCTTCATGGGTATTGAGGAGGGCACCTTTTGGGATGAGCACTGGGTGTCGTACGGAAACCAATTTGACAATAAATTTCATATATTGAAAAAATAAAAAAAAATAAAACAACAAAGTCTTATTTCAGATGAGCTGGGGGCTCAGCACCATACTACCCTCACTTAAGGACCCCAGTGAATGGGGAGGCTACCATCTGGAATGCTGATGTTACTTGGAAGCAGACAATGAGACTGTGAATCTAACAATGGCTCTTTTTTAAATAGATTTTTATTTTATTTCTTTAATGTTTACTTACTTTTGAGAGACAGAGACAGAGCATGAGCAGGGGAGGGGCAGAGAGAAAGAGAGAGACAGAATCTGAAGCAGGCTCCAGGTTCTGAGCTGTCAGCCCAGAGCCCAATGCAGGGCTTGAACTCACCAGCCACGAGATCATGACCTGAGCCGAAGTTGGACGCTTAACTGACTGAGCCACCCAGGTGCCCCAACAATGGCTCTTAAAGACTTCTCCCAGAAGCAACAAATGCCAGTTATACTCATATTTCATTGGCTAAAGTCAGTCACTCGCACTCTAAAAGAGATGAGAAAGTTCAGTCTTCCCTACAAGGAGAAGAGAATGACAATATTTATAATGTCTCTATGACTGTCATCTGAGTGTTAGTTCATTTAAACCTTTTCAGCCAGAATACAGACACTATTTTTGTCCCACTTTAAGGATCCCACTGAGGATCTTGAGGCTTAGCATGATTAACTGAGTTGATCAAGGAAATCAGACAGTTGAACTCAACTTCAATCATTTAACCAACCTGTTGAATGTTACTATTATCTGGCAAGTTCTATATGGAGTGACAGTGAAGTCACAAGGGTGTGTGTCTAGGACAGAGTCTGTGCTTGAAATCACTATGAAAGCCTCATAGATCTGTGCCCGTGCAGGCGGTGCCTCTGCTCTCTGATTTATCCTCTCTCTTTACTGGAAGAACTTACTATTCCTTGAGCAGGGTGATAGCTGCTTATTTAAGGCGTCACATGCCGGCCAGCATCTCGTCCATGGCTATTTTTAAAAGCTAACCAACAACAGCAAATTTCCTTATTTGCCGATGGTAGATAATACTCATGGAAATTATTATGAAATTCATATTTACAACACAATTATTATTTCCATAACAAATTCTAGTAGCTCAGACATCAGAAGATTGCAAATTCAATCTGTGGCTCACATTTTTCTTTCCACATAGACAAAGAAAAATATTTCCCAAATGCTGAGATTAGGATGTGGACTTAGCTTGTTGAGGATAAAACATCAGTTGGCTAGTGACCTACAGACAGTTTCTGTGAAATAAAATGAGCTCACTAAAAATAAATCATTGGTCTAAAGTACTGTCACAAAACTTGGACATGATCAGAGGACACTATCAAGTGACTCTTTAGGTAATTTACCAGAGTGGGCATAATGGCCATAAAAACACTCTTGCCAGCTCGCGTAAATAAAGGAATTTATCATAAGGACCTGAGTGGCTCAAAAAATCAAAAGAAAAGCAAATTACCATACCTCTGGAAGGAATGGAAACAGCACAGCTCTGGGGATCAGGTGAACCACCATCAGAATTCATCAGTTCAGGGGTGCCTGGGTGGCTCAGTTGGTTAAGGGTCTGACTCTTGGTTTCGGCCTGAACTCATGGTTCGTGGGTTCGAGCCCCACATTGGGCTCTGGGCCGGCAGTGCGGAGCCTACTTAGGATTCTCTCTCTCTCCCTCTCTCTCTGCTCCTACCCCACTTGCACTGTCTCTGTCCCTCTCAAAATAAATAAACTTAAAAATTAAAAAAAAAAAAGAATTCATCAGTTCAAACATCCTTCTCCTGAAGGGTAGTCTCTGTCCTGCACATTCTGATTCCCAGGGTCCCGAAGAAAGCTTCAGAAAGGCATAGCACGGGTTATATGCTTACTGTTAACAGTGTCTGGCAGATGTTAGCAGCTCAATAAATTGTTGTTGAGTGAGTGAATAAATGAATGACCAAGTTCTCTGGGCCTGCAAGAAATAACACCATCCTTAATTATCCAACCCAGTAATTTCTAGATGTCACTTTATGGTAGCTTAGGGTTTTATTAATGCCATTAAAAGGGACTCTGGCATTCTCAACGCTAAGATAATTACTTAATTAAAATATGGCCCCAACATTTGTAATACCATGGTCCCCAAACAAAATCCCGCTTTGTATCTCAGGTTCTTAATGTTCTATCTATCAAACAAAACACCTTTATTTACAATCATTCATGTTTTTTCATTTTTTAAAATCAGACGTACTATTAACTTCAAGTCTGAGCCTCTGAGCAGCCTGAAATAATAGCTGGCACTGTTTGAACAAATACTTTATGCTAGTCTATCAGCAAATACTTTATCAGTTTTAGTCTTATATGTAATATATAATTTAGCCCCCAAATGACTGCAAGTATTATTGTTATATTCATTGTAAAATGAGTAAACTAAGGCATAGAGTGGCTACTTAATTTGATGCAGGTCACACAGCAGAGCAGAAATTTGAATCCAGGGAGTTGATCTCTTAGCCCTTATCCCATGCCAATTCCCAGGACTGCCACTCTGGTTAGGTGTCATGGGAGTCAGATGCAAGAAAGTGGCTATGCAAGTTTTGCTTTTCTTTCTATTTCTTTTCATTTTTTTTCTTTTGGTTTCTTTTGCCTTTTTTGTTTTCTTTGAGGATACATTCGATTTGAAGAGACTAATAATTCAAACCAGACCTCTACATCAGAATAATTCAAAGAAGTATTTCCAGGGATGTTCGCCAAGTGTAGCCCTAGAGATTCTGATTTGCTGTGCCAGGGCAAGTAGACACCTATGTGTACGTAAAAGCTGCTTATGTAACTTGACACAGACTCCTGAGGAACAGCCGCTGCACCAGGGTTCGTTAGATGCCCAAAGAAGTGCAGAAATGACATCGTTACCTCCAATGACCTGGAGGAATCTAGGAAATCTAAGTGATGTTAGAAAGTTGATAAACAGGGGCACCTGGGTGGCTTAGTCGGTTAAGTGTCTCTTGATTTCGGCTCAGCGTGATCTCATGGTTCCTGGGATTGAGCCCCTCGGTGCTGTTGGGATTCTCTCTCTCTCTCTCTCTCTCTCTCTCTCTCTCTCTCTCTCTGTCAAAGTAAATAAATAAACTGAAAAAAAAAGCTGACTAACAAAAAGCATACCACAACTCCAAAACGATTGTGAATCCAGTCTAGGTGGGAAGAAAACTTTACAGCAGAAATGTGGTACAGTACACTATGGTATACAGCATACCGCTATGAAATTAGAAACGTTTAAAGAGGAGGCAACTGCCAATGGTCCTGTGTGGCCCCTTTTCCCGTGTTAGGGCATGCCTTTGTATTCATGAGAGGATAGGGTGGAGTGGAGCAAAATAATAAAACTCCAGATGAAAAAAACACTGAAAGTATATTGTGGTTAGAGTCAAATAGCCTCAGTCATTTAAAAATGGAGCCATCTCCTGCAAGAAAGAGCAGTGGGAAATAACTCCATACCTTTTATTCATTTCTAATGCTTTGCAGTCTCCAGGCAAGCTCTCGCTATTCTGCACAAGGGTTTAACGGACTTAAAAAGAAATGCGAGGAGTCATTTCAAAGGATCAGTGTGCTACAACGTGCTCATACTAATTTTGAAGTCTCTCTGCATTACTTCATATGAATTATTTAAAATAATTCACCCCCCCTTTAACACGATGACTCATGTCTCTGTCAGTCTCTATGTGGTATTCTTTTTTGTTGTTGCTATAGTCAGAAGACAACTTTTTGGCTTTCTGCTTTGTTTGTACTTGTGAGAAAGGCAAAGGAAGTTTTTCAAACATGTTAATGGCTGCTTGTTTACATAGTCAATTTTTTCAAATAGACTAATTTCATGCCCTCTTCCTTGTTGTGAGTTTCCATGTGTAATAAACAGACACTAAGTACTTTATTAGGATGTACCGAATTTTTTCCATAGCCCTGGGGCCATCTTACACTCTGTTTTTTTCATTAGAACTTCACACATGGTGTTTTCCATAAACTCTTACTTCCTAGGATCTGGTCTTTTTCCATTTAACTCAGGTTTGTCCCTGATTTGCTTTTAGATTATATAACTGTTGCCAAATAAGACATGGTTTTGTAAAACCATCACCACCTCTCCTGATGTTGAATTAACATTTTAGTTTACCCACCCAGGAGAAATATCAACAGTTACCCGTTTGAGTGACAAAATTAAAAATTTTTTCATCCAGTCTTGGACTGGAAAGAATAACCTATTTTACTATTCACTTGCCTGACCTGACATTGATTTTCCATTCCCATGACAATGATCCTACAATCAACAAATATCAGTTGAATGCCTATAATTCAGAAAGCAAAGGATTGTGCCAGAACCTATGAGATCCATTAATAACTCCCCACACCTTCTTTTCCTGTTTTGAAGATGATGTTGAAGGCTGACCCAGCAACCACACCGTTTATCACCTCCCTGCTTCACACATACACCTCCTAGCGAACAGAATCTGCCATGTCATATGGAGACTGCAAATGACAGGTATATATATTATATATATATGTATATATATTATATATGTGTGTATATATATAAAATATATTTAAATTATATAAATATATACTTATATTTATATACAGGTATATATATGTATATATATATATATATTTTTTTTTTTTTTCCAGCTTTCCTTGCATTTGGAGCACGAACATGCAGCCTGCCATGACCACTGGGATCCGAAGGGAACTCTACTGAGACAGGGGTGAGAAATGGAGGAAGCAAGGCAAGAAGAGCATAGTTCTTCTCTTTAATAAAAAGGATTTGGAGAACAGTTGTCCCTTTCAGCCTTTTTATGTACAATTGCTTAAAATACTATGCCAAATGACTTGGCTGCCATCTTGCAATCATGAGGGCAGAAAGCTCAAGAACAAAACCCAATATTCTGAAGAAGATGGAAAGAAGGTGGAAGATCTTGAGACTTCAATGATTTTTTTTTTTTAATATGGAAGGCTTCATGAATTTGTGTGTCATCCTTGTACAGGGGCCATGCTAATCTCTGTATCATTCCAATTTTGATATCTGCGCTGCTGAAGCAAGCACTTCAATGACATTTTAAGCCATTGAACTAAACCCTTGCCTCTGTATTTTATATTATGTGGAATAACTATTGTACTTCTTATCAAATCCATCTTTAATTGGGTAGTCTATTTTGCAACTGAAGGCTAATATATAAGGTGATCAGCCAACTAATAGACCTCCTTATTATTATTCTTCCTTCAAAACTCAACTGAGACATTAATGCCCTCCAAAACTTCCCTCAAAAGCGTCTTTGACAACCGCCCCCCTGGCACTCCCCCCACCATCCTCTTCCAAGTGGAACAAAGCAAATTTTAGTTTCGATTCCCGTTACCCTGGCATACAGACACTTATTTTCCTACAAACAACTTAGGTTCTCAAAGCCACCTCTCATCTAATAGCCCTCAAATCCAATGCAATAGTGTCTAGTTGATACGACCACTTGCCCCAACTGTGGGTGGCGGGCGAGTTAAGTTCCTTTACTAAGAGGGGGACTTTGCTCACACCTGGAAGGGCAATAATAGTAGTTTAAAGTTCAGAAACAGAGGAAATTCTATGCTGCATTATATTTAAGTCATCAGTGTCCCAGTCTCTTCCTCAAGGTCCTAAATATCTTAAATGAATGTATTGTGCCTTTTTTCTTTCTTTCATCTCAATTCCTCCAGTGCCCTGCAGATAGGTTAGGAGCCTAGCACAGTAGCTCCTCAATAACTCTGTTAAAACGGACCAATAATTAAAGAACTTAAACGTTAAAGCTCAGTAACACTTTACAGATCCTCTAATGTAAACTCTTAATTTTACAGGTACTGAGATCTGGAGAGTTTACACAACTTCTCCAGTATGTAAAGTAGGAGCAAAGCCAGAACTACCACTGAGGCCTACAGTCTCTTAATCCAGCGTTCTTTCTATTCTACCAGAAGCTGGATACGTTTGTAATCTAGATGAACAGAAAGGATACCTGCGAAAATGTAACTACAAGTGCATACAGAGACAGTAAGTGCCGTCCGTTGTTTCCAGAGGGGAAAAAATATTTTGGACTCTGATGGTCAAGATTGGCTATTATATCTGTCAGGTAGCACAGTAGTCTGGATTCTTGAATTTATTGCCTTCACTCTTCCGACATCAGCTTGGAGAGGGCCTCTCTGGCTTCCCAGTCTAAATTTGGAAAGCACCCCATATTTTCTCTCCAAGCACCTTTAACATTTTCACTTCTCTCAACTCCCCACCTCACATTTATTTATGTCTTTGTTTGTTTCTTTCACTTGAATCTCCTCCAGAAGGGTAAAGGCCATGTCTACTTTATTCCCCACTGTATATTCAGTGCCTCACACAGCTACTGATACATAAAGACTCTCACTATCTAATTGGTCATTAATTTATTCAACAACATTCCATGAGATGGGAGTACAAAGATGAACAAGGCAGACAAATGTCCTGCCCTCTTAGAGCTTATATTCTGCTGGAGGAAGGTAGAAAATAAGCAATATAACATAAGCACAATACTGCATATGACATCAACTTGATGCACTGTCATTTTTATGTCTAAACAAAGAAAAAGACATTACAAACTTTGCCATGCTATTGATGTTTCGATGAATAACTTTAAAGATACAAAAACACGAATAAAGGGGAATCTTAGAAATGATGAATATAGTATATTATATATTATATGAAGACAAATGCGACAGTGAAAATTAAAAGCAGGCATGGTGTGTCGAGAGAGTTCCCTGAAGTCATGAGTGAATTAGATGGGAATGAGATAGAGAGATAGTGGGATATCAAAGGAGCAGGTAGTCGTAGAGAATTGATACATGAATTAGGAACCAATTTTGTATTTACATGGTATGTAGTAACTTTAGTGGCAGCTATATCTTAACCCCAGTCCTTCCAATCATTTGTTGTAAGGGCTTGAGCAAGTTTTTGAGCCAAGGTTTCCTAATTTGGAAAATGGGTATTATAAAATGTGATATTTGAGATGAAGTATGTAAAAGACATTGAATTTAAGGGATACTTAATAAGTTGTAGTGTTTATTACTTTTATCATTTTATTCAGTAACTCCTGAATTGAATTCTAGTTGATTTCCTGCTTATTTGTTTGTTTACTTGTTTGCTTGTTTGAACTGTTAGACCCTCTCCTAGACTTGCAGTGCTGGGCTATTTCCCCCCTCAATAAACACTGTGTTTGTATTTTGCACCTTCTGTTTCAACTTGTCACTTATCTGTCTTCCCTACTAGATTACAAATTCCTTGAACGTGTGAACCCTGATCTACTCATATCTGTGATATTTGGAGTACAGTACTTGGCACCTAGAAGGTCCTTATAATGTTTCTTGACTGAATGTAAGAACAAATGTGTTGGGTAATGGGCCTTCCAGGCAAAGGGAAAGTTTTCAATAAAGCCCTGGTGATGAATGCACTGGGCATCCATCCATCGCTCAACAAAACTTCTTTTGAGTGTTAACTGGCAATAATTTCAGAGAATACTGCTCTTTGGAACACATAGGAATATCCCATGGAACGAATAGGTCAGTACCCTATCAGAATAGGGCTTTACCCATCACACTAGTTAATCTCAGTTACTCCTTTCAGCTTGATTTAGATGACCCATTCTAGCAGTATCTTCTCATGGTAAGCTGTTAACTTTATAAGGTTCTAAAGAGATTGCAAATGTTTCTCAACATTTTTGTGTGTGTGCCAGGATTTACACCCGCCCCGTGGGAGGGTTGCCTTTTCGATATTGCAAAACAACAGGGCAATGACTGGTTTCCCTGTGTCATTTAGACAAGTATGCCCTGGACAGCATGAGCTCAGCTGTAGGCCCATAAGCTGACATGTCAACCTGCAAAGCCACTTCTTTGAAAATGATTTAACTTTTTCATTTCTTAAGAACTGAGTAGGGCTTTAGAAAATGTCCAAAACCAAACTCCCCATTGAAATTTTGAGGTCTCTAAGCAAAAATAACCTCATTCTGGCTTCACAGGTCAAGAAACCATCAGAAAGAAACCATCTCAGCTGCCTGAGGATGGTCTTAAGTCCAGCCACCCAGGCGCCAAAGCCAACACCAGTTTGACGCAGATAGGTATTCAGCCAGAAGAGGTAGAGCTCCAGTGTCAGACTCTCTCTGCTTCTCCAGCCTAGGAGTGAAGGGAGTGCATGATGGGAAGAGAGGAATGCGGGCCAAAGACTCAACAAATTGCAACATGTCTCATAGCCAACTCAGCTGGCAGAGTCCCCTAATGCTACTAACCAGTTTGGGCACCATGCGGAGAGCCAGCTCCTGTATCAAATGAGCCACTTGTAGTCTTCCATATTGGCACCTGCCCACAGGCCTCAAATAATTAGGAAAGGAAGAATTCTAATAACAGTTGAAAATAACCTTTAGTCTACAGAAGTTTACTGTCAAATGATGGAATTGAATTAAGCAGAAATAGCTAGCAAAAGAATGTAATGTATATAAATATCAAATCATTATGTTGTACACCTGAAATGAATATAGTATTGTACATCAGTCATTCTTCAATAAAAATAACAAAAATATGATGGAGCATGAAAGCTTTGAAATAATTGAGAGTTCAAGCTCTTTATTTAATTTTTAGCCCATTACTTGCTAACTGTGCCATCTTGGACTGGCCACTGGTCCTCGGAGTGTAACTTTCCTCACCATAGAAATACAAAGCATGTTTTAACCAATCTACCTGTCGGTTATTGGGAAGATCAAATGATTAAATGATCTAATGATATTTTGCTGACTTAAGAACACAGTGCACATGTTTGATTTTGTCTTATGGCTTAAATGATAAAATGATGGGTATATTTAAAGGTACTGTGACAATATAGATATACTTTATGAATAAGAACATCATTCCTATTTAAACATTTGACCCAGTTCGAAACAAAGGCAGATTCTGTTTCCAGACAAGTAACTTTGCAAAGTGGTCCACAGGTGGTCCACGTCATCCAGTCCCTTTCCTCCTAATCCTTATCTGGGTGTGAACAGGACAATATCTTGCTTTTTGGCTTTATTTGCAACGTGGGTGACATGGCTGGGCAGATATGCGACAAATAATGGCTGCTTTCCTATTGCACTGTCTCACTCTAAGCACTAAAAGAACTGAAGTATGTAAAGTACTTTAAAAAGAATAAAGTGGTTGGGGCGCCTGGGAGGCTCCATCGGTTGAGCGTTCAACTTCAACTCAGGTCACGATCTCACGGTTCGTGAGTTTGAGCCCTGGGTCAGGGTCTGTGCCCACAGCTCAGGGCCTGGAGCCTGCTTCGGATTCTGTGTCTCCCCCTCTCTCTGCCCTCGCCTGCTCACTCTCTTTCTCTCTCAAAAATATACTTATTTATATAAAATAGCATGCTATAAATAGCATTAAAGAAAAGAATAAAGTGGCTTATAAACAGTGCCTTAAGGGGTATCTCAAAAATTTTCTGAGCCTCCACTGTTCATAAAGCAATAGTAGCACCTGGCATTCAAAATCATCCCCAATTTCCTTCAGCCCCTCTCTTCCCTGCAGTTTCAGCCCCAACGACAAGGTGCTGTCCTACCTGCGCTGCTCACCTTCTCTCTGCTGGGGCCATGCATCCCGCAGCACCAGCTCAGCCACCACCACCACTCCGACTACCACACACACAACACCCCTGCCTGTCCCTGGGTCTTCAGTAGCCTCGTGTTTCCTGCCGGGAACCATTTCCTTCTCATATCTGTCTCTCCAAAGCCTGCTAATCTTTCAGAGCCCCTCTCTTTCAGGAAGCCTTTCCGGGTGCCTCCAATCCCATTTCAAATGCATCCTTCATGCCCCCTAAACCGCTAAAGACTTCATACCACGTTCACATCACTATGCTGTCTGACCTTGTGCAGCACTTCCTTCCTGTAATTTTTTCAAAAGCATGTGTAACGGCATAAGCCAAGTTCTGATTAAAAGACCAAGTAATAAATTCCCAGAAGACAAGGAAGACACATGGACATCGGTGTTTGGTCAGTTTCCATGGTGCTCAGTGCAGGGCTGAACACACTGTAGGCACTCTCGGACACGTGTTCCAGCTGATTTCACTGCCAGGGTTGCCAGATTTTCTAATTTGAATGTCTAGTTTATACTTTTAAACAGGTGGCACAAACAGTCTCTGGAACTATAAAATCTCTCCATTCAATGGCCTAGACAACCACATCACACAGCCCAAGGTACAATCATTCTCAAGTAAGACACCAGTGAATTTGATTATAGATAACCACTGAGGTTTGTGGAGAGCTTACTGCTTGCTAGGCATTGCTCTAAGCGACTGGCATGTATTTGCCCACTTAATGCTCAGAAAAATTCTAACAGGTAAATAATATTATTAGCTTCTCCATTGAACTGAGACACAGACAAATGAAAGGGTGTAGAGCAAGGCAGCAAGGTCTCAAATCCTAGCAGTGCAGTTTCAGAGCCAGGGCTGAACTCTTGTTTTTCACCTAAAAGGGTCCCACATGACTTGACCATATTCGCTACTAAACTGCCAGATCTTCATTCTTTGCTATCTGAACTTTATCTTCCATGGTGTTTTGAATTTTTTTTTATTTTAGAGAGTGTGAGCAGGGGAGAGGGAAAGAGAGAGAGAAATGGAGAGAGAGAATCTTAAGCAGGCTCCATGCTTAGCGTGGAGTCTGATGCAGGGTTTGATCCCACTACCCTGGGATCATGACCTGCATGGAAACAAGAATCGGACGCTCGACTGACTGAGCCACCCAGGTGCGCCTCATGGGTTGTTTTTGTTTTTTGTTTTTTAAGGTGACCAAAACCCCTTCTTTCACTCTTCTCACTGTGCATGCCCCTTGTGACTTATGCTTTTGTATTCCTTTCACCTCCCTACTTCCAACAACCACGAAAGGAGCAGCAGAGTCTCCTTCAGATGTAAACTGTGGTAAGTACCAGGTTGTTAGGAAACCCAGGAGCTACTGAATCAGTCACTGTTTGCTGCTCCCTCTAACAAATATCTCTTTGAGATTCTAGAATGACTCAATCACACATCCCACACCTGCCAAATAGAATCAGCTACCCTGAGATCTGAGCTGTTCTGAGTGTACACAATTTCAAAGGGCAAGCCCATTTATAGTCTCGGTCAATAAAATGATGCACTAGGGAGGAGAAAACAACTCTCATCTATTAAACATCGAAAATTCAGGACAGGCATCTTAGACAAAAACCCAGGAAACATAAATATTGAAATATGACAAATGACAATACAACGATATTATTCTTAACCAAGGTACATCTCTTTAAAACTGAGCAGAAAAGAGTTTCATCATATTCCAAATCAATCTCCCTCCTGGAGTCAGAAGCCAGGAAGCTTCTAAAATTCAATGCAAAACATAGGTGAGCCCATGTACATATTTTTGGCTAGAAGTCCCACAGCCTTTGTGAATTTGAAAGTCCCAGCTGTGAGGCTTGCTCTTGACAAGAAAGCATCCCTGCTGCACTATTGACTGGAGTTAGAACCACTAAGTCGCCATTTCTAGGTCCAGCCTTTGGTTCCACTGTGCCAATTCCTGCCAAGTGGCCAGGTTTCGAAGTTCAAGGTGCTTTTACCTCTACTGGAACTCCTTCCAGCAGAAGCAACATGTCTTTTGAGAGAAGAAATCAAAGCACAGATAATGTCCTTCTTACTGGGACCCAAAAGGTGACCTTAACTGTTTTTGGTTTTCATTGCTCCCACCTGCCTAATTCTCACTGACTGCCATGTGGCGCCCATGGAAATATGAACCTTCAAAGGCCATTTCACATACGTGAGGAGAAACGGTAGTGACAGAATTTGGGTTGTTTTTCGTTCACACATTGTTTATATTCTTCCAGAGCCAAACTCCATCCTTTTTCTCCTGTATTCTGAGCTACTTCCTGCACACAACTTTTTCCCCTGTCCACTCCCTTGCTCTGGGTTCTTGTTATTATGTCTGTAATTTATTTTAGAATATTTCAGCACAGTGTGATGTTATATACACATTAGTCAGGTTAATCTACCCTCTACAGGTAGACAGTTGACTTAACTAGGATTCCTACATTCTGAGAGGTGAGTTAGCATTTCAAGAGAAGGTCCACATTCCAGCAATTCAGCTCTATCCATCTCCTGACACCACCAGACTCTGTTACTTAGCATGATGGTGGTAAAATGGGTTCTTATTTGGTGAAATCGTGGATATTCAAGGCCCTGGATTGGCTAAAACATGCATTCTTAGTGGGAGCAATATATCCCACAAGCAGACAAAATTTGTTGGGGGGGGGGGCTGAGAAACATAGGCACAACCCTACCTGAAAAAATCTTTTACCTTGGTATTTAATTTCTTTCTTTAAATTAAGTTAAATTAAAGTTTTCTCCTTTGGGGGCAATAATGAAAAAATAAGTGGGGAAACACTGGGCTAAAGTATTTTGGCCCCCTCTATACCCTTGTAGGAAGATAGAATGTAGCCAGTTCTTTGCTCTTTCTTTTTGAATTGGTGAATATGATAGCCGTGGGTTTGTCTGTATATGGCCTTTATTATATTGAGATACTTCCATTCTATACCTAATTTGTTGAGAGTTTTTATCATGAAAAGATGCAGAATTGTGTCAAATGCTTTTTCTATAGCTATTGCAACTATCAAGTGGTTTTTATCTTTCTTTGTATTAATGTGGTTTATTAATTTGCATTAGTCAAAATATTCTGGCATCCCAGGGATAAATCCCACTTGATCATGGTGTAAGATCCTTTTAATATGCTGTTGAATTCAGTTTGCTAATATTCTGTTGAGGATTTTTGCATCAATTTTTATTAGGGTTATTGGCCTATACTTTTCTTGCAGTGTCCTTGTCTGACTTTGATATCAGGGTAATGCTATAATAATATAATAAGTTTGGAAGATTTCCTTTCTTTTCAATTTTTTTTTCAAGAATTTGAGAAGGATTGGTATTAATTCTTCTTTAAATGCTTGGTATAATTACCTGTAAAGCCATCTAGTTCTGGGCTTGTATTTTTTATTACTGATTTGATCTCCTTACTAGTGATTGGTCTGTTTAGACTTTCTATTTCTTCTTGATTTGGCCTTAGCGGTTGTTTGCTTCTAAGAATTTTTCCATTTTTTTCTAGGTTGTCCAGTTTATTGGCATATAGTTGTCCAGCATAGACTCTTATAATCCTTTGTATTTCTTTGGTATAAGTTGTCATCCTCAATGGTTCAACTTTTCTTTAGGATCAGGAACAAGACAAAGATGCCCAATCTCACCACTCCTTGTCAACATAGGACTGGATGTTCTAGCATCAACAATTAAGAAAAAGAAATAAATAGGATATAAACTGGAAAGGAAGAAGTAAAATGATCTCTGTTTGCAGATGATATGATCTTATATATAGAAACCCCTACAGAGTCCACCAAAAATCTGTGAGAACTAACAAATAAATTCAGTAAAGTTGCAAAATAAATACACAAAATAAATAAATATTGTCACATTTGCTTCAGGTCAACCTCTAATACAAATTGTGCTTAGAAGATCAAATATTTGATGAGATCTGAGCCTTCATTAAAGTATAAATTCATGGGGCACCTGGGTGGCTCAGTTCATTAAGCAACCGACTTTGGCCCAGGTCATGATCTCTTGGTTCATGGATTTGAGCCCCCTGTTGGTCTCTGTGCTGACAGCTCAGAGCCTGGAGCCTGCTTCAGACTCCATGCCTCCCTCTCTGCCCCTCCCTCACTCATGCTCTATCTTTCTTTCTCTCAAAAATAAATAAACATTAAAAAAATTGTTTTTATAGTATAAATTCATATTACGTGACCATTGAGGGTCTTCTTGGTTATAAATATCTCTATATAGCAGATTCTGATCTAAGAAGAAAAGATAACCCTCATCTACTTTTAACTGTTGGCTGTTACTGATACACCAAATACCTAATTTTTCTGCAGGACAAAATTTACTTCTAGCTTTAGAAAATCCTCAAATTTATTATAAGCAGCAGAGCTAGTTAGTTGCTGTTGATCTTGTGCAAGTTTCTTAAACTCTCAGAGCCTTAGCCCTCTTTTTAGTAAAATAGGAAGAATAATAGTTTCTGTATCATGGAAGTTAATAAATAGAAGACACTTAGCACAGTATCTTAAAAATTGTAGACACTAAAAAAATGCTGCCATTATTATTATTATTATCATTATTACTTATATTACCATTACTTTGGGGAACAATTAAACCTCAAGTATCTAGAAAAATATGTAGAAACTTGAACAAATGTGAAAGTTTAGGTACTCAGCATAAATGCTTCTTTTTGCATATTTGCTTCTTTTGCCATTTAGTTCTCTTGTTTCCTTCTTACATCTTTTTTTTTTTTTAATTTTTTTTTTCAACGTTTATTTATTTTTGGAACAGAGAGAGACAGAGCATGAACGGGGGAGGGGCAGAGAGAGAGGGAGACACAGAATCGGAAACAGGCTCCAGGCTCCGAGCCGTCAGCCCAGAGCCCGACGAGGGCTCGAACTCACGGACCGCGAGATCGTGACCTGGCTGAAGTCGGACGCTTAACCGACTGCGCCACCCAGGCACCCCTTTTTTAATTTTTTTTTCAACGTTTTATTTTTATTTTTGGGACAGAGAGAGACAGAGCATGAACGGGGGAGGGGCAGAGAGAGAGGGAGACACAGAATCGGAAACAGGCTCCAGGCTCTGAGCCATCAGCCCAGAGCCCGACGAGGGCTCGAACTCACGGACCGCAAGATCGTGACCTGGCTGAAGTCGGACGCTTAACCGACTGCGCCACCCAGGCGCCCCGTTTCCTTCTTACATCTTAGTCACTTACTCCAAACATAGGACACAAGGAAATGTCCTTTATTAGTAGTATTGGAAATTTACATAGCACTTTAAAACTAATGCGCTCTTCCACATATGTTATGATTCTCCTGGTATCCTTAGGAAGTACGTATAGATACATTAGGTAACTAGAATATTCATTTTACAGACTATGAAATCAGAGGCTCAGAGAAACTAAATGACGTGACTGAAGACAGCTGGATATAAATGATGAAGCTAAGGAGTTATGTCCCCTCCTTGGGCTGCTGAGAACAACAGACACTCTGTTATTGTCTGTTGAGATTTTTGTTCCTATTTCCCAACTTCCCCACCCAGAAATATCAGAAATTCGGCACAACCTTTGACAGACATTGCAACAAGGAAATTGTGATGTGTGTTGTAAGCTCAGAAAGACTTGACATATGTTTTCCTCTGCTCAAGTGGGCAGGGCATACTTTTTAATGTAATTGAGCTCTTTTATTAAAAGCCTTTATCAAAGAATGTACATCTCAGGACCTAAGGGCTTGATGATGATTGTCCTGGTGACAACTACCTTCCTACTTCCTGTGGTCCTCTTGCTTCCGTTCTAGCGCATTACCACCACCAAAAACAATCCTTTTGCATGTATGTCAAATCACTTCACTCACATCTTGAGATAGGCCAGTGGCTTCCCTGCCCTTCAACTGAAGTGCTCAATCCTCATTGGTATTGTATGAAAGCGATGAATCATGGGAATCTACCCTCGAAACCAAGAGCACACTGTATAACACTGTATGTTAGCTAACTTGACAATAAATTGTATTTTAAAAAATAAAAATTAAAAAAAAAAATAAAGTGCAAGGTCCTTACTCCGATCCTTTTGACACTGCATGGAGTGGCCCTGCCCACCTTTCTGGCCACATAGGGTTTAAATCTCCCTCTTCTTCCCTTAGCTCTAGCCCACTGACGTTTCTCATCTGGGGTACCCCACTTATCCTTCTCTTGATCCGGAAGACTTTCACCCCACCTCATGGAATAGACCTCATCATTCCACTATCTGATCAGAAGTTGCTTCTTCAGAGGGTTCTTCCCTAAGGAGAACTTGGTGAAAGCAGCCCCTTCTTAGCCAAGCACCATTGTACCAACTTACATTATGGGCTTCAACCCTCTTACCACTCTCTGCAATTGGCTCATCCACCATCCAAAGAATTTATTTCCAGGTTTACTTCATTACTCTCTCACCCTAACTTCACAGGAAACTTCAAATGTGTGGGAACTATTTTTGTCTATATCAGGGGTACAATGTCTGGCAGCTACTAGGTACTAAGTAAATATTTGTTGTATAAATGAAGATAAGTTACTTTATTTGTACTGAAATAGATTTCCTTTCTCGGTTTTCTCAATGGTATCCCTTCAGCTGAATATTAAATAATTACCTTCTGCCCTTTAGATTGTATTCACCTAAAGAGACTCCTTTAGGCTAAACGTTTCATAGGCAAACTCTGGTTTCAGGAAGCATTTCTCTCTTGCAGGCTAGTTTCTCTGAAGACTATCTCACCAAAAGCTTTATTTCTAAAGGTTTGTTTTAGTTAAAGGAGGGGAGTTTCCCAGGTATAAGCACCTAATTGACTATTAAGAGAATAGTTCTAAGAGTTCTTATCTAACATATTTGTATGAGCCAGGTGCAGACAAATTACGGGGAGGTTGGGGAAGGGGGAAAATCTTTGCATTGACGCTACAGGTGACC
The DNA here is from genome assembly GCF_014898765.1 of Herpailurus yagouaroundi. Classification (NCBI taxonomy): domain Eukaryota; kingdom Metazoa; phylum Chordata; class Mammalia; order Carnivora; family Felidae; genus Herpailurus; species Herpailurus yagouaroundi. The sequence continues at coordinate 28,594,192 of NW_024412417.1, read as the reverse complement.
AAATTTCCTGAAGAATTTTTGAAGAGGAACTCTGAGTGCGTATGCAGTATTCCTTAACCCTCTTCAGATATAAACATTTATTTGTTCAGCCTCCCAGTGAGTAGTTGTTTGGGATATGCATCCCTGTTTAATTAAGGAACCAATTTCTTGGGAATGAGTAGGCACTGGATGTATATCTGAGTTTCAGGAAACCCTAGTTGAAGTGACTAGAACAACGGGCAGATAAAGGTCAAAGTATTTATAAACAGGAGTTATGTCCCTTCCTTGGACTGCTGAGAACAACAGATACTCTGTTATAGTCTGTTGAGATTTTTTGTTCCTTTTTCCCAACTTCCCCACCCAGAGATATTAGGAATTTGGCGCAACCTTTGACAGAAATTTCAATGAGGAAATTGTGATTTGTGTTGTATGTGCAGAAAGGCTTGACATATGTTTTCCTCTGCTCAAGTGGGCAGGGTACAGTCTTTAGTGTGAGTTCTTCTATTAAAAACCTTTATCAAAGAGTGCACAAGATTTCCTCCCAGCTAGCGGCTTCCTGACCTCATACAGTCAGAGAAACCAGAATCCATAAATGGGTGATGTGTTTTATAAGATGATGTAGGCATAACTTGGAGCTTCCAGAACTATGGAGGCTATTTCATTAGATGGAAGAGGGGGAGAGTCCAGAGAAGGAGGAAAAAAGAAATGTAAGAGAGAGAAAAAGATTGACCTTACAGTTATATATCTATAACAGTAATTGAGACTTGTGGCAAAAGTCTAACTTCCCTGGAAACTTAAGCATGGGGTTGTGTCAAGAAAGAGGAAGGTAGACCTATGTGGCTAAGGACTGAATTGCATTTCCCCCAATTCATAGTTTGGAGTTCCAACCACCAACGTAGCTGCATTTGGACATGGGACTTTTAGGAGCTAATTAAGATTAAATGAGGTCCTGAGAGCGGAGCTCTAGTCCAATGTGATTGGTGGCCTTTTAAGAAGAAGAAGAGAGATAGCTCTCTGAACGGGTACCAAGAAGAGGTTATACGAGCACACAGTGAGATGGTGGGCCACATACAAGCCAGGAAAGAGGACGCAACAGAAGCTGGCACCTTGATCTTGGACTTTCAGGCTCCAGAACTATAAGAAAATAAATGCCTGTTGTTTAAGCCATCCAGTCTATGGCATTCTTATATGGCAGCCCGAGCGGACTAAGACATGTTTCTACCCTCCACTTCTTGATGTGCTGATAGCAGTTGCTGAGCACTGAATTGTGAATGAGGCAGCTCTCCTCATAGATCTCATTTTGAAAGATCCAGTTTCCCGCTCAAAATGTGCAGGGCTCCTTCCAATGCCAGGGATAGGGGGTACAGGCAATAGTATTAACTGGTTTTACCGATCCCCCCCAAAAGTGGTAAGATTAATATTAAGAATAGTGACGTATTTGGGACACAATTTGGCAGCAGCTTTTGTAAAGGGGTGGGGGAGGTCTGAGGTGAAATGGAGATTTACCCTCCAGTCTAGATGTGTCCATACTATTTGAATTTTTACCACCTGCAGGGATTTAAAAGGTTGAAACCTAGTTAAATTGATACAAATACTTGTGCCCGTGTGCTGTGATTTTTCGTGTCAGAGGACTTTTTCTTGAGTGTCTATGTTTGGACCTAGAACCCTAAGAAGTTGGTAGGGAGAAGTTCAAAGAATTCCACCTCATGGCAGCTGTATTGATCCTGTCACTTTCATGCCTAAAAGCCCTCTGTGCTTCCCACGGTCCTTTGGAAAAATGCAAGAATCGATGACACTTTGCAGCCTGACCACTGTCCACTCACCTCTCCAATCTCACCCAGTTCACACGATGCTTTGCCTTCTGTGTGTCAGCCATACTGGGCCACTTCAGGTTCTTTTAAATCACACCCTGTTTCCTCCCGTCTCCAGGTCAGCTGGCCCCTGGCCTCCCTGCTCAAATGCTCTCCTTCCTACACCACCTTCTTAGCACTGATTAATACACATTTTGTTGTTTAAAATCATACTGGGTCAGCAGGTGCTCCTGCTCTAACTTATTTCTTTCCATGTAGCACACCGTCCTATTTATATTTATGCATTCGTGTGATTCTTTGCCAGTTTTCATCGAAAGGGTGATTACAATCGAATGAGTGACAATGCTGGTGTCACACCACTGAGTAGGGGATGTGACAGTAATGGCTACTGACACCGGGTCTGACACTGCCAAGCAGACCCTTAAGTAACTGATGACTTACTCAGAAAGTGCTTTTGGTCCTCAACCTTGCTTTTTCATACATTATTTATTGCAAAGCAAATACACGTTCTCTTCTGTACATAGTTTATAACACCTTAAAAGTCAAATAGCTTTTGTCTAGAATATTAACATTCTGAAAATCATGTGTGTTAGTGAAGAAATTGGCAAACATTAATAAGACAAAAGAAAATCAATAGGCAGGCTAGCTGCATCGTATTTCTCCTCCTTTCCTTCTGTTCTTTCTCCTGTGAAATCAGAAAGGGCTTCATTTTAATAACAATGAAATAACAAGGAATATGTTTCTCTTCTCCAAGTTAATAACCTTTCATTTACATAACTCAGAACTAGTCTTTCCAATTTTCAGATGAGGGAACTTAGGCACAAGATGATCTAGACACTTGATTAGTCACTTCAGAGCCCACGGCATTCCTGGTCTCCCAGATGACCTAAATCAATTCCCGTCCTAAGTTTCAGGCATTTCCATTATGATGATGGTTAAGTGGCCTTCTGTAGCAGGTGCTTTGACGCTGTGCTAAAGAGATGAAGTGTTTTCCTCACGGGAGCTCCCAGTATGCGGGCGCTGTTTCTTAGGAGTGGCAGAAATGAAGGCAGGGGCAATCAGAAATACAGGCAGTGAAGGGGCGCCTGGGTGGCTCAGTCGGTTAAGCATTCGACTTCGGCTCAGGTCATGATCTTACGGTTCATGGGTTCGGGCCCCACGTTGGGCTCTGTGTTGACAGCTCAGAGCCTGGAGCCTGCCTCAGATTCTGTGTCTCCCTCTCTCTCTGCCCCTCCCCTCCTCACACTCTGTCTCTCTCTGTCTCTCAAAAATAAATGTTTAAAAAAAAAAAAAGAAAATACAGGCAGTGAAAATGTGTGCAACATGGGGCCTAAGTCAAAGGATTCAGGCAAGTGAAGATGAGAGTTATCTGAAGAGGTGTCACCTAGAAAGTCAGCATCAGACATAATCTCGTGACCAAAAACAGAAGGTTAAATTTACGGGACACTCCATTTAATGTCACGAATGGCCTCTGCCAATGAGGGATCCATCACAGGAAGATGAACGTAGTCTGCCAAGTTACTGTTTGTTCAAACATCCCCCCTTGGGTTCAGACCCAACTCCCTGGGTCCATTCTAACTCAAGCTTCAGATGAACTCTGGCTTCAGAGTGTTCAGGGCCTGCTGCCCATAGCAGTGGGTCACGTGGGATCAGCCAGATTGCTCCGGGAATATAACAAATGAGATGACCAATAACTCAGAGTGTCTGTCTGTTTCCTGTCAGTCAGTGATTAATAAATGATCCGGAGTCAGGCCCTGAAATATGCATACAACAGGCAACACAAGGTCGATTTTGTGATTCTAACCAAATGGTGCCCCAACTTTTCTCAAGATTACAAGTAATTATACCTCCCCCCACACCAGCTGCCACCATCGCTATTCCCGTTACTATTATTTATAGTAATTCCCCATAGTTATAGGGAGCCAGACGCTGAGCTAAAAGCTTCAAGGAATATCACAAGAAGATACATGATTTCGGCTGTCAGGAGTTTATAATCTTAACTCACCCTGTGCTCATATAAATGTACCAATGAGAACCTCAGATAAGAAGAATAATAATAGCTGGCAGGTAATGAGCACTTCCTATGTGCCAGGCACCATTTTGAATGCTTTACATGTTTTATCCAATTTAATCCTCATTAACAACCTTTGTAATCCTCCGAAGTAGGTGAGATTTTTATCCTCATTATACAGATACAGGAACAAAACAGAAACACAAATAGGTTAGGGAAAACTTGCCTGAGACCACAGAACTGGGATGTAGTAGATCTGGGGTTCAAGCTGAGGTGTCTGGCTCCAAAGATCAGTTCTTAGATGTTGCTAGAAAAATCATAGCTGTAACTTAGTAAATATTTCCTATAAATCAGGCATTTTGCTAAGTTATCTTACATACATTATTCTATGTGATGCTCACCACGAGTGAGTAACCTCCTTTAGGTAAGACCTGTTGCATGCTTTCATTTGTTCTCTCTTACATTTCTGTAATATCGGTATTATTTTTATCCTACAGATGAGCTTAGAGAGACTTGGAACTACCCCACAGTTGACACTGCAGGACTCAATCCTTGATCAGTTTTCTCCAAGGTTTGGCTCCTGCATATTGGCATTATATTTCAAGAAAAATGCCTTAAAGGGGCGCCTGGGTGGTTCAGTCGGTTAAACGTATGACTTCAGTTCAGGTCATGATCTCCTGGTTCTGAGATCGAGCCGCACATCAGGCTCTCTCTCTGCTGTCAGTGTGCAGAACCAACTGCGAATCTTCTGTCTCTGCCCCTCCCCAGCTCGAGGTCTCTCTCTCTCTCAAAAAATAAATCAACTTAAAAAATGCCTTCAAATAATATCCTAGACAAACGTCACCTTAATAAAAACAATAATATTGTAGTTTATAGAGTGGCTTCCTACTGACATTTGAATGTATTTGAGTCCCACGGGTAAGTCTGTGTTAGTTGCACATGCTGTAGACGTCAAAACCGAAGTTCCAAAGTTGAGATCTGAGATCACAGGACTTTGTCCTCACTCACTCACCTTCATTTATTCATAGGTCACTTAAGAAACCATCATGATGTTATGCTCCAGCACTGGGGAGACAAAGCTGAGCAAGACAAGACCCTCTGCCCTCTGTCTCTTGATTCGCAGACCAGAAGAGTTGCCATTTTCATCCTGTATGTTCTACTCTGTGGATCCTCTTTGAACTTCTGGTAGAAGGGCTTCCATTTGAAGGGGCAGACGCTCTGATCCCTGTGGGCAGTATTTGCCCCTAGGGGGCTCCTTTTGTGAGTCATCCCCTCCCGTCTGGGAACACTGGCAGAGAGTAGAACTTGCCCATTTCACGAAAGCTATCAGGGAACACTTGGTCCTGATGGGGAAGCCGGCTCTGAAGTGGTGTTTTCGGCACCTGGTCAAACCCTGGGAATCCGTGAACTGCAGGACCCCTCAGGACCGGACTAACTTTCAGACAAGCGGCTTGTGGGAGTCAGTGAGGAAGACAAGAGCCCTGTACGCAAGCATCAAACTTCTTTCAACAGCTTGGGGGCAGTGGAACGACCTTGGGGAGGTAATTCCGGAATTCCAGTACTTAGGATACTAAGGCAGCAAGAGCCCTTTGATGACGGTGTTGATGAGGAAAACAGTGGCCAAGGTATCCCACGGCCTGCCAAGCTTTTTCCTGTCTTAGGCGGGAAGTTTTTCCTCTGCTGGTTCTCTCTGGCCCGAACTACCCCAGACAGCAAGAAGTGCATGGAAGGAAGGCCCCAGCTCTGGAACCAGACAGAAGTTAGAGACGGTCCTTCCGCATGGTCTGTGCAACCTTGGAGATTCAGGACCGCTCCCAACAGGGCCCTGGGAGTGCGGTGCGTAGAGGAGAGGCCTTGTTACCGGAGCTCCCAGAACCCGCAGAGAAAGGGCCCGGACGGGAGGGGATCAAGTGTGGGGGACGCACGCCTGGCTGCGCCCCGATCTCGGCTGGGGCGGCCGTGCAGGGCGGACGAGAAGGGTACCGCGGCCCCGGCGTGCGCCCGGCCCTCCCGCCGCCGGTGGCTGCTGCCAGGAGGCCGCCCGCTGGCGGGAAGCGGCCAGGAAACCTCAGGGCCGCGCGGAGACAGCGGCCTCCTTGTTTCGCAGCCTGGTGGCTGCTTCTTTTTTTTTTTTTTCCCCCTGGGAGGGCCAGACATCCCCGCCCCACCCTCAGCCCCCACCCCTCCCGGCGGTTCTCCGCCCTGGCTCTGAAAGCGTTAACCCCGGAGCTCTGAGCACACCCCACGGCTCCCGCCCAAGTTCCTAAAAAAGAAAGGTGCAGAGTTGGGTCCAGATAGAGAATGGATGATCAAAGCCAAGCCGGTACTTCCTGTCGCCCGGACGCTATATATAACGTGATGAGTGCACGGGCTGCAGAGACGCACAGGAGCGCTCGCCCAGCCGCCGCCGCCGCCGCCGCCCAGAGCCTGAGGTTTCCCGGGGACCGCAATGAACCGGCTGCTGTGCTGCGCCCTCGTGGTAAGTTCCCGCCCGGGACGCGGGCGCCTGGGAGCCCGCCCGCCCGCTGCTCACCGACCTCCCCGCGGCCCGACGGGCCCCCCAGCTCAACGCCTCCCGGTCCCAGGAAGGATCTGGGCTCAGGTTGGAAAGGGGGACCTTCCTGGAGAGCTCATCGCGTGGCTCCTAGGGTGTCCCTTTGCCCTGGAAAGTTCCTGCTGGGTTTATGGAAGGGAGAGAAGAGTTCTAGACCTCTTTCCTTTGAATGATCTGTATCCATTGTATTTACTTTCTTCATTGCAGCTTATTTGACGCCCTCAAGGCGTTCATACCATCTTTGCTTAGTTAGTTGGATATTATTATCATTATCGTTAGTATTAAAGTAGCCCCTTAGTAGCAGAGTAAGGAGATGGCAGTCCTTTTAAAACTATTATAACTAAAATAATATTTGGATGCAGTGAACACAATAGGGTACATGATCAGGCTCATTCCCTACTTAAGCAAATGTTATGGGAAATTTTGCATAAGTGGCACCAGAGAAAAGATCATACATACATATGTATGCACACATACACACACACATTTCATAACTATGCGATTTAACATTCTAATAAAATTTTATTTTTAAAATGGTTCACTTCAGTTCCCAGTTCAATATAATGTGGTGGGCTAATGTTAATTATGTTCTAAAATAGATTTAAATAATTGAAGGTCAGCACTAAATACAGCGACAAGTTATTTTTTTTAATTTTTTTTAATGTTTATTTATTTCTGAGACAGAGAGAGACAGAGCATGAGGGGGGGAGGGGCAGAGAGAGAGGGAGACACAGAATCAGAAGCAGGCTCCAGGCTCCGAGCTGTCAGCACAGAGCCTGACGCAGGGCTCGAACTCACAAACCATGAGATCATGACCTGAGCTGAAGTCGGTTGCTCAACTGACTGAGCCACCCAGGCGCCCAAACAAGTTATTTTTAATGTAGTGTTTGGAAAGAGTCTTTGTGACTTCACTTGGCTTTTTATTTTTTTAATTTAGATTTTTGACCAATCAAGTTAATAAGATTTGTATGTAGATCATTCTACACTATTGACTCATTTCCTTTATGTCACTAAGGTGTAGAATACATTAAGATATGAATTGGACATTCACAAAGGCATAGGAAAACCCATATTTAAGTCACATGTGTGTTTTGAGCATGTTCGAGTAAATGCTTGAATTTCAACATCTAACCCATGAATAGTGAGTAGTAGGCTAGGAAGTCTTCCAATTAGTTCCCAGGATACACAAGCATAAATAAGTAGATAAACAGCAAAGTCACTAAAGAAAATGTAGGTGAGACAGGAGTGCACCAAGAAGTATCTTATCTACCACTACATGTGTAAGATGCAATATAAAAATTGATCCACCAATATTGGTACCATGGAGAACTTTTGAAAAAATAGACTTCATTAAAACATAACACACATAGGGAATTGCACAACTCATAAGTGCCTAATAAAGTTTCTCAAAGTGAACACTTGTGATCTAGCACCCAGATCAAGAAATACGGCATTACCAGCAACCCAGAAGTTCCCTGGGCTCCCTCCCTATCACTACTATGTCTAATGCCAGAGTAATCAATATTCTGACTTCTAACATCAAATTTGGACTTTATATAAATGGACTTTATTACTTTTCTGTTTCTGGCCACTTTTACTTAAGTTGCATTATGAGATCATTTGACTGTTGGATGTATAATAATTTATTTTCATTGGGTGGTATTCCATTGGATGGATGTACCACAATTAATGTAATCATTCTAGTGTTTGGCTAGTTTACATAATTCTGCTCTTAATATGGGGACATTTTATTCTTCCTTGCCCTTTGTATTCTGTCAGAGATTTAATTAATAACAAACATATTACCAATGACTTTTAAATTTCAGAATTTCCACTAGATAATAATGTATGTACCTAATAATAAGTGTTCCTAAACAATACGTAGGTGAAAGTTTTGATATGTAGTCTACCTAGGGAGATAGATGTGTGCCTAGCTAATACTAATTGTAGATGATGCAGAATTATCAAAAGAGAAGACTTCATATGTTGTTGGAACATAGTACACACTTTCAATGGGAAACATTCTTGTTTCCCTTTCTGTAGTTTCTGAGATTGACTTTATTTGCTAAATGATCGGAAATGAACACTTGGAACTTACACACAAAGGGTCCAGATGCCCTTTTGCAGGCACCGAGGAGCAGCTGTAAGAAGTAGAAGCGTTATAGGAATTTGTCCTTTGTAGCAGGCGTGCCCCTAGGCACCAGGGACAGAATGGAAAGGAAGATGGACACCATTCCTGTCCCCGTGAACCTCCCAGTCTAATGGAGAAGGCAGACACTGGACTATTAATTCTGTGTCTAATGAGAGTACCGAAAGGGGAAGTGCTCGGTGACCTGGGAGTATAAAAGATTCTGCTCTCCAGGTTCTTCTAAAGGAAGCCGCAGTACACATGAGTTATCAGTTGGACCAAACTTCAAATCCCACAGCACCACTACTTGATCAATGACTGTGGGCAAGTTACATCTTTCCTGAGTTTTAGTTTTCTCCTCAGTAAAATAGAGCCAATGATATGTACACATGCAAGATACCACATACATTTCCTGCTTCATGTTAGCATGAAGCTTCTAGCTTCTAGCATTTTGCTCACAGACAACTGTAGCTAAATCTAGACCCAAGTGAATCATGGAAAAGAAATGCTGAGGATGCTCAGTGGAGAGAGAAGGCTTGAAGAAGGAGTGGAATGTTTTCATTGTTGCAGATAAAATCCACGTGTCCTGAACCGAAGAAGTGAGAGAAAGGAAAATCGTGTAGCAAACTGGAATTCTAGATTCTTTTGGGGATAGCAGAGGATATACTGGTAGGCAAGGAATGTGGGGGTGTGGCCATGAAGGCCAATGCCAAAGTCCCCTCATAGGCTCTCCGGGATGCTCACCAATGTGTCAAGCAGGGGCCTGCACTGCAAAGTGAGGTAAGCATATCACCAGGCCGTTCCGTTCATGGTTGCTCAAGGGCCGTCTGAGACCCTGGGAACATCCTGGCCTAGGCCTAGATTTTAACTGGTGGCTGAAGCTTCCCATTGTGTAGTGCCCAACCATCCACTGGCCTTCTCAAAGCTAAGCTCCTAATTAATGTCTTGGTGATAAGACTTGGGGTGGAGTGTGCGGATGATGGGTTTGGGGGAAGGCAGATGATGGCTTCTTGGGACTACCGCCTGGTTGGCCTGTACTTTAGGATAATGCCTTTTCCGGTTTGTTTTGTTGTTGTTTATTTTGGTTTCCTTCCCCTCGCCTGGTGATTGAGGGTGTGTATTTGTCTAGCCTTTATTTGTTGGCTTATCTACTTATTTTAAGAAAATGATCACTCTGAAGTTTCTAGGAGAATCTGACATATATTCAGCCCAAAACAGTTCTGATGCCTGCCCCTAGCAACCTTCCTGACCTTTGTCACCTAGCAACCTTCAACACAATTCCCTAATTTATTAAAGTAAATCTTTAATTTTACTTCTAAGGCTTAAACCACAGTTGTCAGATTCCACTCGTTGGGGAAGAAAGCATTCCGTGCCAGATGTTTTATCCACTTAGTTCTAGAAGGAGAGCTATAGCCGTGTCTATCAAAGGGGCACTAAACACACACCCAACTATTCTTGCCCTCCTATCCACTAACTTGCCTGCTGGGTTTTGCCCTAAGCAACCCTCAGCCCCCCTGCCTCCATGTTCCCTGTTCTGAAAGCTTCTTGTGAAAAGCATTATTTCCTTCAGCATCTCATTAACCAATAGCATTTTCTTTAGCCTGAGTTTCTCCTTTGCAGCTGAAAAAAGTGGACTGGGAAATAGATTGCAGAGAAAGAGTAATTGTATAAAAATTTATGTTTGCGTTACTCACGGCCTTGACTAATGATGCCTGGCTGCCTATGATGGAGCTATGAAGGAGCAAAAATGCCCACATTATCAGTGTATTTGTATGTTTTGCCCTGTAGGGCAGTAATTCTCCATGCTATCACTTCTTCCATGCACTTTGAAAATAAATCCTTTGTAACAACTCTCTTGCTCTCCTGAAATGAAATTTAGAGTACATATATTTTACCTACATCCATAATTTTTAAAGTCAATATACTGGCATAACTATAAAGGAGAAATAAAAGGAAAGTAGCTAATAATAAAATAAGCTTCACCGTAAGAGATAATGAAGCGGTGATATGTTAGCATCTTGATGTGATGCCATGAACAGGCCACTAGGAGCAAAGGCTGAAGCCCATGTGATACACTGGGGTTTGAAACCAGGATCAATATTGGCTTTGGTGCTGTGCTTTTCTGAATTGGTGACCAAACCTTGCTAAAATTTTAAACAAAGCAAAGTACAACCTTCAAACCAATTTTATGTTGTTAAATCCTATAAAATTTAGTATGTGTAAAAATCGTGCAAACACCACTTTGTGTATATATAAAATGTAATCAGAATCTAGGTCAGGATAATGATAAATAGGTTTTTTGTTTAGATCACTTAAAAAAATTTTTTTTAAGTTTACTTATTTATTTTGAGAGAGAGAAAAGCAGAGAGAGTGAGTGAGTGCAAGTGGAGGAAGGGCAGAGAGAGAGGGAGAGAGAGAATCCCAAGCACACTCCGCACCATCAACACGGAGCCCTATGCGAGGCTTGAACTCACGAACTATAAGATCATGATCTAAGCTGAACCGAGTGGGACGCTTAACCTATTGAGCCACCCAGGTGCCCTTAGATCACTTATATCAGTTGTCAATAGGACATTTTAAAGGGTGTGAGACGTGAGATTATTCTTGATTGTCCAGGACACTTAGCAGTCTATAGTGATTGTGACAACGAAATCCCCTAGAAATTTTTCCAGAACTGAAAGGGAATAACATCACCACTTTCTGAGAAACAAAGTATAAGCTCTTTGCAAACACAGATTTCCATTTTCTTCATAACTGTACCCTCCCCAGGTCTCCACAGTGTATGATACTAAATGTGTGTTTGTGGAATCAAAGGAACTATATAGTGAGATTTGGTGGGGTGTTATATAATCTACCGACAGTTTCCATGAGTGTCCCAACAGAATTTAGCTTACTGCCAGAGATTTAACATTCTATTGGCTTTGATCTCTTTCAAAATATAAACATGACATCCTATCCACTTGACCAATATTTTAGATATTCTTTTGTACATTTCTACTATGAAAATACCTCAGTGAAGACCCATTCTTCTTTTTTATTTTTAATGTTTATTTTTGAGAGAGAAAGAGAGAGAGCAGGGGGAGGGCAGAAAGAGAGGGAGGGGCAGAGAGAGAGGGAGACAGAGTATCCCAAATGAAGCAGGTTCTGTGATGACAGCAGAGAGCCTGATGTGAGGCTGGAACTCACAAACTGCAAGATCATGACCTGAGCCAAAGGTGGACGCTTAACCAGCTGAGCCACCCAGGCGCCCCGAAGACCCATCCTTAAGTAAGCAACGGAAATGAACTAGATCCATGTGGTGACCCCTGGAGGTGCTACCTAAAGTCAGTCGAACCCACTTTCTGACCTACCCATATGGTTGGTTTGGACATCAAGTATTTGTTTTTTGGTTGATCAGTTTTACATGTTTGTAAAATGTGCCAATGGAGATGTCAAGTAGACATTTGGATTCAAAATGTCAGAGCACAGGAGAAGCCTGGGCCGAAGGTAAAAAAAATCTGGTCATCGGCATACAGCGGGTGTCTAAAGCTGTAGATGTGGGAAGGGTGATTTCACACGGCGAGAGAGGAGTGGGGGAAGCAGCCTCAGCATGCGTTTCTGATACTGATAGTCCAGTAAACAAAATGCAAATATGAACAATAATAGCAGCCATGTTTAGAAAAGAAAACAAAAATCAAAATAAAACTGAGCAACCCACAATAGCAGGAACTAGTGAATCGGAAATCCTAGCAACATCTGTAAACTATCTGTGCAAGAAGAAAGACTGAGGTATGGCCAACTTGAAATAGATACGAGGACGGTATTTTTATGTGACATGTAATTAGTTTTTGGAACTCACTACCACAGAATATTTTGGGGTGACTAGCATAGAAAGTCTAAAAAAAGAATTCTTTTAAACGGTTGTAAGGGATAAGAATAGTGTGACAACACATTAGGTACGAAGCTGTGTGGTACCCACTCCCTCTCACATTTACCTGGCTTCTCTAAATTAACCTTCCGAAGGCCAGAACAGTCTTCAGACACACTAAAATGGTTCCTCCCAACTACAAGGTGACATGACTTCCCTGCCTGGGTAGATTGTTTTCACCCCAATTTCTGAGAAGCACCTGAATCAGCCAGACCATTATAGGTAGAGGATGCAGGAGGAAATGAAATCTCTTTCCTAAAAAAGTAATGTGCTCCTAATGGCCTTGATTTATTACTTTCTTATTTTGATTTTTTAAAAAATTTGCCTCTCGCGGGGCGCCTGGGTGGTGCAGTCGGTTAAGCGTCCGACTTCAACCAGGTCACGATCTCGCGGTCCGTGAGTTCGAGCCCCGCGTCGGGCTCTGGGCTGATGGCTCAGAGCCTGGAGCCTGTTTCCGAGTCTGTGTCTCCCTCTCTCTCTGCCCCTCCCCCGTTCATGCTCTGTCTCTCTCTGTCCCAAAAATAAATAAATGTTGAAAAAAAATTAAAAAAAAAAATTTGCCTCTCTAAAATTATGTTTTAATACTGTGAAGACATTGGTTAATTTCCTTGAAGCATCTTGTATAAAAATAAAAAGAACAGCCTTAGGATTTTTACTTCAATTTAGTCTGTACCTTGGAAGCATTTTCTGTAAGAGTTTCTTAAATAATCAACTATAAAATAGGGAAATGGGTGTCAGGATGAATTTAGATTTAAAACAAGACAGTAATTCATCTAAACTTTCTGACTGCCTTTAGTCCATTCAATTTTCTTCTCTGGTCTTTGATTCAGAAACTTCAATTCCCTTCCCCATGTAATGTTGCTTTCTTGTTCAAAAAAGTGATTTCTTTTTTTTTTTATTCTTTGAAGATACGGATATCAGGAACCTATTCTTTAAAAAAGTTCCCCCCACCACCATCAATTTGCAGTAACAGCACCACCACCACCAACAACAATGTAATTTGGGAACTCATTTGGACATAGTGACAGTAAGATCGCTGCAGTGGCAGACAGGAGGCAAAGGCTCTAATTTCTCAGTTGTGCCTTAGTCTGAGGTCCAGTTGGTGATTCCAGCGCTGTGAGTCTTGGCTTTACCCATCTCTAAAAATTGTTGCATCATTATATTGTATGCCCAAAACTAATACAACCCTGTGTGTTAATTACACTTGGATAAAAAAATCATAGTAATATACATAAATAAATAAAATAAAATAGGGGTATTGGACCAGGTGATAATGTGGGAGGACTGCTTTAGTTTTAAGCTTTTGTCATTAAAAAATAATAGTAAGAAATTGATGATATACTACTCGACACTCCAAACACGCAAAAGTCAAAAGGACTTATTTATCTATAAAAAAATTACCTTTAAGGCATGGGCTTTTTTTTTTTTTTTAATCTATTTTGTTGCCGTTGTCTGTTTCTTCCACCCAGCTGGTTTCACGTATAAGAAATTCTGTTGAAGTCCATGAGATCCCAGAGGACTTACTAAAGAGGTATAATTTTGGTTGCTAGCAATCTCCTTAGACTCACTGGGAAGAATTTTCTTTGCAATTGTCTTCACAAGGAAGTACTTGTCAACTGCACATGGCTTTTTGGAATAAATGTCAAACCTGCGGGCAGAATAAGCATGATAATGGGCTAAATACTACCCTTGAGAACTACACCAGGCTGATAGACAGAAATCCTGCTCCCACATTTTCTGTTTTCTGTCCCTTCTTTTAATATTCAGTAAAAAGAAGTGAAAATTACCTAGATTGTGCTAAAATAAAGGTCTATGAGAGAGTATGAGTGATGTTTATTGAGCAATGATGTAGTTGTTAGTGCTATTTGTAAATTGTTCTCAGTCCTCCCTTCCGGAAACTTGTTAAGACTGTGCTTTCCAGCCTCCTGGTGAGGGTTGGGGGTTGGGAGAGACACGAATAGTTCTGGCCAATGACTTGTGAATTAAAAGGGTATGCCACTTCCAAATTAGAATACTTAACTGTGGACATATGACCCCTTCCCTCAGCTTTTTTTTCTTCTCTTTCTCTCCTCCACAGCCAACCAGCCATGTTCTTTATCACCCTAGGTCCTGGACAAAGGACAATGTCAGTTGGCTTCCGTGGACTCACTAGGAATATAGCATGAATGAGAAATCAGCCTTTGTTATTTTTTTTAAAAATTTAAATGTTTTATTTATTTTTGAGAGCAAGCAGGGGAGGGGCAGAGAGAAAAGGAGACACAGAATGGGAAGCAGGCTACAGGCTCTGAGCTGTCAGCACAGAGCCCACTCTGGGGCTCGAACTTGTGAACCTCAAGGTCATGACCTGAGTCGAAGTTGGGCACTCCACCAACTCAGCCACTCAGGCACCCCAAACCTTTGTTATTTTTAAGCCACTGAAAATTTGAAGTTGTTTATTAGCACAGCATAAAACCCAGCCAGTCCTAACTGACACATTAGCCAAACCCCAGGTCTGTCTGATCACTGACAGGCAGGAACTTTATGGAGCATGTAAAATCACAAATGCTTAAACTTATGATTTAAAGGCTTAAATTCCTTCTTCGTCAAAGATATTAGAAGTGTTTATGAGGAAGGACCTCTTCTTTCTTCTGATGCTGCGCGTTCAAAATTTAGTCAACTAAAATTACACAAAAGCTTAGCCAGGCTGCAAAAGGGAAAGGTGAACAGATCCTTAACAATAGACTCTAAATGAGACACCCTATTATGCAAGACTAAGTGAGCAGGGATCATGTTTGTTCCTCTTTATCACTTCCAACGGATCCTTCCTTCATAGAAGTTCCCAGTCATCTTTCATCAGGGTAACTTCCACCCATTTAAGCTGAGCCAAAGAAGGAAATCATAAACTAGAAAGACACTAATGATTCTTAGAACGTGTTGGTATATGGAAGTCACACATAATATTTCACTTAATTTTCATAAAAATGCAATAATGTGGAGATCAGTGTCTATTTTACAGATGAAGAAACTGAGGTTCAGAGAGTTTAAATAAATTTCCTTAAAGTTACCTGCTGAGTTTTTTTGCCCTATAGGAATTTATATATAGTAGCTGAGTCCAGTGGGGGAGAAAATATCCATTAAGTCAGAGCCAAGTTTCTGTGGGTGCCTTCAAACCCAGAGATCTCTTCTCTGCTGAGGTTAAGAAAGCCCCAGATGGGGCTCAGGAGGGTCAAATCTTTGGACAAAGTGATTCTGATGTATTTACTTTTCATCCTTTTTCAGCTCCTCCCTCAGCTCCTGGGGGTCACCATGCTTGTCTTCTTTTGAAATTAAATGTCCTGATCTCCTTATTGGACATGAGTTCTAAGTCCAGATGCTTCAGGAAACACAGCATGAGGCAAACACTTATGTTTTAGTACCTTACTAGAAAGTGCAATCTTAGGGAAAGAGAATGCATGAAAGAAGACTAAGGCAGAAAAGGAAGGAGAGCAAATTCAAGAGGTGCATTACCAAGAAGCTACTACTCAGTATAAAGTACTGCGGAGTGTCACAGAACCATCCTGCAGAGAGGCTGCGTGAGTTACTGCATTTCATGATAAGAGAGGGAGAAGAAATTATTCAACAGGATAGATAGATGTCTGGATGGACAGATAAACAAGCCGGACAGATAGATAAGATGGATAGATAAAAGATAGATCTTATCCAACTTTATATTGTGTTGCAGTTGATTATTTATATGCCTGTCTCTTTCATCAGACTGCAAGTTCCTAGAGGGAAGAATCATTTGTTAAAGGCTGAGATTCAGAGAGGATTGGCTTGAATCCCGGCTCAAACGTGTGTTGGCTCTGTGACTTTTGACAAGTCACTAAACTTCTCTGACACTCTGTGTCTTCATCTATGAAATGGGGGTAATCCTGACTCCTCAGTGCTGGTGGAGGGGATGGGTGATAATAGCATGGAAACAAAGAGCCCAGTATATAATAATATAATGTACTGTGCTGTTATCATTTCCATGTCCCCGACTTCTAGAATTTCACATGTTGTAGGCACACAGTAAATGCCTCCAGGTTTAACTCACATCCTATTTGGTTCCATTTTGATTTGTAGTTTCTGTTCCATTTGATAACCACCATGGCTTTTCATTTCTTTTTCTCACCAGCTGCCTTTAACCATATGGTGATTGGACCCCAATCCATATCATTAACAACCAAAAGAGACTAATAAAATGATGGGAGTGATATATTATCGTCAGAGAAAAGCACTGTAAAAATAAAATGGAATTTAAAAATTGATGTTCAAAAATATCAGCGTGCCAAATGTATTGCCAATTCTGAGCCCCAATGCCAGGCACCATCGCTGGAATACTCTGAAGTAATGCTTATCAAGTGGGCCTGAATGGACATAATTATAGAGAAAACTGCAGCCAGCCCTGCTGTTGAGCTGAAGTTTTCAGAATTAATGTTCAATCTCAAATCTGGTGATTAACAGAAGCCCGAGAGAAGAAATATTAAGATCCTGGGGGCCAAAATATGCGAGATCTCTATATAGCTTTCTTGGAAAGTTTTAAGTGTACCTGTATTACTTTTTTTCTCCGAGATTTTTTTCTCCTTTTATTTTTTAATCCATCAAACTCAATTGTCTGTAAAACTCCTCTGAAGCACCAAAAGCCTCCTCAGCAAATCTGTCCTGACAATTCTAGTTGATTCCAAACATAAACAAGGTACTGCTAATTAACTTTAAAGGCTTCAAACAGCTAAAGGAAAGCTCTGAAGGGAACGCAAAATCACATTTAAAGTTAAAGTTTACTTGAGACAGTTCTTCAGCCCCAAGGGAAGCAAAATAGTGTAGAAACTGGCTCAGCGATTCATCTAATAAATCATAATTGCTGTGTTTCCTTTCCCGATTGCCTGGCGTTAGCTGGTGGCAGCAAATGAGTTCTGTAGAGATGAACAGATTTAATTCATTCGCGCTTACTTCTTAGAGACCTAATTCTCAACCAAACAACTGGCTATTGTGAAAATTATTATGCAGTGGGAGAGAGACCCTTAGGTGTGGACCTGGCAGCAGCAGATAAACGTCTCTGATGAACTACCTGCTTTTTTTCTACATTCGCCTTTAAAATGGAAGCTAAATGCAAATAGAACAGTACCTACAAAACGCCATATAAGATGAAAGGTGCTTTAAACATTTTTTCCTTCAAGGGTGCCTAGGTGGCTCAGTCGGTTCAGCATCCAACTCTTGATTGTAGATCAGGTGGTGATCCAAGGATTGTGGGCTCGAGCCCCAGGTCAGGCTCCGTGCTAAGCGTGGAGCCTGCTTAAGAGTCTCTCTCTCTCCCTCTGCCCCTTTCCCTTGATTGCACGCTCTGTCTTACTTTCTAAAATTAAAAAAAAAAAAAAATTTCCTTTAGGTAAATTCTGTCGTCAGTATTATTTTACAGATGAGAAAATTGCAGATTTTTTACTTGTTCTTGCAAATTTACTCTTTATATATTGGATATTTGTCTGCATGCATATATCATCACCAGTAATCCTAATTACACATAGTAAGCATTCAATGTATCTATTGAATTGCATAAAATTAAATTAGATATATTGAATCCCTGATATGTGTAAGATACCATGTTAAGCTTGTGAGGAGTATGGAGACAAATACTTTTCTATCTGGTCCCTCTAAGCAAACCCATGAAACTGCCTTGAAATATTTGATATGGAACAAGAAAATGATATCAGATGGGCAGATACTGAAACTAATTTAAAAAAAAGTCAGGGGCATCTGGATGGCTCAGTCGGTTGAGCGTCCAGCTTTGGCTCAGGTCATGATCTCATGGCTCGTGAGTTCGAGCCCTGCTTTGGGCTCTGTGCTGACAGCTCAGAGCCTGGAGCCTGCTTCAGATTCTGTGTCTCCCTCTCTCTCTGCCCCTCCCCCGCTCATGCTCTGCCTCTCTCTCTCTCAAAAATAAATAAACATTAAAAAAATTTTTTTAAAAATCAGAGACACTTTTTCCAGAGACAAGAATAAGGTAGAGAATCAACTTATGGCACATCATAGGTGTGTTACTTCCTACTGAACAAAAAACTTCAACATGTCTTCAGAAAGAAGTCTGGTTCAAAATGTCTCCCATTTCCCCCCTCCTATGTAATTAGTATATGTAATAATGCCTCCTACGTGTCTGGAAGCTTATTTACCAAGTGTATTTGTGTCCCTCCTTTTATTCATTTGAAATACAACAGTTGTACAGGGATAGTTAAAATAAGGAGTATCCTCATCTTAGATGTAAGATAGTGGCTCAAGGTTACTAAACCTGGTGGTTGAACTGAGCTTGGAACCCCAGTATTTATATTCTAAATGCAAATCCCCAGCTGAAAGTGCTCTTCATAATTAACATTGATCTAATGGCCAAGCTGTATACTTTTTAGAACTTATTAATTATCCATTTGGCATTCTTTTTGAAACACTGTGATATCCCTATCTTTTTCATCTTCTGTTTTCATCTCATCTTGCATATGTTTATAAGTTCAAGGGTTAACTTTTTGTTCTTTTATGCTTATATGTAATATCCCTGGGTAATGCCATCTGATCTCTCTGCTTCTAGAGCCATTTGTGTGCTCTTAACATTGAAACCTATGTCTTTAGCTGCTTTTCTGTCCTAAGTTCCCAATGCATATATCCACTTATCTAGTAGACATCACTTGAGTCTCATAGATGGAAGATGTTCCAAACCAAATTCATTTTCTTTCTCCATAACTGTCTCCTCCTATTGCTGTCAGCAATTAACGACAATACTTCGTACCTAATAGTTAAAATTCATGGGCATGTTCGTCAATTGCTTTCTCTAGGACATCCCCCTATGCAGTCAGCCAACAGATCATATCTATCCTTTCCTCTCCTCTATCACCAGTGTCTAACTTAAGCCCCTCATAATTTCTGACCTGTTGCTCTGCTGAGTCTTTTCTTGATCCCCTATCTCCTCTCTTCTGTTTCTAATTGTTTTCCACTGATTTCTGAGTATTTTACATCAGGCTGGGCTTTTAGTTGAATGTTCCCATGAAACAGGAACATTAACTTATTCAACTTCATTTAGTAGTATTTCCAGAGCATAGTAATTGTTTTGTGTTTGCTGAATGAATATATAAATGAATTATTTAAGGAATAGAGGAAAAAAGGGAGTGGACTACTACACTATAAAACTATAGAAAATCCAATACACTAAACTTCATGGGAAAATAGTTTTTTTTAAAAATAAGCTTTATAGTTTATACTACGAGAGATCTTTCGGAAACTGAATGACTGTGTCCCTTCTTGCCTAAGTTGGACTGTAAAATGGCATGCTTTCCAAACTACCAGAGGTTTAGCTAACTCTGCATAGTCCTCAAATATTTCTCTGTGGCAAAGATCATGACAAGAGATCACAAAAGGAACTCCCAAACCAAGTAGTTATTTCAAGCTGTGCGTGGGCTCCTTTTAATGAATTTTCCATAAACGGAAACCCACTAGGTCACTCATGGTTCTGTATACCAGGGAGCAAGCCCAGTAGTATGGAATTGGCTGTACTGCATAATGCAAAAATAAATTTGCTGGAGGAAGTGTATTCTTCTTTTGTCCTTTAGGACAAAGCATATACCAGTAAAGTGCTCTAGTCAAATCACCATCTGAGAAATTTCTATCTTGGTAGCTTTGGATGAGTAAGAGCTAGTCTCTGTACAAAAAAAAAAAAAAAAAAAAAAAAAAAAAAAAAAAAAAAAA
>NW_024412417.1:28531037-28573980 GCF_014898765.1 Herpailurus yagouaroundi | reverse complement strand
AAAAAAAAAAAAAAAAAAAAAAAAAAAAAAAAAAAAAAAAAAAAAGTCAGCATCAGTTCATCTGGACTTCAGAAAGCCTTCGTTGATGTTTTGTGTTCTCCTAACTCTATGCCCTTGAGTCTAAATGAAATATTAGTGTGTTAGGTCTCAATTTTAGACTATAGCATAAATGAGAACATTTGGTAAATGTTAAAAGGTTTGACGAAAAACCCCAGTATTCTATGGAACATGCTCTGGGTTTGAATTGTGCTTCCACTAGTTAGCGTGACGTAGGACAGTTACTTATTCATTCTAAGACTCATTCTTGTAGCTGGTAGAAACTTAATAATAATAATAAAACATCCTAATGTAGATACAAACCAAATATCCTAAAGACTGTTTTTTGTTCTACTGCCTATCACAGAGTAGAGATTTCATGCATACATGTTAGAATGGAATAGACAACCCAGAATTCCATCTTCATTTTGTCCGTTTTTTGTTGCCTGCACATACCATTACTATACTACTCGACTTCCTAAATATTGGGAATTCTAATTAGAAATTTTGTATATTTGGGACTAAGAGTTAGATGATTAATAGATAAATCAATTAAAACCTTTAATAATTAAAATTGTGCACATATATCATAAACTAAAACATTTAAATAAACATTTATCCACCTGTGTTTTGAGATTTGGCCAAGGCTTTTCCTGGAATCTGTTTGCTAACTGAAATCCTATGTTGTCTTTCTTCCAGAACCCTGATCTATGATGTATTGCCCATCCATTTCAACTCTGGTACTTAAAGACCAGTTTATGAAACAAACTGACTACTCTAGATATTCCCCCCATTTTGTTATTATAATTGTCTCAGCTACTCCAAAGTCTATAGTAGATTTTTGTTTTTGCTTCTTTGTGGTTCCTCTTTATCAAGTTATTCCCAAATCTTTTTCATACAAAAATAATTTTTTCACACCCATGTTTGTTGATTTACATAACATTTTGTTGAATTACCTAAGGATAATTACAACTCGAGCATATACAGATATATATGTACAACTGGCATAAACAGATTCAGCAACAAACGTACAACTGACTTTGGTGAAGTACCAACTCCATGGTAAAAGCAGATGAAAGATGGTGTGTTAGAGAAGTACCTGAGAATTCAGGGTACTGGGGCGTCAGTTGGTTCTACAGAGGGAGTAGAAGGCATGCGTGAGTGTAAGAAGTGCAGACTGGAAAAGAGGATTCTCCTGTAAAAAAGTGGTTTCACAAATAAACTGGTGCAAGAAGTAGGAAGGGAGTTAAAGCAAGACACTTGTTGCTAAGTCCATTAGCTAATTAAGTGCTATCAAAGCACAGAATCTTACAATGGTAGAGCTCCAAAAGGCTTTGGAGAGCAACTAATTCAAACCACTCTCCACCATCCTCCACTAACATTTGATAAGTGAGGAAAGATGTTTGGGTTGAGATAGACAATTCTTTTAACCACTGTCCACCAGTGGCTTCAGATCAGGGCGGGGTAGGGGAGGAAGCACGAGATTGGAGGCCTCTCAGATTCCCTTCAAGCACAGGTGCTCTACACCAAAGGATGGATGGATAGAGAATGGGAGGAGGAAGAAAGAAAAAATAGAGAAAAATCCCATTTACCTTTTCTTTAAAAGTCAAACATAAA
This sequence comes from Herpailurus yagouaroundi, assembly GCF_014898765.1. Classification (NCBI taxonomy): domain Eukaryota; kingdom Metazoa; phylum Chordata; class Mammalia; order Carnivora; family Felidae; genus Herpailurus; species Herpailurus yagouaroundi. Next base: position 28,572,327 of record NW_024412417.1, on the reverse strand, counting down.
ACACCAAAACCAGAAAACAGAAAACCCTTCTACAGAAAGCACTTTGTGCTTCTGCAGACACACCTATGCTTTTGCAGATGTTCATCAGTGGTTATGCATTTTACACAGAAATTTATTTTTGAACTCCTATATTTAAGTGTCACCAACTGACAAAGGAGATGGAACCAATGTTAAGATGATGTGTTCTCCTCTGGCATGTTTTTCATTGCTTTTCCAGGAAGTGCTGAAGAAACTAAGAGACAGGACTGAGATGAAGAGCCCTATTGATCTTGCCCATCCTCTGTCCAGTAACTAGTTCCAGAAATTCTGTGCGTGAATTGGGGCTAACCAGAGATTGAGACTTAACCATCCAGTTTTGGCCACACAGTTCTGTCTTTTTACCAAAGTGGAAAAGCTTCAAATAAAACACAGAGGCCCAATAGAAAGTTGCTAAAAACAAGTTATTTTGTAGTTCCTCAAGGCTTTCTGATTTTTAAAAATATATATGATAATCCCATTTGGTAGCCTTGGAGAAATGACCTTCACTAATATAATTGCCCTTTAATCCTTAAGTCAACCTTATTTATTCATTTCTCTGTGGATTCCTCTTACCTCAACTTCCCTGTATTTTGAAGAAATGGCAACCAATTTCCAAAGCATGGTTTCAGGAAACCAACAGTGTCACGTCCAGTTGCCTAGAAAAATATAAATTGCATCAGTGTTCTTGGTCAGATCTTCTATTTGTGTGGCTCCTTCTAGTGAGGAACACAGGCAGCATGTGGGGGGTTTCCCATCCCATACTCGTCACATCTTGGTCAGGGAGAAAAGAGTCAGCTCGTGAGTAAATGGGCGCAAGTCAACCATGTTGAAGTGAGAAAGGGGGAATGCTGGGGAGTCAGGCTGGAGGATGGTCTTTCAGGAAATCAAACGTGAACAGCAAGAGAGAAAAGCATTTCTTCTTGCTTCCGTGTGTCTGCAAATCGAATCAGGAAAACTTCATTCCCTAGCATTGAAGATTTTAGAAATATTTAAGCCAAATCTACACACGGTAGCATAATACATTCAAATGACCAGGTAGCCACAAAGCTTTTTCTTCTTGCCTTGTTTCCTTCAAAACGTTGAGCGCTATTTTGTAATTATTTATGTCTTCGCTTCTTGCCATCTGCCCCCTCACTAGACCGTAAACTCCTTAAAGGCAAGGACCATCTTTGTTTTGTGCACCATTATATGCTGAGTATGCTGAGTTATGCCTGGTACACAGCCGGTGCTCAACAAATGTGTGTTGAATGAAGAAATGGATTCCGTATTTCTGAAAGTCTCAGAGCAAACCAGAATTTCCACCCACTACTGGCTCATTTTTTCTGTCTCCTAATGTCAGTGTATTTCATTTGTGCCAATAGAAAGCCCCAGGGAAATTCAAGAAGTATTTTCCCCAGAAACCCTCAGGTCATGAGGGTATCTTGAGAAGGCCCCTGGAGCAGCCCTGATTTTGCCCTGTATTCTACTTTTTGTTGGTTAGGAGTCCTTTAGGTCACAGAACTCTGAAAATTACTCTTGGTTCAAAGGTCCATGGCCCAAGGTGAGATATTTTGTTCTTCTCTTCTGGTTTATTAGCTCACGTTGGGTTCAGTCAGCCCTGACGCCTGTCATGTTCCAGTAAGAAGTGAATGATGTTAATTAGATTAAAATGCCCAAATGCTTATGAAAAAGGCCATTCTTCACCTTTGTCACTCCTACTTCAAAAGGGAGTGCTGTTTCCCTAGCTTGGCATACTTTTCCCAGGTCAAGGGGCTCGCTTCTGTGAGATTTTCTGTGTTCTGCAAAGAAGAGGAGTTTGGAAAAAATTATTGTGTTTGGTCTGCCACCTCCCCAAAGCCTGAAAATAGTCAGTGTCGATCCCTGTACCGTAAACAAACAATAAAAACCAAATAAACCACCCCTACACACAGACAACACTGTTTCTTCTGAGCGTGTACTTTCTGTAGTTAGTGCGAAGAACTACTCCAATGTTCCCTTGAAGACATTTTCAGATCTAGAATACAAGACAGAACAGCCGTGGGCACTCTCCCCCACAAAATTGTCTCTCTCCTGCTGCACTAGACCTCTTCCTGACATGATGTATGGAAACTTCCAGAACCCTGGCTGGAAAACCCTGAGGTTTTTCCCAGTCAACATGAAGAGAAGTGGTCATTTAATTTTCGAGACATTATTTACCTAGGAGAGTCCAGAGTAGGCCATATGATGTTCTGGAGGAAATATGAATCTTAAAATTCTAGGAATCTTTCCAGCGAATTGCAGGCTCCATGAGGACAAGAGTTAGGTCTTACTTATCAGCACATTCCTGGTGCTGATAGGCATTCAGAGCCTAGCTGCTGCATGAATGAATGAATGATCAGGATGACTGTTGATGTAATCATGCAGTCTTCACACATCACCGACTCTTTATTTCACTATACATTCAGAATCAAGTCTCGGAATGGGAAAACTGAAAGAGAGATAGCATCTAGTCCTAAATACAGCTACTGTGACCTCCCATTTAAATGTCATTAATCACTCCACCTTCCCTTCCATGTTTCCAGTCTCTTTGCCTTGCTTGTTTTTTGTGTTTTTTTTTTTTTAACAACACTTACCTTCTAGCACATAATTTATCCGTAATTTGTTATTTATTCTCTTGCCCACCCCCCAAGAGCAGGGATTCCTGAATGTTTTACTTACTGCTGCATTCTGATTGCCCAGCACAGAGCTTGGCACATATTAATGGCTCTGTAACTATTTATGAAGTGGATAAATGAAAGAATCATTACTGAGGATGGACTCCACGCATCGGAGTCACTGCAGGAATATTTTTAAGCCCCCTGATCTCACCTTCACACCCGTGGAATCTGAATGGGCAGTAGAAGTATGAGTGCCAAGAGTCTGCATTTTATCGGGGAGTCTAGGAGATTCTGGCATAGCTGTTTTGAGAACCACTAATCCATCCAACTCACTAATCGAGACATAATCCTGAAGCCCAGGGAGATAAAGCCTCCTGTCACCCATGAGCCTGGGTTTGCTTACTATAATGTGTGTTGCCAGCCCCGTCTTGGCCTTTGAGAGTAAGCTACTGGAGGCGAAAATCATGGCTTCTGAACTTACTTTGTGTGGTGCAGCCCTGCAGGCAGGAAGATAATGAGGCTTCATGTAGTAAAGGACTTTTGGAGTCTGACGGCGCCTTTGCCCCGAAGAGCCACCCTGTCTCCGTGCTAATGTGCCGCCGTTTCCCTCTCTCCTAGTTCCTGGACATCTCCATTAAATGGACCACCCAGGAAACCTTTCCTCCAAAGTACCTTCACTATGACCCAGAAACCTCGCGTCAGCTGATGTGTGACAAATGTCCTCCCGGCACCTTCCTAAAACAGCACTGTACGGCCAGGCAGAAGACCGTGTGTGCGCCTTGTCCCAACCACTACTACACAGACAAGTGGCACACCAGTGACGAGTGTCTGTACTGCACAACGGTGTGCAAGGAGCTGCAGTACGTCAAGCAGGAGTGCAGTCGCACCCACAACCGCGTGTGCGAGTGCGAGGAAGGGCGCTACCTCGAGGTTGAGTTCTGCCTGAAGCACAGAAGCTGCCCCCCCGGGTTTGGAGTGCTCCACGCTGGTACGCATTGGCTTTCAGCGCGCGGCAAAATTAACGAGATCGCACAAAGTCAGGTAGTAGCGAAGGTTTAAGGGAACACTTCTGCCCCGATGATATTATAGGATAGCAAATTGCAAAGGTAATGGAACCTGCTCGGTACGTGCTATGTGTCTGGATTGCTGCCAGAGGACCATTTCTCGGAGGAACGCTTTGCCACGCTGGGGCAATTTGGTAACAAATCTCAAGTGTGGCAAACTGCCCTCTAATGAGATGCGTGATGGATTGCTCTTTTTTAAAGGGGACACACTGTGAGTTGCACTGTTTATAGCTGATATATGATACCCCTATGTTTCCCTTCAGCATGGACAGCTTCAGACTGCTGTGCTTTTTGACAAACATCAGAAATGATAATTGATACCAAGAGAGTAATTAGACTGATATTAATGAGGCTCTGGAGTGCTAACAATGAGCAGTTACAATTAATTATGTAAAAAATGAGAATGGTTAGGGGAAATGCATTTCATCATTAAAAATGAAGCTAGTTCTTCCCTTGGTGTGGGAGTCGAGTGTCTGTGAGGGTAAAGACCAGCAGCATCTCTAAAATGAGCTTATTCTTTATCTGAGACAAAACAGATTGTCAAGTCAAGAGTAAGTGCTTGTCTACAAACAAAGTACTTTCTCGTTTTGCATTTTGAACAGCGTAGGTTAAGACCAGCGTGCATTGAATCTTTTAAAGCTGCAACCTACATTTTTCCCTATCACATTCATGAAGCTTCCGATGTAGTGTGTATTCTCGAGTGACTTGGGAAAATTAAGAATATTCCCTTACTTTAGCAGTATCCCTGGTCTCTACCCACTAGGTGCCAATAGCACTCTTCCCCCAGTTGTGATGACCAAAAATGTCTCCAGACATTGCCAGTTGTCTCCTGGATGCCAAAACTGCCCAAGGTTGAGGACCACTGGTTTAGAGGATGCTAATTATTTGTAATTATTTTAACGTTCAGAAGTTGTGATACACACAGCCTAAATTACTGGATGGCAGATACTTTCGGTTTAAAGGCATAGATAGGAAACATGCATAAATTGAAATCTATTTCGTTTCCTAAGTTGTGAATCGTAGACAAACAATTGTAGGAGGTGCACACCGAATGAGTGTTCCTTAAAATGTCTCCAGCGTGACTATTTGAGGGAGAAATTGGTGACACTTCCTAGCTTTTATCAGATGATTCTTTCGGATTCAAAAGCTAAGCCAAATTGTAGGGGGTAAAACTCACCCAACAAAAACAAATCCATTTAATGCAATTCAGTAAATTGCATGCATATGCAGGAAAATTAATTCAGCAGGGACCATGCAGCTTGGAAACTAGAAAAGTTTGGGAAATAATGGCAATATAAGGAAATTTTCTCACGTAAGCGTGAAAATGTGTTTGTGGAATGAAGTCAGCACTCAGTCAGAAGAGTTAGACACAGATACACATTTTATTTTGTGGCACCACCATGGGGTTTATTTACCTGTCCCTCCCTGAAAACCCACGGAGCAGTTCCTCAGGGAATATAAGAGGTTTCCAGCCCGAAGAGAAGGAAGGACTATGTGGTGTTATTCCAAAGAGTATTAGCCATTCCGTGCTGTTGTTGCTTTGAAGTCAGATCATCTCCTCTCCACGTTTTACTGACTTTATTCTGTCTGTGAGTCCTGTAATTCCTGTGCCGTTCCTTATGGCTGGAATGGTGACATCCTTAACTGGAAAGCAGAGCTCCTCTCCCCATTATGGTATCTCATATTTTGCCTGTCAGATTATACCTTTTATATTTCCACTGATATTAATAAGGCAAAATCATTTACTTAGATAGATAAATCTTTATTTTTCCATAAAGCTCTAACAATGGTAGAAGAAGGAAGTCCTGCTCAGGAAGGCCATTACATAAGGCCTCCAAATGTATTAAGAAACATTTACTTCCATTAGTCTTCGATTCTGTTTGTTAAAGAACTTTACAGGCAACATCACCTGAAAGAATGTCTTATATCTTTGACTTTCTCATCGGGATGCATGGCAAGACCCAAGCCCTCAACACGTATCTGAAGAATGACAAGATTCTTCTTCGTGCAGTTTGCTTTCCAGAACATGTGGCAGTTGGCAGAGGGAGACTTGGATCCAGATGGCCAAGTCCACTGATTCTCAGTGTGTTAGCAATGAAAGAATACTATGGAATTCTCTCCCAAACACCTCTGCTTATGATTTTGTAGGAACTGGTGTGGAGCTGGATCCCACTTAAGGGGAGAGGTGTAGTAAGAAAGTACTTAAAAAATTAGACCTCTGTGTAAGTTTTTTTCCTAACACGATGTCACTGCAAAGATGGAAATGGCATGTGAAAGTTTTGGGCTTGTAGTTTGACCCTTCCTCTTTTTTTCCTGCCAGCCCTTTGTCATTTTTACTGGTCAATGCATCATCATCAATCCCGTTAGAAGAGGCAGGAGCTAAAACTAGAGCCAAATCATTTTGCTCTGTTCCTTCCTTCCTTCCTTCCTCCTTTCTTTCTCTCTTTCTTTTTCTTTCTTTTCCTTCCTTCCTTCCTTCCTTCCTTCCTTCCTTCCTTCCTTCCTTCCTCCTTCCTTCTCTTTCTTTCTTTCTCTCTCTCTCTCTCTCTCCTTCCCTCCCTTCCTTTCTCTTTCTCTCTTCTGGTTTTGATACAATGAAGTGGGAGGTTTGCATCTTTAATAAATGAAGTTTATTAACTTTCTGTAGCTTTCATGGTGTCTCTTTTGTATTTGTTATCTCCCCTGAGCCAGAATTGGCCTGGAAAAGCTACATTTGAATATTGAAATCTGAATCTGTTCAACTAGCTTACACTAGATGGAGGTATTTTCATATGCAAATACCCTATAATGTATAATCTAGCCACGCATAATAGAGCCAAGGCTTTGAAGGTATTTATCTTTAGTTGTTGACTGGTTGAAATTTTTCTAATCAGTGAGTTCTCCAAACTTATCAAGTATCTTTCCACCATGAAATAAAATGCCCTTGCAGTCACCCTTCCCAGAAATTTTAACGACTGTGCTCTTTTAAAACTCAATAGTTTAAGCAAACGGTATATCATCTCCCATTTACCGTGTAGCTTAACTGCAGTCTTAAGCTTTGGAGTCACTGACCAACTTTATTGCCACCTTCAAAAGTTTATTATAATGTTGTAAATTTTTACTTCTCAAGGTTAGCATACTTATGCGTTGCTTCACAATTAGGATTCAGGAAAGACAACTTCAGTGGGCACCGCTTGGAATTTAACGACATGGCATTCAGTGGGTACTGATCTCAAAGAATGACATTACCGCAGGTACACAGCAGTTATCTTCATGATTTTCCAGCAGAAATGTGTGAAGAATTATGGTTGACAACAAGACTTTACCAATGCTTCGCACAGGCAGGACAGATGAACACCCCTATTCTTTCCTTTCCTCTTGTTTCCTGTTTTGTAGGTAGCAGCAAAACACAGGGATGGGATGACAGGGATGGGAGGGGCTGTAGCCTGAGGGGCTACTAACTGCAGAAGTTTTGTTCTCTCTGTCTAATGAAGGGAAAAATCAAAATGCCTCAAGTCTGTGCAACATAATAGTAGCAGTAAAAACCAAGTGAAAAGTCTTTCCAAGACTGTCTTTATTTAGAGAATGTCTGCTGCAAAAGTGTTTGGGAAGAGGGTGCTAAATTGCTTGGTATTTTCTGTAGGAACCCCGGAGCGAAATACAGTTTGCAAGAGATGTCCAGATGGGTTCTTCTCGAATGAGACGTCATCTAAAGCACCCTGTAGAAAACACACAAACTGCAGTGCATTTGGTCTCCTTCTAACTCAAAAAGGAAATGCAACTCACGACAACGTGTGTTCTGGAAACAGTGAATCGCCTCAAAAATGTGGAATAGGTAATTATATTTCAAAATGTCAGCCTTGTTGTACCGCTTCTGAATTGAATTCAAGACCCTCTGGCTCCCTTCTTAGCGAAACTCCTGTTTTCCCATTCTTGAATGTTAACCAGAGAAGATTGTTCTCTGTTCTCTATGCGTGGCTGCTAACACCCTAAGTCAAAATCTCTCCAGAGGTTTCCCCATGTCATGATCGCACTCCCAAACTTGACTTTCTGCCTTTCACACTTGAATCAAACCTTACCCATGGGGAAAGGGGTGGTGTAAAGATTATGTCCAAGGCCAAACTAGCAGTCCAAATTGTAGAGGTTTTTGGTAAGTTCTGCATTTTCATCACTTTAAAAAAAATTTTTTTTTAGCGTTTATTTTTCAGAGACAGAGAGAGTGAGCAGGGGAGGGGCAGAGAGAGGGAGACACAGAATCCCAAGCAGGCTCCAGGCTCTGGGCTGTCAGCACAAAGCCCGATGAGGGGCTTGAACTCAGGAACCGTGAGACCATGACCTGAGCCGATGTCGGATGCTTAACCGACTGAGCCACCCAAGCGCCCCATGCATTTTTATCACTTTTAAGAATAAAAAGTGACAGCTAAGAGGCACCATGACATAAATCGGTAACAAATCAGAAAATGCAAAAATCGGTTTTGTCATGTATGGTGTTATGGCCTACTGCCATATGGCGCAGAGAGGTTCTAAGTTCCTCTGGTTGTCCTAAACTCTGTATTCATGAAAGGCCACTAACTCCAAGCTCATGTGAATGCATCCCATGTTGGTGAGGACGCTCATCAGGATGGTGTCCTCACCTTGTCATTCTTACCACTAGACTAATGTCAGACCTTCCATGGAGGGTGCGGCACACTGATGATGACCTGCCTTTCGGCATTTAACCAGCTCGACTCTCCCCCAGCATCTTTTTATCTGACACAGAAGAATACGGAACATGGGAATGGGGCTGAGACATTTAAGATTCCAACCCTGTTCCAGCATTTTTTCCCCATGGAGTCAGAACCTTAGACAGATCATTCTTAAACAGTGGAACGAGGGAAGGGGGGACAAGAGGAGTGACTTCTAACTTTTACATTCTCTTTATTTCATTCATTTCTAATTTTATTGTTTTAAATCTTTTTTTTTTTTTTTTGAGAGAGAGAGAGAGTGTGCACACGTGTGCACACATGAGCAGGGGAGGGGCAGAGGGGGGGAGAGAGAGAGAATCTCAAGCAGACTCCATGCTCCGTGCAGAGCCTGATGTGGGGCTTAATTCCATGACCATGAAATCAACACCCAAGCTGAAATCAAAAGTCGGACACTTAACTGACTGAGCCACCCAGGCGCCCCTAATTTTTAGTTTTATCATTCATGGAGCACTTATTATGTGCCGGGTACCTTTGCTACATGAGCTTTAAACTTTATGAAAACATGGTGAAGTTTGCTCAGGTTCAATATTGGTGGTGAAGAGACAAAGTCAGAATTCAGACCCACGTCTGACGAATCCAAAGACAAACGCTTAATCCCTGGGATAAACAGATTCTACCCCCCTCAGGCCATTGTACCTCTTTTCTTTAAAAAAAATTTTTTTTTAAATTTTTTTAACGTTTATTCATTTTTGATAGAGACAGTTAACGGGAGAGGGGCAGAGAAAGAGGGAGACACAGAATCCAAAGCAGGCTCCAGGCTCTGGGCCATCAGCAGAGAGCCCGATGCGGGGCTCAAACTCACAAACTGTGAGATCATGACCCGAGCAGAAGTCAGATGCTTAACCAACTGAGCCACCCAGGTGCCCCCATGGTACCTCTTTTCTAAACAACATATTTTTTGTGTTTTCTTATTTTCCCATGGAATATATGCTTATACATCTATATCCCTCCTTATTCTTAAAGGTAAACTATGTGTTTATGTGTGTAGAAAACAAAATACTACTCCAGATTGCTTTTCCAGGTCCCGTAAAGACAGTAATTATATTTGTTTTGACATTGATCTTGAAGTAACCTGTGGATGCCAACTAAACCTTTAATAGGATATTTAAGATCTACATTAAAATATGTTAATGTGGGGCACCTGGGTGGCTCAGTCAGTTAAGCGTCTGGCTTCAGCTCAGGTCACGGCCTCATGGTTCCTGAGTTCTAGCCCTTGTCGGGCTCTGTGCTGACAGCTCAGAGCCTGGAGCCTGCTTCAGATTCTGTGTCTCCCTCTCTCTCTGCCCCTTCCCTGCTTGTGCTCTGTCTCTCTCTTTCTCTCCAGAATAAATAAAAAACACTAAAAAAATTTTTTTTAATGTTAATGTGTACATTAGAATGTTTGCTACAATTCATTCATAGCAATATTTTTATTAGACATTTGTTTAAACTATCCCCCACAAATGCCCTAAGGACATAAGCCCATTTGGGTTGACATTCAGCTACCAAGACCAGCCAACAGAGGGTTGATTTTATTCAAATTTCACATTTTAACATACTGTATTTTGAAAAACCTTATGGTGCTGGCTTATTTATTTATTGTCCACTAGACTTCCAAGAATCCAGTTGTTAAGTAAATCTTGGTTTTCCCACCTTTAGATGTCACCCTGTGTGAGGAGGCATTCTTCAGGTTTGCTGTTCCTACAAAATTCACCCCTAACTGGCTTAGCATCCTGGTAGACAATTTGCCTGGCACCAGGGTAAATGCGGAGAGTGTGGAAAAGATAAAGCGGCAATACAGTTCACAAGAACAAACTTTCCAGCTACTGAAGTTATGGAAACATCAAAACAAAGATCAAGATATGGTCAAGAAGATCTTCCAAGGTAGGGTAGCCTGAAATAAGCAGATTGATCAGAAATCAAAGACACTCATTTATCATAAACAAGAAGACGACAATGTACATGTTTAGTCGTGTGGATGGTGTTTGCCTTTCGGAATTATTCTTGGATTAAAGATGTTTTCACTAAGTGATCATGTAGAAGCTATCCCTAAAACAGTCCTGCATTCTCACCTCCTCAACACCCCAACTTTTTTTGTTTTTCAGCTTCTTTATTTTGAGAGAGCCAGAGCGAGTGAGAACAGGGAAGGGGTAGAAAGAGAGGAAGAGAGAGAGAATCCCAAGAGGATCTTTTCTCACTGGCAGCGCAGAGCCCCACGTGGGGCTCAAACTCACAAACTGCGAGATGGTGACCTGAACCCAAATCAAGACTTGGATGCTTATCCGACTGATCCACCCAGGCACCCCTCTTTTTTCATACCCCAACTTCTTTTTTAAGTGTATGAACACTCTAAAGTGAGAGACAGTTCATGTCAAATACTGGACCTCAGGAATCGCACCTCCACATCCCTTAGCAGTCTTATTAGCATCCCCTCTGTCCTACCTGGATGTCCTTTAGACACGTTGGATTTTCTCTTTCATTTCCACCAAGAAGCTATGCTGTATTTATTTGTTAATTATCTCCAGAGAGCCTCCAAGTGTCTTACAGATGTCCTCTCATTAATCCTCACAACATAGCCTATTTTAAAATTACCATTTTAATAGCATATGTTGTGAGGATTAATGAGATGAGGTCTGTAAAATGTTCGGGCTTCTTAGAGAAAAGGGCTGGTGAAAACCAAGTGCTCTCATGTTTTAAAGTTTTATAAAGAATCTTCTTTATAAACTGCGTGTGGGCACCTGGGTGGCTCCGCCAGTTAAGCGTCCAACTTCGGCTTGGGTCATGATCTCACAGTTCATGTGTTTGAGCCCCACGTCAGGCTCTGCGCTGATGGTGCAAAGCCTGCTTGGGATTCTCTTTCTCCCTCTCTCCGCCCCTTCTGCACACACACTCTCTCTTTCAAAATAAACGAATAAAAAAAAAAAAGAAAGAAAGAAAATAAGAGAAATTGCATGGGGTGTTTGTGTGTGTGTGTGTGTGTGTGTGTGTGTGTGTGTGTGTGTGTGTTTGTGTGGACAGAATCCAAAGGGGAAAAGGAAGCTGCATGCAGTGTGGACTATAAGCTTTAGGATACACAGTGGAAAGAGTTCTGACTTCAGTTAGCATTGGGAAGGCATGCCTGAAAGAAGGAAGAAGGTTTTCTTGATGCAGACGATGTCAGTGAGAAACCCATCTGCTCTTTACCTGTCACTAGTTAGATGACCGTGGAGTCCTACACTTCCTGAAAAGCTTCCACCATCTGAAACTGAGGCAGCAAATTTTAGGACACTGAGATCTTTGACAGCTGAATGCTTTCACTTGAGCAAAGAGTAAAGTTTTCTTCTGTTTTTGGCAAACAAAATGTATTCTTTGAAAGTATAATTAGCCCCGAAGCAGGAAAAAAGGGGGGGGGGGCGGTGAGCGGGTGGGATACAGAATCAGATACTGTTAGAATTGGAAGGGGCCACATTCTGTTTCATAAATAAGGACATTTCATCCCCAAAAGATGAACTGACTTGCCTTAGGGCTTACAGACAGTAAATGACTCATGTCATTAATGGAAATGTTAGATACTCCCTCTTAGGTTTATGTCCTAGCTCGTTACCAAATTATTCTCTAGGCCATATGGATCCTACCATTCTTTGTCCTCATATTAGTGGGTTTTCAGATCTTCTCTGTAGTAATCCTCAGGTGCTATTTATTTTAAAGACCATTCGTCACACCTAACTCTTCAAATATCAACTAGTATATATCAAATATCAACTAGTGAAAGTTTATATTACAAAATTGCTAACTTGAATACTTATATTTCTACTTTTCTGAAATGTTATGGTTTTAATTTTTCTTAGAAAACAGAGAGTGATGCATTTATAGTATTTTACTGTTCATTTCCAAAATTAGGGCTTTTCACAAAGCTTTGTCGGATGCCTAGAATACATAAAGCATATTATCATTTATAACAAGAAATAATATTTAACTCATTTCTCACCAATAACTAGCATTACTTAACCTTCCTTTGCCACCATAAAAAGGAAGGAGAAGGTTATCCTTAAAGTAAATTTATGAAATTCTGGGAGAACCTTCTTTTGCCTCACAGTAGTTTTGTGGTGGTGGCCTTGGAGTATGCATTATGTGAACGTCTCCTTGGGCTTTGGCTTTCTACAGATATCGACCTATGTGAAAACAGCGTCCAGCGGCACCTCGGACACACAAACCTCACCTTCGAGCAGCTTCGCAGCTTGATGGAAAGCTTGCCGGGGAAGAAAGTCACCACAGAAGACATTGAGAAGACAGTGAAGACATGCAAATCAAGTGAGCAGATTCTAAAGCTGCTCAGCCTGTGGAGAATAAAAAATGGCGACCAAGACACCCTGAAGGCCCTGATGCACGCCCTGAAGCACTTGAAAACGTACCACTTCCCCAAAACGGTCACTCAGAGCCTGAAGAAGACCATCAGGTTCCTTCACAGCTTCACCATGTACAGATTATATCAGAAGCTATTTTTAGAAATGATAGGGAACCAGGTCCAATCAGTAAAAATAAGCTGCTTATAACCGGAAATGGTCACTGGGCTATTTCCTCACAATAGACCAGATCCAAGGAATGAGTAAACTGTTTCTCAGGCACTTGACGGGGGTGCAATGATTTCTTTCTCATCACCAAGGACTAGATTTGGCCACAGGGCACAAAAAGAAACAATGGTGTGGAGAAAGAACGAACATCTCCCCCAAAAGTTCAGTAAACCCCAAATGGTTTATCCAACTGATAGATCTGGTCCACTATCTACTGACTATATTTTCCCTTATTACTGCTCGCAGTAATTCAACTGGAAATAAGAAACTAGATTCCATTGTGCCTTACTAGATATGGGAATGTCTAACTTAAATAGCTTTGAGATTTCAGCTGTGCTAGAGGCTTTTATTAGAAAGCCATATTTTTTTCTGTAAAAGTTACTAATATATCTGTAACACTATTACAGTATTTCTATTTATATTCATTCAGATATAAGGTTTGTACATACTATCATCCTAAGGGGAAACTGTGTAAGACAATTTTAGAAAGGAAAATATATATTCTGTTTATAATTATGACAAATGAGAGATAAAATATATTTTTTAATGGAAAGTTTATAGCATTTCTTAATAAGTACTGCCATCCTTCCTGTGTGGAGTATTTTTGTAATGTACTTTTACTTATATAAGTTGTAATATCATTTTTTAGAAAATGCATTACTTAGTCAATTGTTTAATGTTGGAAAGTATATGAAATATAAATTATCTGAATATTAGATGCTCTGAGAAATTGAATGTACCTTATTTAAAAGATTTTATGTTTTTACTATATAAACAATATCATTAAAGTTTTCAAGTTATTTTTCATTGCTTTTCCTTTTGCTTTTATTTGAACTGGACGTTAAAGGGTCTGAGCCTTCGTAATTTTTCCTGTTCTTTTCTCATTGGACCACCTGAGAATTGTTAAAATGCAGATTCCTGGACCAATTTATTGAGAAACTGGGGTGGAAGGCAGAAACTTGCACTTTCACTAAGTTCCAAGGTAACACTACATTGAAATTGCAGAATTTCTGAAGTCAAGCTTAGTATACAGGTGGTACAAACCACTTACAACTGTCATGGCTAGCATCGAGAGACCCTAAACTAATTTTTTTTTTGGTTGCAAGTGATGGAAATGGGCACTGCTTAGTTTGAGGAAGTAATTGGAAGGGTGGGGTATTGGATTCAATGATGGTAGCCCCCCCAAAATACATTCACATCAGAACCCCCAGAACCTGTGAATGTGACTTTATTTAGAAAAAGGGTCTTTGTTGAGGTAATTAAGTTAAGGATCTTGAGATGAGGAAATAATCCCGGTGGGCCCTAAATCCAATGGCAAGTATCTCTATAAGACACACATAAAGGGGGAAAGACACGGAAGAAGATGATGTGCAGACAGAGGCAGAGATGGGAGTAATGGAGCCATAAACCTTGCCTAGGGAAGGCAAGGAAGAAATTCTCCCCTACAGCCTCCATAGGGAGTATAATACTGCTGACAACTTGATTTTGGACTTCTGGCCTCCAGAACTATGAGAGAAGTATTATTAATGTCTATTAAGGAACGAATTCATGTTTTTTAGCCACTCAGTGTGTACTAATTTGCCACAACAGCTACAGAAAACTAATATAGGCTATATCCAAACCACAGAGAAATAACAGAATTAAAATAACTCTGGCAACTTTAGGGGCAGAAGTTCCTACACTTTCTACTAGTCTGTTATTTCTGTATCTTTCAGCTCAAAATTTCAAACTCTTTGGAATAGACACTCTGGTTGTCCTAGATTGGCACTGGTGTAGAGACATGGCCAGTGAGGGTCTGTCTTCTCCAGTTGCAATTCCCAAGAAGGGAACATCGCTGTGAACAGGGTCTATTCCATTCCATCATTTTGCAGGCTGCAAACGTATGACTACGACTTAGAGCGTGACATTGGCGCTGATCAGCCCTACCTTTGTGAGATCACATCCGTTATGGCCACTTTGACAGAAGGGCAGATCCATGTGAATGCCACACAAACTCATAAATCTGGGGAAATGAAAAGCAGAGGCAAAGTCAAGAGACTCAAAACCTGGAGAATCAGAACCCCATCACTGCAATACTTGAAGTGGAAAAAAATCATGGGAATTAAGTGCTGAAGGTTTAAGCAGCAGAACATGAGTTAGCAAGGAGCTTGCATTTCCCCTTCAGAAGCTCCAGTTCTTCCATCAGAGTTCCTATTTACAGAAAATGAAATGGCCCACTGGCACCAGCTAGGTTTAGGAAACATTGGAAAGTTAATGGCATCAAGTATAAATCACTGAAATGCTAATTTGATGGGCTTCCCTGGTTGCTACTTTGGGTTCACTCTACCTCAGCCTTATCCTCAAAGGGAGACATGGTGTATGACTTCACGTCTGTTTCTCTTTATTTCTTAACTTTCAATTTTAAAACAACTTTAGAGTTATAGAACCACTGAAAAGATGATTTAGAGTATCCCTAGTGAGCTGTTTTGTAAACTCTGTCTCAATATCGGTCTTTCTGATGTTTTCTCACGAATAGATCAATGTTACGGATCTGGGGGAAGAATATCGTGTAGTTAATGGCCCTTTTCGCATCGTATCAGGGGCCAGTGATATTAGCATGAGTAATTACTATTAACATTTACCTTTATAACTGAGTTAGTTTCTATACAGGATGTGAGATATGCATTGAAGCCCTCCCACCCACCTTGTTTACATACGGTTTGGGTTGTTTCAACATGATTTGTTGAAAAGATGAGTGTTTCTGCATTTAATTACCTTTGCATCTTTGCTAAAAGTCAGTTGATTATATTTGTGTGGGTCTATTTCTGGATTCTCTATTCTGTTCCATTTATCTATAAATCTGTCCTTTCACCAATACCACTCTGTCTTAATTACTTGCAATTTATAGTAAAGCTGAAAATTATTTCTGATGATTACTCTGTCACGTGGTAGTATACTGGCTTTTTCTTGCCTTTTTGTATGTCTCATTTTTTTTTTTTTTATTAAAAGCCAAATGTGTTGAGTAGGTCAGTGGAAATCAGAGTACATAGTTTATATACCTGGATATGGGCATGCCTTTCCTTCTTCTAGAATTGTAATGGAAGGCTTTGCATTAATTGAGTTAGTAATTCACCAATTTTGTCCAATTCTTTTTCTTTCTCTTCCTTCCCTTCCCTGCCCTTTCCTTCTCTTTCTTTTTTTCTTTTTGCAATGGTGATACTCAGTGCATCAGAGGTTTCAAATTCCTATAGATAGTTTGTTTCTAAGGTGGTGGATGTGTATCAGGGCAATACTTGTTTGAGTTTTAGATCTTCCTCTTGAGCTGCTCCTCAAAAATCTTCTGTCTGAAAACAAACAAACAAACAAACAAACAAACAAACAAAACACGGTGCTTGGGTGGCTCAGTCACTTGAGCATGGACTTCGGCTCAGGTCATAATATCATGGTTTGTGGGTTCCAGCCCCACGATGGGCCTGCTGCTGTCAGTTTGGAGCCCGCTTTGGATCTTCTGTCCCATTCTCTCTGCCCCTCCCCCACTCACAGTATCTCTCTCAAAAATAAACATTAAAAAAAAATGCTCTGTCTGCACGTTCTTATTCCTTTCCCATCCCTTGCCCAGCAGCATTTTGCTGTTACTTGTCTTTTGACGTTCACTGATTGTGGGCTGCACTTAATTCTGCCCCTTGTCCCAAGAATAGACTTTCCTCACATCCTGCTCCCTTTCCTCAGCTATAATGAGTGGGCAGGACCAACATACCAGAACCAGCCAGTTTTCTCTTTCCCCTGCTACATTGATGTTTTCATTCATCTGTCTGGGGGGTCTTACTTCTCCCTACAGGGCTACTGCCCCTCCCTTCAAGATCTTTGGTTCATTCTGATCTATTCTGTGAGTGCTCAATGGAGTTCATGGAGAAAGAGCCTGCAAAAGTGCTGAAGGAGGTCATCAAGTGGCTGTGATCACTGGTTGACCTGAGAGCTGAACAGAAGGCAACTGGAGACTCCTCACCTAGTCCCCTGTCCTTGGAACATACGTTCTTCCCACCATTCCCACACTAGGAGCCATTTCTAGGGTAGCCCAGGAGAGCAATGGGTTATTGGGACCATCTGGACTGAATGCACAACAGATCCCCCACTAAGGCCTCTACATAAACGTTAAGAATCTGGCGGGCAGGTGCAGAGATCTACTTATCTTACAACTACCCAAGACAAGCCTTGTATGTAATTCTCTTACTAATTAAGACTGACACCTACCACCTAGAGTGGTCTGTGTCTTTCTTCAGTCTCCCCTCGCTCTCCATGTATGGGGACCAATTTCTGATTTCACCTGAGAAGCTCCCAAGGTTGCAAAGCAACAAAAAGGGTGCAGACCCCTTCAGTTTCTGCAGCACCCAGTTCCACTCTATTCCACCAGCCCACACATAGCCTTAACCAACTTCTGAGCTATCCTAGCTGAGCTCTTCCGATTCATGTTCAGTTGCATCTACCCCCCAGAGAAGCACATATTTGTGTGCCCTCTCTCCCTGGAATCACTATCTCTTTTTAGATTTGGGGCCATATTTGTTCTGTGACCTCAGGTCTCTCATGAGTGGTTGGCTTGTTTGTTTGTTTTAAGTTAAGACTATTTTTTAAGAGAAGTTTTGGGTTCACAGAAGAATTGAGAGGAAGGTACAGAGATTTCCCACATCCTTCCTGGGCCTGCACATGCACAGCCTCCCTTACTATCAACATGCCCCACCACACTCATGCGTTTGTTGCAACTGATGAACCTACACTAACACATCATTATCACCCGAAGTCCACAGTTTACATTAGGGTTCACTCTTGGTGTTGTAGAGCCAATGGTTTTTTTTAAGTCATGAAAGTGAATTTAGTTTGTTTTTTTGTCATAAATTTGAGAACAACACTAATTCCATGTCTCTACATTCTTCCCAGGAAGAAGCTAGAACTGGTCAATTCTGTTGTTTAAAAATGTGATATGACAGTTTGGGTGGGAGTTTAAACTATCCTCATGAGTACAAACGCACTGTGTCCCCTTGTTCATCCAGAAACCTACACCAGTTGTGAAGTATTTTTGATGGATTAGTATTGTGGACTAAAGAATACAGACTGAGAAATAGTTTTGAAATCCTTATTCTAGACTGGTCATGTAAAATATTATATGAAGTTTTTACTTATGAACCAGGATTTTCTATTCTACTTATTTTATTAAGTATCTTATTCAATAGACTATCCAGTATTTTATTCATATGTTGAAAATCTAATTTGTTAATTCATTGAAAATAATATTTTTGAGTGCCAAATTATAGTACTCAATACAGTGCACTTTATACCCAGTTCCTTTTTTTTTTTTTTAACATTTATTTATTATTGAGAGACAGAGAGAGAGCATGAGCATGGGAGGGGCAGAGAGAGGAGGAGACACAGAATCCAAAGCAGGATCCAGGCTCTGAGCTGTCAGCACAGAGCCTGACACGGGGCTCGAACTCACAAACCGCGAGATCATGACCTGAGCTTACCCAGGAAGTTGGACTGAAGTCGGATGCTTACCCAACTGAGCTACCCAGGTGTGCCAATTTTATACCTAGTTCTAAGCAAGAGATAAAGTGGCAAGCCATCATTACTCCCAGGAGCATAGTTTTGGGTTGTTTTAATTTGCTATTGGTGAAACCATCCCTGTCAAACACAAAAGTGTTTATGCTTGGGTGTAGAAATCGGTGTAAGAGAAAGGGAGAGCTTTGAGAACAGAAAACTCTATGCTTTTCTTTGCCAATGGGGAGACTGATAGCCCTGGAAGCAGCTTCTTTTCAAAATACTTTGTGCCTTTGGAGACGTTTCCTAACCGATACCCAAACTCAATCTAAGGGATAAACTTTTATTATTATCTTCCCTTGATCAAAGCTCAAAACAGAGGCTGACACCAGTTCAATTACTATATGATTGTTGATATTGAATACAACTATACTTTCTAATTCTTTGACTTTCTTGCTGTTATTTTCCAAATTTCTCCTTCCTCAAACCTAGGAAACTATAAAACAGGAATTTAACAGTAATAATAACCAGAAGCAATTATTTCTGCAGCTGAGTTTAAACACATCTGTCCTGAAGATGGTTCTAAGAGAGTTGGAGAGAAAGGATATACACGTGGCAGAGTAATTTCTAATACCAGATGATATATACTTAGTACCAATTGAATTGCATAAACATGGCACATTCATCAAATGTCATCTCTGAAGCCCAGGGCAGGCCAAGAAGCAGTAACTTCAGCTAGGTCTTGTGGTCACATCTAGGCAGAGAGAAGGAAGTGGGATGTAGACATAAGGAATTGTACTGGAAAAGCCATAGTGGCTAAAATGTACATAACATGTTGAGGAAACATTGTCTAGACTCATGTAGTTTATATAAAAATTCAAAGAGTAGAGTAAAATAAGCTCAAAGAAGTTTATTATAGCACACTGTGGGTTGTAAAACTAACTGCTTTATCTACCCAGAACTCTTTGGTTTAGTCTGGTCAGCACCACCTTCTTTTAGGGAATTGCTCTCTCCCACCCCCACCCCCAACTCAACCACATAGTTCCAATGGGGTCTGACAATAACAGCCTCTGTTTCTGTGCACCCAACTCTTCCCATTGTTACAGCAGGGCATTCAGTGAGAGACCTTCCTTAGGATGTCTGCATTTGGAATTAAAGGCAATTTTTTTTTTCTGTACAATGAAAATCTATAGAAGTGTGAGCCTAAAGTTGCCAGAGGCCACAGAGAAAGGGAGCTATCAGAGAGAACTAGGAAAAAGAGACAAGCAAAGAAGCCTGATGATGTTCAAGCTCCTGGTTCCAGCCACATCTTTTCTTCCTGTTAGTTTCATGAACCATTGACCTTCCCTTCTCACCCAAGCCAGATTCTGTAATTCATAAACAAGAGTCCTGATTAATATATAGAGTAAATAAGCTGTCCTTGATTGCCAGACAAAGGTATTTGGATTTGGGGAGCTAACTGCAATGACTGTGAGGTTCTATCCTTCTGATAATCTTCAATTTCATAATATTTACTTATAAACACAGTAGGAACCATTGAAGTTTTAAGAAAGGTATTGATGTCTGCAAAGCAGAATTTCAAGATTATTGTGGCAGGAGTGTATAGAATGGATTGGAGTGGGGATAGGCTAGAGACTATTAAACCAGAAGAGCTGACCATTCGAACAGTTCAGCCACGAGGTAAATAGGCAACTCAGACTGCAGGTGGGAGCCCAGAGTGGAAAGGAAAGGTCACAGTAAAGAATCATTAATCTTTCCAGGATAGTCATCAGAGGTGAAGCACCATCACTGGGCATTTGGTTATGACTAATGGATTGAGATTCCTGTCTTTTTCCAAATATTTAATACAAAATAAGTCTCCCATTTCCTTGGGTTTTCTTGAGTCTTTTCCCAGGGAAATCCACCTCATCTTCTGAGACACAAAAGCTTAAGTCATATTTCCACAAAAATCCTTCTAAGTAAAACAAAGACGTTCTTCCAAATTGACATTTCAATAGCAATTTTGGTTTTTCATGACTCACTGACTTCAGACAAGAGGAGGTAAACAGGACAGATCATGCATAAAACCTGTGTCGTTCTCATGGAATCACAGGTTTCTGAAAGACAACACGAGGTCATCTGTTTATCCCTCCTGCCTTGTCCAGCCATTCCTAAACCCTCCTGGAGAGTGATGACCTCTGATTTAAGCATTTTTAAAGCATCTTATTGCTATAGTGATTCCCCCCAACACACATGCACACATGTACACACATGCACACCACACATGCATGTGCACACACACACACATACACACATGTCCACACAAGTACACAAGCGCGCACACACACACACACACACACACACACACACAGCCAATGGATCCTAATTTCAGGACTTAACAGCTCTCATTCTGATGTTGAGATTGGGTAAAAAATGGTGTCTTTAATAGAAACTCCTGCTTTCTTAGGATTTTAGAGTAGGTGGCCTTTATAGATTGTTCCATCCTAGTGTTTACCAACCTGACCTAATCAAAGGCATCACTTGGGATGTTTGTTCAAAATGTACATTCCCTAGCATCCACCCAGGATGAATTTTGAGTCACGGGTCAGGACTGGAGTGCTAGAGCTCTCATTGGGAAATTTTGGGGAATACTGTATCTAATCCTTGAGGATCCAAATGAGGCTGCAAGAAATTAAATTGCACAGCTGCTGTCAGAACTCAGAGCTCCTCAGTCCTATCAAGATTCTTGTTTAACTTTGTGCTTCTCATAACGAAAATGGGGAACCACCAGTTTTCTCTCTTGGAGTGGGTTTAATCCCACTGTGCATGTAACTATCATTGCACTTCACACCTGACAGTTTAACTGTCTCCCTTGATGCTGATGTCATGACAATAATATCAACAGCAATAATAATGCTCTCTACAATTTACGAAATACTTTCCTGTTAGATCTGAATCCATTTAGGTTCTGAGAAACAATGTTCTATAAAGGCAAAAGCTAGGAAGTCACTGATCCATCTGATTTGCCCTTGTTTCTACATTGACTCTGGTACTCACAGGAAGGGCCCTTTATTGAGAACTTGTGAGGAACAGAGCCCTACACTTAAGACCATTACAGACATCATCTCATTAAATCCCAATAACCCAGTTATCATATCATCATCATTTTCCTAAAAGCCTACTTCAGCTGAATTCCCCTGACATCCACCATTCTTTTACTGGGACCTCTATTATTGTCTACTTCTTGGGCTGGATGTAATATTTGCCTGACCTAGTCATAGCTATCTCAAGTCTTATACATCCTTCCAATGGTCTATCTCGATTACATCTTTGGATTTAAGCTTGAGATACCAAACATTACTCCTGAGACAGAGGGACAGCAAGAGTCAAGAAGGAAAAAAAAAAAAAAAAAACCCACAATTTTGAAAAACAGAAATCCACTAGCCAGGAATCCAGGAGTAATGGTTTTGCATGGAAAACTCCATCTGTTTTTTGTGGGATCTGGATCATATTTTTCCCTCCAGCCACGGGAATACGCCACTCAAAAGGATCTGCCTTGGATGGTGACAAGATGTACTCTGCCATTAAGCACTCGTGGCAAGGAAAGCATCCAGGATTTGCTTACTAAGAGGCGATGGCAAAAGAAGTAAGCTGTGCTAAAGCCTCCAGAATAAATTTCTGTTTAAATCCAAGCCATGGATTTGAGACTGGGTATAAAAAAACTTAAAGCCAACAGACTGGCACTTGGGTGTAGCTGGCACTGTACGTTCTCCTAATTATTTGAAAATATGCTCTGTTGACTAAGCCACACTTAAAGAATAGGGAATGTCATCATAAAGGTTCTAGAAAAAATAAAATCTGATCAGGTCTTGGAATAAAAGAAAAATAAGAGCAAATTCTACCTCCAGATGAGTAGTTGTCTTTCTCAGAAGCAGGCCCACGTGGGTTAATGAACCTTCAGTAAAGGAAAAAGGGTTTGGAAGTGAGACGCACCTAATTTTAAATCCTGTCTCTTCTCCTAAATAGTGTAATTGCTTTGGGCCTCAGCCTCCCTGTCTGCACAACTGATAGAATAAAACCACAGAAGCTTATCCGGTCACCCCACGGAAGTTACTATCACAGCACTTGGCATAGTAGGCAAGTGTTTTTTAAAACCTATTCCTTCACAAGAGAGAAATTCACATGAGGGATGGCACCCAACCATTTTGTGTGATCATTTGAGGGAAATGAAACACGGGCGTTCCTCCAGGAAACGATGCTGGTTATTTGGTTCAGAGCTGAAACCACTTTACCACAAAATGGAAGAGAGGCGAGATCGGAGGAGGCAGCTGAAGGGACATGGAGGCATCCACAGGCCTGGCTTTCATTCTGGGCCCCAGACAGGCTGGTCCTCCCTGGGCAAGTCACCGAAACTTATGGTGTGCCGATGGCAATGGTGCTGTTCAGAGCATCCACACAGCGCACCTGCAGCCGGGATGAGTTTGGACAAATGTGGCACCAGGCCGTTGCAAGCATCGCAGAGACCGCAGATACAGGCGCTGTAGGGATGTTCTTTCTCCCTTCCGACGCGTAGCAGAGATGGTGAATTTTTCAATTACAGTAAGACCCTCTTAAAGACAAAACTCTCTAACAGCCACTGACATTTGAGAGGTTGAGTCAGCATATCCCCCCAAAGTCCGATAGTTCGCTGAGTGTTCAGTGAAGCCACATCAATCATTTTGACTTCCTTTTGATAAACTGGATAGAAGGAAATCTCGCTCAGAAAGAACCATTCCAATTGGAAATAATCTTAAAGGACAGCTGAAAATAACAATCACTGAACATCTCTCATGTGCCAAGATCTTACCGTTTTATGTTCATTCTCTTAACAGTTTTCCAAATTAGGGCTTAATATTCCCATTTTAAAGATAAAGGGCTATGGCCCAAAGAGAATAAGCTACATGCCCATCATTTCACAGCAAGTGAGTAACAGAAACTCCATTTGTACTGCATTTTGTCTTTAAGACACCCTGATATCTCATTGCATCACACTGGCTCAAGGACATTGGGGAAGTCAGAATGGACAATTAAGAAGTACGATGTGAGTATTTTAATGTTGTATTTAATGTTCTCTGCATTTTCTTTTGGCCTTAGTGTTGAGGGGGAAACTAGTTTCACATACTTCTGAGTTTGCCCACGGATATTTATGTCATGTAGTATCTCCCAAGAAGGTGAGGAGGAATTCAATTCTGACACTAACTAGCCGGAGGCAGCACAGACCTCGCAGGTTGAGGGCAAAGTCCTCCACCAGATTACCTCCATTTCAGAGGTTAGCCACCAGCTGCAAGTCTCAGGGATCTTCAGGCCACAGAAACTTCAGACAGACTGGCTACAAAAGAAAGGGGTGCCCCATGCCCCCAGATTCAACGATTTGCTAGAATGACTCTCAGAACTCAGGAAAGCACTATACTTATGATTATACTTTTTATAAGGGATCCCCCTAGAGGTTAAGACCTGGGAAGGTCCTAGACGTGGACCTTCTGTGCCTTTTCCCAGGGGAATCACAGGCATCACCCCCCCCTTCCCCAAACACACACACACACACATCACAGCAATAATGTGTATACTAACCAAGAAGCTCCACTGTCTAGTTTTTACTGGGGTTTCATTCCATGAGCATGATTGATTGGGCTCAATTTCTAGCCCTCCTCCATGCCATAGATGTCAAGGAAGCTCAAAGTCCCAACTCACTAATCAACATGGTGGGTCTTTCTTGTGACCAGCCCCTGTGCTACAATTAAGTAGGGGCCTACTGGGAGCCATTTCATTAACATAAAAATGATACTCTTCATCACTTGGGATAGTCCATAGATTAGAGTCTCCTTCCCAGTCAAATTCTTTATTGTAATGCCATCACCCTGTACCATCCCAGTCCCCAGATTTGTTCTGTTTTCTAGCACCTTCAATTCTATCAGAGATACTGCCCACCACCCTTTAAGCCTGCCACAGCTGAAAATCTGTAGATTTCTTTGGCTCTGTCTTTCCTTTGTCCTTCTCAAGTAGCCGGATTTCCCCTGGGCTGATTTTCATCTCTAGGTTTCCTGGATTCATCCTCTCCTCTCCACTTCTACTACCACCATTACCACTGACATTTAGGATCCAAACCGTCAGGATCCTAAGTTGTTGTGGAACTTCCTGAGGAAAAGTACACAGTATGGTAATTGGAAGGAGTGCTGATTCTAAAGTCTTGAGTGTGAAGTCGAGCTCAACTGCAGGCTACAGATACATCGTAGAGTCACTGCATAGGGCAGAGATGTGAAGGGTGCAGCACATAGATACTTATACACAGAAAGTCAGATCTGCAGTTAAATGGGTATTTTTCACACTCACCACACATTTCTCTAAACCCATCCTTTTTAAGGCACTGTATTAATTTCTTATTACCGCTGAAACAAATTAGCATGAACAGCGGTTTAAACAATATGAATTAATTTTCTTATAGTTTTAGAGGTCAGATGTCCAAAATGAGTTTCACTAGGCTAGACTGAAGGTGTTGGCAAGGCTGTGTTCATCCTGGATGCTCTGGGGTAGCACCTGTTTCCTTGTCTTTTCCAGCTAGAGGCCACCTGCATTCCTTGAGTCTTTTCTCCATCTTCAAAGCCAGCTGAATTGGGCCAAGTCCTTCTCATGCTACCATCTCTCTGGTTCTCCCTCCTCTGCCTGTTTCTTCCACAGTTAAGGGCCCATGTGATTACATTGGGTCCACCTGAATAATCCAAGCTAACTCCCCATTTTAACATCAGCTAGTTAACAACCTTAACATCTCTGCACCCTTACTTCCCCTTTGCCATATAAGGTAACAGAAATTATTCCCAGAGATTAGGAAATGGACATCTTTGGCAGGGGAGGGCATTACTCTGTCTCATGCCAAGTTCAGGTGAAATATTACCTATGAAGCCTATCCTGATGACTCTCATTTATATTGCTCTCTTCCCTCTAATTCAGTAGTTTCCAATTTTGTCAGCTGCAACACCTTAAAAAATACTGATGTTTGGGTTCCGTTCTTGAGTCTGGGGGATTAAATTGGTCCAAGGTGTGACCTGAGCAAAGGACATTTTTACAAAACTCCCTTAATCATTCTAATTTGCAGCCAAGATTGAGAACCACTGCTCCAGTAAATGTCTGTGTTTTCATCTTATCTGTCAATGCAGAGAGGAGGTATCACATGATAATTAAAAGGAAGACTGCACAATGCCTGCATTCATATCTCTTGGCTCCACTTCTAACTAGTGGTCAGACCTTGAGCTGTTTAAGCAATCCCTCAGTGCCTGTGCTTCTTCACTTGTAAACTGGAAGGAAAAATAAGGCCCCCTAGATTTGTTGAGAAGGTTGAATAATTCAATGTATATAAAAGTGTTTAGTAGCCTTATCTTTGAAACTCACCTAAAAGCTTTGCCTGGGCATAACCAGCCACTCTTTCTGTGGTTCTCAAAAAATACTTGTTATTTGATGGATAGAAAACAAGCAAGTGTGGCCAAACCACATGATTGCAGTTCTTTGAGCCATAAATCTTATTTTAGTTTATTTTTAGAATAGTTCTGTCATATCTTTGCTCTCCAAATATCTTCAACCAGTGTAAGCTGAATGCACATTAGAATCTTTTTGGAAGCTTTTTAAAAGTAGTAGGCCCAGGATCCCCCTCCTCCCTGAGATATTAACTCAACTGGAGCCCAGGCATCAGTATCTTTTAGCTCTCTAGGTAATTACAATACAGAGCAAAGGATTAGAATCTCAGACCTGGACTAGATGCCCACAACTGTTGTACTCTGAGTACATGTAACAAAGGTAATGACTTATGCCTGGGAATGACTAGGAAAGAGTGTAATAAAAGGGAAGTAGGAAAGGGAAAGGATTTAAAAAGAGAAAAAGGAAGGGAAAGAGGGAAAGGGAGAAATAGAGGGGAGAGAGAGAGGGAGACACACGGAGACACACACACACACACACACACACACACACACACACACACACAGCGAGAGAGAGAGAGAGAGAGAGAGAGAGAGAGAGAGAGAGACCAGAAACAGAGAAAGTAAGGAAAGAAAGATGGTCAAGTACAGCTAAAAGGTATGTCTTGATGACTTCTTCATACTCATGCTATGTGTTAACTATGTTCTTCCATCCCAATTGGGTCTTAGGGAAAGATGGGTATCCATGAACAGAATCTCATTAGAGAAGTGGAAATTCTATGCCCTTCCAGAGTTTGTACTCAAAATATATTTCAGCAAACATGAATCCAACAGCAGCACAGATTTGTTCTGTGGCTATTCAGGTAAGTAGTTCTAGAAGTTGTGTTAAAAAAAGACTAAGCTGAAAGTTTGGGGCCATCCCTTAATTCCAGAGAAGAAATTCCTTGCTCATCCTGAGTA
Source organism: Herpailurus yagouaroundi (assembly GCF_014898765.1). Classification (NCBI taxonomy): domain Eukaryota; kingdom Metazoa; phylum Chordata; class Mammalia; order Carnivora; family Felidae; genus Herpailurus; species Herpailurus yagouaroundi. Next base: position 28,545,488 of record NW_024412417.1, on the reverse strand, counting down.
GCACACAGGTCACTCTGGGGATCGCAAGGAACGTGAGTCAGAGAAGACAATTACTCAAGAAAGTTACCCAATCTCCTAACATCCGGTGGTGGAGAGAGGCTTTGAGTAACCTCAAGGTGACTCCCAGACAGGTGGCCACAGCACAAAGACATTTCCTATCGGCTGCAAAAGGATCTATACCAAAAATCATGTCATCACTTGAATTTACTTACCTGTTATGATTTAGAAAATCTTTTCCCGCTTATGATCTTACCTGATTTTTTTTTTTCAGGGGCAAAATAACCTTTGTAAGACACATGGGTTAAATATTATCCCCATACTGACGATGAAGACTCAAGTCTTAGGCAATGAGTGACTGAATGATAGAGATAATCCTCTCTCTTTTCAGAATGCACCCTTCCTTAAGAAAAGCATAATTAATCATGGTATAGATGATTATAAAATAAACAGTAAGAATTCAGCACCAGGAGGGCACCGGTGAGGGTCCATCTAAGAAAACTCCCTAAGGAAAGGTGAGCCTGGGGAGGGGTTTTGATACAGCAAGTTCCACTGGGAAATGGAAACTTAATATAGACAGTATATTTAGCCAGCAAAAGATTATATATAAGATACCACTACATATATATTTCTGGAGTGAACATGAAATCTCACTTACCAAATGTTCCCATGTTCAAAGTCAGTCACTTTATTAATACTAGTGACTGATTACTAAATATCTGAGTAGCAGAATAGGACAAGATTCTTGACATGCACTAACAGTCCAACTCTAACAACTGCCCTACGATATGGGTCTTTATTAAGTTATTCTCTATTCATGTACAAGGAGACTGAGACCCACCAGGCCAGGGCCCCACAGCTGGTGGACGGCAGGGCCATGATTCAGACCCAGGTCGCTCTGACTCCCGGCTCATGCTTTTTCCGCTGCTCTACGCCATCTCCTCAAAGCCCATAATTAAGCAAAATAATATGCTCTTCACAAATGAAAAGATCTCATGCAAGAAAGTGACGAGACGACTCGTTTGGTTGATGGGCTTCCAAATATGCGGCGGATCCTTTTTCTGGAAACCGCATTTGGCATAAGGGGGCCTAAAGTCCAGACGGTTTTCATGACGTAACTCAAGGTCTCCGTGAATGTCAGCCTTGAGTCTGAAATAGCTCTGAGACCTCCCATCCTGGCATCTTCCCTGCGACACCCCCCGGTGCCCCCGGCCGAGCTCAGACTGCCCACGGAACCTGCGGGTGGGTGAGCGGACAGTGCCGGCGGGGGTTTGAAACAAGGTACATCGTGGTCCCCTCCTCCATCCCAGTAACTATTTCCGACGCTCTCACTCCCTCTCGGAGCTTATTCTCGGCTCCGTAGGACTTCATGTTTGTTTGTTTTGCTTTCAGGTTTAAAAAGGACTCTTAGCAGCAGTTCAAGACTTTTATAAAATTAATCCCTCGTCACTTAGAGCAATCCAGAGGGCTGCTGGAAAGGAATGGCACTCTGCGAGGTGGTGCCTGAGACCGGATTTTGAGTGTGGTCTGGTCTTGCATAAAAGTCATTTTCAAGGTGTTTCTCTCTGTCTCCATTCCTATCTACCTCGTCTTAATCAAACAGCATGTTCCCTCAAGTCATAAAGTCAGCCAACAGTACACCCCAGGGTTCTCATTGCACCCAATGGCCTTACCTGTGAGCCCCAGTGATTCTGCAGCTCCAGTGCCTCGGCAGGTCGCTGTCTCCCCCAGTCTTCCTTGGCCCCGTGCCTTGTCTCCCTTGGGACCCTTTTCCTACCAGAGTTTAGTTTCTGTCAAATGGAAGCAATAAAAAGTAGTGAAAAGGGGCACTGGGATTACAGCCCTAAGAACTCGGTCTGAGTTTACTTGCCTCTGCCCTCACATTGCTGACAGACGACCACGGACTAGTCAGAAACTCCTGTTCTCATATAGAAAGCAGAGATCACAGTCTTATGCGTCTTACTTATCTCACAGACCTATAATAAGGATCAGGGGACAGAGTGGACAAAAAAGAACTCGGAAAATGTGAGGTAAGCATTAGTTCATTCACTGCCACTCCTGTGACTGGAGGCTATCTCTTTGACAGAGGGGAGGCAGAACCGGAAGAGAATTATTGTGTGTTGCCATGTGATGGAATAAGGTTCAGAGCGTCAAGGGGGCCTGGAGGAGGGATCCTGGCCGATGTCCGGGGTTTGGGGATGCAGCCAGGTGCCAGGAACTATCCCCAGAGGAAGTCAGATATGAGCTCGGCCATGATGGCTGAGTGGGTGAAAACAAAGGCCCAAAGAGCATCTCAGGACAAAAGACCAGCACATATAAAGAGCTGCTTATGCTAACGTCAATTTCATCTCCTAAGTGCCAGGGAGGGCACAATGGCTTCAAGTAGATAGTGGAATAAGAAGAAGCATGTTTTAGGAAGATGATTTTAGAGGCCATGGGGCAAGGAAAACATGAGAAAAATTAGTTTTTGTTGTTGTTATTATTATTATCATTATTATTATTATGAGATTATCTCTCACATGAGCCTGAATAGAAATTAAGTACGAATTGAGTCAAGAGTTCAGTTATCTAGTCTCTGCACGAAGGAAAGAGAGTGAGCCCTGGGGCAAGACTGGGGGGGAAAGAGGATTGGCCTTCGTTCCAAGGCCAGGTGACACCCTGGAGTAGGATAAAGGCTCCCTTTCTAGGGAGTGGAGATTTCTACTATCAGTAACCTCAAGGAGGAGTTGATGCTGGAAAATGAAATGGAGCCCGGGATGACAAAACTTACCTCTGAGCCTGGTCTCAAAGGAGTCTAGATAAGTTCAAGGACATCCTTTTGCAGCAAAAACATCTTTTGTCATAGAAAGACAGCCCTGAAGGCATACCAGGAAGCCGCTGAGAGGGACCCCAGGAGAAAGCACTTGGGTCTATCATACCTGAGCATCTCCATATCAAATAGCAGTTGCATTTCCCCCTTTCTCTTATCCCAGAGCCATCAACCATGTCATGAAAACTTGTTAACTAACTGGTCTCAGCTGGGCTGAAGCCTGAAGCTTGCCCAGGCCAGAACCATTATTCTGTGAGAATAATACTGTTCACTGAGCATTTTCTATGTGCCAGGAACAGAGTTAGGAGCTTAAGTGGATGACCTTATTTTCTCAACAATCTTGAGATTATAGAACTCCAGTTAACCTCATTTTACAGGTAAGAAATCTAAGGTGTAGAGCGGTTAGAGAACATGCCCAAGTCCCACAGCTGATATGAGGCATTCTGTCCAGAGATAATTCCATTTGCTGCTACCCTAGACTACCTCCCAGCTATGGCCCAAGTGAGCAATGGCCATACCCATGCATGGAGTGGATATGAAGGAGACTGGTAGTGTCATGGGGAGCTGTCTGAGATGAAGCAGCCATCATGGGTCCATGGCTGAAAGATGCCAGTACACATGCATTAACACTGGGGACAGAGGCAGATGTGGCCTGGTGCTTCTTTGACAGCCAGAAAAAAGGTCAGGAAATCTCAGAATGAAAACTAAGCCCCTGGTCACGGTAATGAATGGCACCAAGCTGCCAGACTTTAGCCTAACCAGTGTGGCCGTCTTCATGCCTACTAGCTGGTGAGCCCTGAGGGACTTCCAGCTTGCCATTGCATGGCCATGAGACCATTTTCACAGAGGAAAACATCAAGAAGTTACAAAGTGGCCCATAATCCAATTTCAAACTTGAAAATTCCTGAGAAAACGCTCCATTCTACTTGGGCCTAAACAAATTACACGCTGACAGCATGCTGTTTTTAGAGTCCTCTGACTTAATGTGCTGTTTTATTATCAACTCCACTGTTACTAATGGATTTTCTTTGGAACTCAATACTCGCAGGGCAAGGAAGAAACTAGCAGCAGCACCAGATGCTTCTTTATTTTATTAAAAAAAAATTTTTTTTTTACTGTTTATTTTTGAGAGAGACAGAGACAGAATGTGAGTGGGTTAGGGGCAGAGAGAGAGGGAGACACAGAAGCAGAAGCAGGCTCCAGGATCTGAGCTGTCAGCACAGAGCCCGACATGGGGCTCGAACCCATGAGCTGTGAGGTCATGACCTGAGCCCAAGTCAGATGCTCACCCGACTGAGCCACCCAGGCGCCCCGTCCAGATGCTTCTTTAAAGGCAAACAATATCAATGTCTACCCCAGGGGCCTTAGAGACATGTGGTTGCCTTCAGAACCAGGCCCAAGGGAGCTGTCTGGAGTCTTAGCCTCTCATGGGGAAGCCTCTTCACTTCCACAATCCCTGTAGAATGTTCCACAGTTCACAGATGACCCCACTACTGGAACTTTTCCAAATAAGGCAGTGGAATCTCAAGATCCCTACCACTCAAAATATAGAAATCCAAATTGTCATCAGCAGAAGCATCTGGAAGCTTGTTAGAAATGCAAGATCTCAGGCCCCACCAAAGACATAATAAATCAGAATCACATTTAACAAGATCCCCAGGTGATTTGTGTGCATGTTAAAATTAAGAATCCCAGCTTCAGATTACTTGAGATCTCTAAAGAGCAAGCACCACATGGGTTGTAATAGCCATATTACAACATTCACTTGCGTATGGGATTGTGCTGCTCAAATAATTAATGAATCCATTAACTACTGACATCTCAACATGTGTCCCCTGCTCTGCTAAACACTGTTGGTGATACCAAAAAAAAAAAAAAAAAAAAAGTCAAGATATGATTCCTGTTGACTGCATGCTTACAATTCTGTCAGAGAAAGAAAATATACACACGCTCAGAATGACCTTTCAGAAAAGGAATAATGACCCTAGCACCATCCTTCATAAAATAACCAGGATTCCCCAGTGCGAACTGGGTGAAGTCTACCCTACAGCAGAGCATCAGAAGCCTTCAAGAGCTCAAAGCACACCTTCCTCCCCCACCTTATCCACGGCCACAGCCTTCCCCCCGTGCTTTGCCCCAGCCACACTGAACTTGAAATTCTTAGAAGGTGAAAACCTTGCTCCTATGTCCATGCCTTGCCCTTGCAGAATGACCCACCCCTTTCTGCCCTTCCCCCTTTTTTATGATCTCATCATTGAATTTTTTAGACTTAACACGAAAAGCTTTTCTTTGTTTTCAAATTTGAGGGAATTGTTGCCCTTCTTGAGTATTCCCACTGCAAGTTCTGTTTATGACTGTTTCCTAGGTATAAAGGTCTGATTGAAAGAAATAAAAATGGTATATGAAACAGCTATAAATCATTAATGCAATCCATCACATCACCATCTTCACCTCAGACACACCTAAGAGCCCAGTCCCAGCATGTATGCGCCCTGATCCTTCTCCCTCAGACGTCCCTCCACATCATCTGACTGGTGGCTAAGTCAGTCCCTCCACATCATCTGACTGGTGGCTAAGCCCAGTGGGAACTAGAAGCTCAGTCCTAGGCCTGGGATAGCCTCCCACACCTTCTTATTTGGGAGACTCCTGCACATCCTTTGTATCTCATCTCAAATGCAACATTACTGAGCTTCCCCCACTTCCCAGAAGCATACTGGTCCTTCTCATCTCAGTTCCAACATCACTTCGTACCTGTCTCTATCGAAGAGCTTATCTGCTTGATTGTGTACCTTTGCTTGCCTGTCTCTCCCACCTGACTTAGTTTTTCTAGGACAGAGACTTGTCTTCTAAGGCATGAATAGGACTGCTTGTGCATTCTCAGTGTTCTGCAAATGTCTGGCACCAGATAGACCAGTGCTTCCCAACCCCTGCTAATTAATCATCAGAATCAACCACATGTCACACCCATATGCTTGTGCTTCATCCCAAAAGATCCTGCTTCCACAAGTCTAGGATATGGTTCGGGTATCTGTATTTTTCAAATGCCCCCCCCACCCCCCGATAATTCTATGTGCCACCAAGATTTAGAAACACTGCAGTAGGCCCTTACTAAAGTTTGTTAATGACGGAATTATCCATCCTCTACCCCTGAGCATGACTCCTTGCTTTTCTAGATAAACCTGAGGTCCCTTGATTGGGTTGCCTTGGTCCTTCCTGGCTAGATACACACCTTATACCTATTCACATCCTGATATCACTACACTGATATGTACTGAGCAGTATATGTACCTATGGGCTCAATTGTGTGTGGCCATCTTTATGTGTAATTGGAGGCAGACAAGAAAATGATGGATATGTAATTGCAGTAGAATAATGGCAGAGACCTTTCAGGCACACCTAGTTTTCCCTGTCCAATGTTCTCAAGATATCATGCCCATACTTCTATAACATCATCCCTTAACTTCCCTAGAATGAGCATATCTGTGCTTGAAGTAGACTGTGCCCCAGCTAGACTCCTTGAAGGCAGGCTCTTCTCTCTGGGGCTGTTACCTCAGCTCCTATCCCAGTGCCTGCCACAAAATAAGTGCTCAGTAGAGGTCTAATGACTCCCTGATTCCATGAAAACTGAATGTCTGAATGAATAAATGAATGAATGAGAGGATTTGGATTGATGGAAAGGAGGAAGAAAAGCATTCCCACAGAAGTGAGGATTCAGAATCAAGGTGTTCACAGGTCTGGAGAAGAGAATGAGCTTGGTACATAAGACAACTAGATAAGAGTTTTTGAAGATAGCTCCTCCTCTTTGGAGAAAGTCGGAGGCCTCTGTTGTTCCTTCCCATGGGATTTCTAATAATGGACTGTTGTCCTGTGCAGGAGGGAGGTGTCCTGGGAGTCAAGCAGAGTTATTCCTAACTCTGCTATAGGGTTTCTGTGTTGCTATCAATAAAGGGAAGAAAGAAAATGAAAGAGAATATTTACTTAGTATCTATTTTGCCTCTGACGCTTTGCTTATGTTGTTTCCCTGGATAGCGAGGACAGCTTCTTGTGCTATTACTGCCACTTGTCTGGTGATGGAAATTAAAGTAAAAGAGTTTAAATGACTCTGACAACTTGTTCTTTTCCCTGTGTACTTTGCTGCTTCCATTCACTTAAGCTATCTGGGCCTCAGTCTGTACTTGAAAATGAATGGATTGTGTTACATGATGTCTTAGGCCTTTTTAGTTCTAAAACCAATGGGTTTACCTTATTGTGGGGTTTCTCAACCTCGAGGCAACTTCCTTTGAAGCCTGTCTATTACTTAGTACTACCCTATGTACCATTCAATAATTGTTTACTGAATGCAAGAATTGAGTTTAATCACCTGGGCAGCTCTGAGAGATAAAGACAGTATAACATTTTGCTCTAGTTAAAAAAGGTTTACTCACCATCCCTAAGCAAACTGCATATTCCTGTTTCTTCACTTTTGTTTGTAATTTGCTGTCCACTTATCAAAATGCTACTCTGTCTTCAAAGTCTAGCTCGATTCTCCTCCTCCACCAAGGCCTCTCTGGCTGCCAATGAACCAATCAACATGGAAAGGAGGATGGGATTATCACAGTTAATCTGGGGATGGAGTCAGTCACATCTAAACCTTGGGCTATTCCATAGTCAGGGAACGATGATGGGAGGCTACCTCAGGGTCCGATATATTTCCTCAAGGGGATTTAAAGAAAGAATAGTTGAAAATTGTTCTTCTCTAGACTCTCCGGGCTTCAAAGAACCCCACTATTGCCTTAGAAATAAAATGACTATATCTAGTTTTAAAATTTATATCACCTGTAGCTTTTAGAATTCTTCACGGACTTTTCACAACCAACCTCTGCCGTCACATACCATTGAACTTGCACACACCCAGCTTCCTTACATAGAAGGCATCCCTCTGCCTGGGGTAGTGGTGGAAAATTCCTGAAGAGGACTGACTTCATGCATTACATCTCTGCCTGAGGATGTCCTAAAGAGGCCAGGTCACTATCCGTGCAAGCAGAATCGCCTGCCTTATGGAAACATTTCTTCCTTTTAATGCACCTTTGTTCATTCTTAGTAAAACAAGATGGACGTAGCATTACGTACCTACAACCAACAAAACTGAAGTGCTTACTCCCACGTACACACGTGTATTATGATCTCTGACATTCAACATAGATGACTAAGTAATATGTTAAATATTCTGGCTCAACGTGCTATATGAATCATAGTGCACAAAGCTCCTGAGAACTTTAAAATCAGACAATAATTTTTTGTTATCATTTAACATTTGCTTACTTCTATATCCCTGATACACGGCCCAATGACAAAACGAGTCATTCAGTAAATATTTGTTGACTAAATACAACAATCAATGGATTCATCTCTATTTCTTTTATTTTCTCTCCCCTAATATGACTCTGAAAATGTGTCATCAATATAATAAACACATTAATTTAATACTGGAAAACCTGAGTCACATAATGGAAGAAACCTGTGTCCCCAGGGCTTTGCTAATGTTTCTGTAGTAATTCTTGCAATTAATCTGTTTTTACACAGCTCTCTCCTCCACTGGACATGTGTTTTTTAAGGGAGGTGACTGTCTTACTCATCTCTGTATCATCAACATTTATTACAGTGCCCAGCTCATAATAAGTTTAGTAATTGTTTGTTAAATGAGTGAGTAAATATATTTCTAAAATGATTGCTGTGCCTCCAGTGACTTCCTGGCCCCTCCTCATCCCTGTTCTAGTATTTTTTTTTTTTTAGAATTCTCAGCTACTTCTCTGTTATATTTAGACAAGCAGCTTGTGGGAAAATTAAACCCCTCTTACAAAAAGTAGAAACTCCTGATAGAAATAATTTTTAAATGCCTTTTAAATCACAAAATTATAAGGCTTGAAGGAACATCACAAATCTTTCAAACATAGGGGTGCCTGGGTGGCTCAGTCAGTTAAGTGGCCGACTTCAGCTCAGCTGACGATCTCACCATTTGTGAGTTTGAGTCCCGCATCGGGCTCTGTGCTGACGGCTTAGAGCCTGGAGGCTGCTTCGGATTCTGTGTCTCCCTCTCTCTCTGCCCTTCTCCAGCTTGCACTGTCTCTCCCTCTCAAAAATAAATACACGTTAAAAAATTTTTAAAAAAACAACAAATCTTTCAAACATAAATCTCAAGAAAGTTCCCTAGCAATAAGGTGAAATTGGTATAGCTTTTTTTACAAAGAATATGTGAGATACATTAAAAATGAATACTTACAAAAACATATGAACAATCATTACACAGGAGAAATGAACACACAAGGGATAAACATATAGAAAACCTTTCGTATGGGTGTTGGTAGGGAGTGGACGAGGGGTAAAAGAGCTCTCAGGCCCTGTTTATAGGAGGACAGGCTGGAGCTGCCACTCTAAAGACCCAAATGGCATTAATGGCTTTATAGGCATATAACCCAAGATCCTGAATGAATACCCCAAAGAAGTTCTTCCATAACAAAGGAGAAACGAAGAGAATTTAGCAGCGAGTCAGAGGCAATCTGAACATCCATCTGTTGGAGCATGAATAGGTAAAATATGATACACAGACCCCAGGAAACTTCGTATTGCAGTACAAGCTACAAATCAGATGTTCACACAGCAACAGTACTTATTGAGACACATGATACAAAATCACTTATGTAAATGAATCATATATGTACATGAAACAAATGATCTTTTTCAATAACATACACAATAAAAAACAAAGCAACCCACTTTAAATACATGATGATGGCAACCTATCATGGGAAGGGGTTAGGAATATGGAATAACAATAGTGATAACTGGGAACAAATAAGTTTAAAATAAGAGGGAGCCCACATGGCCCATAGATGACATGAACTAAGCAATGTAATCAACTCAAGCCCAATACAGGAGGTCCAACAGAAAAAATTAAATGAAAAGAAAATGTTAGAACTTGCTAGTAATAAAATTAAGGTAAATTAAAACCAAAATAATAAAAGATGTATTTCACTTGAACCAGCAGCTCCGTTTTTGTCCTTATTCAGGATAAATAATGATCAGCACAGCTATTTAACTTTAATTCTGTAAGTATAATCCAATATAATTAAGCAAAAGAAAAATTAAAGGTGTAAAAATTAAAAATGTTGTATTTATTATTTTATTGTATATTTGAAAAACCAAAGAGAAACTGAAAAAGTTTTTTTCATTTTTTGTAGGTTTTTTTGGGATAATTAAAAAAATATATTTATTTTAGAGAGCACAAGAGCATGAACAGAGGAGAGGGGCAGAGGGGGAGAGAGAGAGAGAGAGAGAGAGAGAGAGAGAGAGAGAGAGAATCTTAAGTAGACTCCATGCTCAGCCCAGAGCCAAACATGAGGCTCAGTCCCATGACCCTGGGATGACTTGAGCTGAAATCAACAGTTGAACACTCAACAGACTGACCCACCCAGGTGCCCGGGTAATTTTTTTATTACAAAGAACAAACAAATTTGCCAAGAAAACAGGGTGCACATTTCAAATCTATAAATTAGTAGCCCTTCAGTTGGAATCAACACTAGTTTGTGGGTATAAAGAAAAAAGACTCCATCCACAATGGAATGACAAAAACAAACTTACCATTAGTGTTTAAGATCTAGATAAAGAAAACAGTAACATTCTTCTGAGACAAAGAGAAAACGTGTTCAAATGACAAAGCATGCCATGATCCTGGATGGAGAAAACCTATGTCAATTCTTTCTAAATCAATCTATATGTGTAGTGTCATTTTACTGAATATACCAACAGACTTATTTGAGAAACAAAGAGCTGATTTCAAAGCCAATACAAATGAATAAATAATAACATCCAAGTAAATTCTAAAAAGGAAGAATATTGAGAAGGGACAACCCTTAATGTTAAAATACTGTATAAAGCAAAATTATTTGGAAAGATCATAGATCATAGATCATAGCTACATGAATAGACACACCCGGGAAACAGAAAACAACTCAAATAAATGGTCCCAGATGTACACAGGGATTAAGTATAAGATAAAAGTGGCTTCAAATCAGTAAGGAATAGAAAGATTATTCAACAAATGGTACAGAATAACCAGATGGCTGTGTGAAAGAAAAGACTAGTTGGATCAACAGTATAATTTAAAAATGAAATTTAAGAGTACAAGAAAACATTGTAGTGATTTTTGATAAATAGTCTCTAAGTGGAAAAGGTCTTCCTAAACATGACCAAAAAAACAACAAACAAACAAACAAACAAAAAAAAAACCAAAAAACAAAAAAACCCCACACCAGATGTAATGAAACAAAAAAAAAAATGTGAAAAATTGACAATGAAAAATTTTGGCATAGCAAAGCCCACAGTAGCCAAAATCAGAATTCTCAAGGGCAAAGTGAGAAAATATTTGCAATTTATATCTTAGGAAATGAGGACCCACTTCCCTAATATATAGTAAAAAAAAAAACAAACTCCCATAAACATTAAGAAAAAGATCAACAATCCAATAGAAAAATTAAAGGGATGTTTCAAGAAAAAATAATAGCCCTTAAACATATGTAATTATGTTCAAACTTTTAAGACAATAAATACAAATACAAATTACAGTGAGATACCGTTCCCACTCATCATATTAGGAAATACATTAAAAATGTGTTACTACATGGGTTGTGAAGAATGTGGGAACAGCCACTTTCCTACACTGATGGCAGGAATGTAAACTGGTGGCACCTCTAGGGAGGACAATTCATCAGTAGCTATCAAAATTACAACTGCCAAGTATTTTTGACACAGAAATACCACATCTACATATTCCTCTACAAATATACTTGCACAAGTATATTCACTGTTGCCGTATTTATAAGAGCAAACGATTGAAAACTATGTTTTTTCCAATACTCCACTGAAAATTTTTTCTCTTTATTGCCTTGGGCATGGTTAACAATGTTGATTTTCAAGTTAGTCTCTGAATTTCTGGGACCCCTCTGGATCTGTGTTTATTTCCTATTGTTTCTATTAATTTTTCTTTGGCTTTCTTTGGCTTTCTTGGTTGGTTTGGGTGGCTGGGACTTTCTATTTGTAAAACTGTTTCTAAAAATAATGGGAAGCCATCTGCGGTTCTATTCCAACAGAGAAGATTTACCTTTGCTTCCACCAAGAGCTATCAGCAATCTTGAATCATCTCAATCCAATTTCAGAAATTAGGAAGATGTGATCAGTCCCCATGAGGGCTTGTCACTTGGGGTTCATTCATTCCTCAGGTTCATCCCTTTGCAGTCTCAGCCCAAAGTTGAGAGGTCACCTTGGAGTGTCCATAACTCCTTCTCGTCCCATGAGGTTGTCATGAAGTCCTCAGCATTTTTTTCATTCAGGTATAAAGCACCCTCAGAGGCTGGGCTCACTCACAGTCCTGGATTTCCATTCCCCTCAGCTCCTAACCAAGTAATTCCTGACTCTCTTTTTAACCCTCTACTATCTTCAGGTAGACATTTTTTTTTTTTTTTTTTTTTAAACATTTAGCTAGCTTTTCTGGTTGTCCTAATGGTTTTTTATTCCATATTATCTTTCATGATGACCAGGGACAAAATTCCAAAAAAAACCCATAGGTGTTCTTCAATCAATAAATTATGGTACATTTATACAACAGAATAAATTATTGCATATTTATGGGTAAATAACATTATGGTTAAATAACAAAAGTGTTAAGTCAATTACGGTACATTTACACAAATACAATGCTATTTGGCTACAGAGACTTTTAGGTGCTGATATAGATGAATCTTCAAAATATATTGCTTAGTGAAAAAGCAAGGTACAGAGCAGTGGATGTGGTATGCTATCATACCATATTATATGCTAGAGGTATGCTATACCTCTAGAAGGAGTCAAAATAATTGAATACTTAGATTGTTTGGGGCCTAGAAAAATGTATAGCCAAGGCATGGAAGTGAGAAGAAAATTCTTCATTGTTTTTATCATTTTATACATTTGAATTTTGACACCGGTAATATATTATCTGTTTGATATAAAAGATAAAATAAACATCAAATGATAAAAAATGGGTAAAGCTATGTGCATGAACCTGTTTGTCACCGCAGTACTTACAATAGCAAAAAATTAAGGCAAACTAAACGTTCGACTGTAAGAAAATAGTTATGTCGGGTGCCACTGATGGCATCTTCTGCAATGATATTAAAAATAAATAGGGAAGTTATGGAGAAGCCTGGATACACTACTTTTCTACTGCTGTGTGATAAATGAACACAAACTTAGTGGCATGAGACATCATTTATTCTCTCATAGTTGTAGAGATCAGAAGTCTCTCCCGATAAAGCTGGGTTCTCTGCTCAAGGCTTCACAAGGTTCAAATCGAGTTGTCAGGTGCGCTGAATTCTCATCCTAGAACTCTGCCTACCTCAATGGAAAATGCATTATCATTAAAGAAAGAAAAGAATGATGAGTCTTAAACATATGCAAAGATATTCAATCTTACTAGTAAGAGAAATTACACTGAAGTACACTTTTTATCAGTCAGACAAAAAGTTTTAAAAATTTGGTAACACGTTCAATTGGAAATGGTATATGGAGAGCATTGCTTTCTTACATTATTCTAACTTGTATTAAAATATTGTATACAGAAATATACATAAACTATGATAACAACCAGGTAAAAATAGGTGTGTGTGTGTGTGTGTGTGTGTGTGTGTGTGTGTGTGTGTGTGAAAGAGAAATAAAAGGGAGGGTACAAAAATGTTAATAGTCACACAAAAGAATTTGTGTCACTTAATTTTTCATTATTTTTGAGATTTTTAAGTAAGGTTATTATTTTCTTCTATCATTAAAATTGTATTTAAAAGGAAGAACAGTAACTTTTTCAGTCTGTTTTTACCACTGCACACACAAAAAAGAGTAGATTTATTGCAGTGTACCAGATCATTGCTATTTGCTGGTATTGCTGAGATTAGGACATAGGTCCCCAACTCTGGGTCCTCATGTGCTATGTTGTCCAGTCTCTTGCTGGAAAACTCCAGGCATACGAGACTATGACAATTATGGAATGCATGTTATTTCCTGTGTGCTCACTACTTGCTAGGTACGTTTATGTGCAGTTAACCCTCATGACAATCCTATACGATAAGTATTATTTCATAGTGTCACTGGGTTTTTAATTGCAGCTCTGCTCCAGAAAAACTGAGGGACTTGGCAAGGATTCCACCCCTCCTCGCTCAGTTTCCTCCTTTATAAAATGGAACAAGAGTCATAAGAGTTGTAACTAAAATGAGCCAGATACCATTAATAGCCTACCTGTATCCTCTCAGCACTTAACCACACCCATGCATGCTTAGTTAGCTTCCAACTGGCAGCACCTATGACTTTTTACCTGAGGTTTTCCTCTGACCAGGAAACCCCTTCTATTCACATGTGGGAAAGTCTAGAAGCCTTCTACCTTCCTCCAACAGCTCTTAATCAACGAATAACTGTGGCGTGCATACATAGTCCCTGAGCTACCTCAGACCCTGGGCAAAATGACTGAAGTGCTTGTTCTATTCAATTTCCCATTGTTCTACTTACCCCCAGAGTAATCCCTTGACAATATACTTTCTTTTTCTTTCTTTCTTTCTTTCTTTCTTTCTTTCTTTCTTTCTTTCTTT
>NW_024412417.1:28453959-28531027 GCF_014898765.1 Herpailurus yagouaroundi | reverse complement strand
TTTCTTTCTTTCTTTCTTTCTTTCTTTCTTTCTTTCTTTCTTTCTTTTTCTTTCCCCTTTCTTCCCTTTTCCTTTCTTTCTTTCTTTCTTTCTTTCTTTCTTTCTTTCTTTCTTTCTTTCTTTCTTTCTTTCTTTCTTGTAGAAAGAATATTTAACATGAGATTTACCCTTTTAACAAGTGTTTGACTGTACAGTACAGTATTATTAACTATAGGCATGATGTTGTACAGCAGATTTCTAGAATTTATTCACCTTCCATAACTGAAACTTTATACCCATTAAACAACTCCCCATTTCCCCTTCTCTAAAGCCTTAGCAATCACCATTCTACTCTCTGTTTTCCATGGGTTTGGCTATTTTAGATATCTCATATTAGTAGAATGATAAAGTATTTGTCCTTCTAGGACTGGCTCATTTCACTTAGCATAACAACCTGTAGGCACATCTGTGTTGTAGCATATTTCAGGATTTTCTTCTTTTTTAAGTTAAGGCTGAATAATATTCCATTGTACATTATACCACATATTCTTTATTCATCTGTCAGTGGACATTTGGGTTGTTTCCACATCTTGACTATTCTGACTAGTGCTGCAGTGAACACGACTTCAATCAAGGTTTGATCAGGGCTGTGGTCTCATCTGAAGACTTGACTGGGACAGGATCCACTTCCACACTCACAGTCTTGGAAAAATTCAATTTTCCAGCAGTTATTGGACTGAGGGCCTGCTTACAGCTGGCTATTGGCTAGAAACATTCCTGAATTCCTTGCCACATGCGCCTTCCCACTTGGCAGTATGCGAATTGAGAAGGCAATAGAGAGAATCTGCTAGCAAGATGGAAGTCAAAATTTTATGTCACCCAATTAAAGAAGTGACATCCTATAATTTTTTTTCTTATTCTAATGGTTACAAGTCACTAGGCAAGCCCACATTCAATGGGAAGGGATAGAAAGAGGGTGTGACTGCCAGGAGGCAGGGACCATTGGAAGACATACTGCAATATACCTGTCAATTTAGATCATTCTGATAGGAAGGAAAGAGCCTAGCTCTTTCACAAAACATTCTTTTTCTGTTTCTTTGAGGTATTCTTGCAATCTTAACAGGAGATTTCCCTCATGAAATTAGCTTTTACTTAAGCAAATATATTCCAAGAATGTGATATAGCTCTAACATTCTAACATGTTATGGGTAACAATAAGAAGCCAGACGGAAATCAAAGTTATTCATGAATAGCTGAATTGCAGAAAACCGGGAGAGTACATTCAATATTGGTGGACCAATATGGATACTGGATGTTGACAAACTTAAATCAACATATCTGCATTGAACATACTCTTTTGTATACAAAAGTAGAAACTTGAAATGTATTCGGAAAGAAATCAAATAGAATTAGACTTAAATGTATATATTTCAGTCATCTTTGCTGATATCGTTCATGCTTTCACTTTTAGCAAGAGCCATTATGCTTCTGCTTACAAATGTGATGAAGAAGAACTTGTTCCTTAAAGTAGAAATAAAAATGACTATAAAAATCAGAGTCCATGCTATTATTACTCACTCCTGACAGAGGTGTGCTTACAGAGTACAAAGGGCTGCCTTCCCTCTAATCTGAGGGGATGTTCCAGCCCACCAAATGAAAAATAAAGCTACTTTCAACAGCAACCAAGGAGTTAAGAAGCTGGGTATGAAATTGTGTCTCCCTCATTACCTGCAATGCATGGCTGAAATCATTTGAAGTAACGCCTGGAAATCTCTACTAAAACAATCACAAGGTGGGTTGGGAGTTTATGCCTTTTGACCAGGTCCACAGCCCACATTTGCCACAGAGAATTTTAATTGATATTATTCTAGAGAAGAATTCCTATGCTAGTATTAAATCAGGAAAAAAAACAATTGAACGCTGCATTATTCATCTTTCCAGCATAAATGAAAATAGAATGGATTTAGAGTAAAAAACTACTTTTCAGCAAGGAGAGGGCTTCTAAGTAACCAGACTATCAACTACAAGGATTGGGCCCAATATTACAAAAATATATGTGACAAATGAATAAAAATGTTATTTCTTTTCTGTTTTTCTAACAACTGCACTCAGATATCTGTAGGCTTTTTGAGGAGTTGTTGACTTTTTTTTTAAGTTTATTTATTTATTGTGTGAGAGAGAGAGAGAGAGAGAGAGCGTGGGAGGGGCAGAGAGAGAGGGAGAGAGAGAGAATCTCAAGCAGGCTCTGCACCATCAGTGCAGAGCCCAATACAGGGTTCAAACTCATGAATCCTGAGATCATGACTCAAATGGAAGCCTGATGCTCAACCAACTGAGCCACACAGGCTTCCCTAAAAATGTTATCTCTAAATCACTTTTTCCATAGCACAAATAAGGCAACTGCTTTTTCTTTGTACTATCTATGATTCCAAAACATTGCTTTTATCTTTTTATTTTTTAATTTCTTTAGAAAGAGAGAGTGAGCACATGTGCAAACACAAGTGGGGGAGGGACAGAGGGAAAGAGGGAGAGAATCCTAAGCAGGTTCCATGCTCAGCTCAGAGCCCAAAATGGGGCTGAATCTCATGACAGTGAGATCATGACCTGAGCTGAAACCAAGAGTCTGATGCTTAACTGATTGAGCCACTCAGGCACCCCTCCTTTTATTTTTATAAGTTTGGAATAAAAATTGTCAGGAGTGCTTGGGTGGTTCAGTCAGTTAAGTGTCGACTTCAGCTCAGGTCATGATCTGACCTGAGTTTGAGCCCCACATCAGTCTCTATGCTGACAGCTCAGAGCCTGGAGCCCACTTCAGATTCTGTGTCTCCCTCTCTCTCTCTCTCTGCCCCTCCCTGGCTTGCTCTCTCTCTCAAAATTAAATAAACACTAAAAAAGAGAAAAAAGAATCAAAATTATCAAGCCATTGAGTATACATCTATATGTATATGTATATCTATAGAGACAGATCATCGTACTGAAAGTTTTAACTAGTACCATTGTATATTATATGTCTTTGTGACCTGTCTCCAACTTTGTCTTTATGTTTTTATTGTGTCCTTCCAGGCAAAGTGGAGAGCTAAAAGTGACCCTGAATCCAGAATGTAATTATTCATATACGTAAGATTTCTTTTCTTCTTAGAATTTATCAGAGAAGTTATCTTTGTCAATGAAGATAAGAGACCATTTACATTTTCAAAAATGTAAAAGGCAAGGGGATTTGACATTTATTGAGCACCTAGTATGTGCCAACCTTTTTTTGATGTATATCCTTTCATTGAATGATCAGTCCTACGAGGAAGTACTGTTATCCCAACACGATAAATGAGAAAACAGAAGCTGAGAAGACACAGAAGGAAGAAAATGAACATTTGTTGAGCAAGTGAATACTAACATGAGGTGCACTCTATATTTATACACTCATTTAAATTTTCCATATGCATACCCATGTTATGGTTAAAAAAACCTGGGCTCAGAGTTGTTTAATAATTTACACAATATCATACACATAGTAAGCAATTAATTTGAACTAGAACTTGAGTGGATCTGATTCCTCATATTTTTCCCAATTATATCAAAATACTCCAGCATAAAATCCTTTAAATGTAGCTGCTAGCAGAGGCACTGAAAAATTTAGATGGCTTCCTCCTAGCTTATGAGGGAAAGGTTGCTATTTATAAAACTGTTGTGTTTCCCACCAGGGAAAGGCATCTGGGAACATTTCCAGAATTAAATTCATCCATAATTAAATAAATAAAATTAATAAGAGTAAATATTAGAAGCATCTTTCTTGGCTCAATTGTACATTCCAGTACAGGTACAGTCCCCAAATCTACTCTATTATAATTTCTTTGCCTTCTTTTTTCTTCCTACTAAAATTGTTGAACATTTATTCCTTCATTTGTTTTGTTTTTAACTCACCCATCTCCTGCTCTAGATTAAGAGTTCCTTGGAGTCAGGTACCTTGGTATATCTTAGACATCTAATACTGGCAATGACTGAATAAACAAATGAATTAATTAATAAACAAACAAGAAACAACAGGATACCAAGCCAAACTCATTACGTAGCTCTACTAAGCTTTGGAATAGTCTACAATATGGCACTCCCATTGAAGGTGATGTGATACCTCCAGGCTGCTTCAAGTTGTAGATTTAGCCTGGCAAGTGCTTAGGCAGGATTCAGTTTACTTGAGTAGTACCCACCTCTGTCCCAGCACCATTCAAGATGCTCCGTTCTCAGTTGCTGAGAGACTATAGTCCCTCCGACTCTATGGTTCTCTAGGGCATACTTCTCCAACTTCTCCTCATTCCTCTATTCCAAATACATAATTTTGTTTTGATGTTTGCAAAAATGTTAAACGTAGGCTTTCCTTTTGCTTAATAGAATGCCTACAGGAAATGGGGTAGAGGTTAAGAGCATGTCAGGTCAGACTAAACAGGTTCAAGACTATCATTTATTTATTAGCATGTGACCTTCAAAAAGCAGTATATCTAAGTTTCCGCTTCTCATGAGTAGATGGGGATAATACGAGTACCTACCTCCAAGGATTACTGTGGACATAATATGAGATGATGAACCAAATGCAGTGAGCATGACTCCTGACATATTAATGTTTTAATAAACAGAATGAGAATACAAAAGTGTCTTTTTTCTTTGGCTGTCTGGTTTATAAGTACTTAGGAATTAAAACCAAGAGAAAAGAGAAATCCCCTTTATCTTCCAAAAAAAAGTATTAATTGTGTAGTCTGGTTGCAAGGACAGGAATACCTATGGTTTGGCCCACCTTTAAATCCTGTGCCCATCCTGACACTGAGGCTGAGTGCTTTGGTTGGTGATGTAGGTGTTGGGACCTCCTCAAGGGTCTGGGGTGGGTAAGAGGGTGGAGAGGGGAGTGCTGTCTTACCCAAACCACATGGAGGCACTCACTAAGGGAAAACCAGACCAGAAAGGGCCTTAAAAGCTGCTCTGCATCCCTACAGGACTAAACTAACCAGGAATAACCAACGCAAGATGATGAAACCTTCAAATACCTGTTTTCTCATATTTAAAACCAAAATATTAAGATAAAAAAGAGAGACAATCCAATTCAAGGCCTGTTCTGATTTAATTTAATGGCCCCACAAAGGAATTCTTGCCGTAGAGGTTACAGAGTTGGGTCCAAGCAGTGTTACTGCAACGGACATATCCAGATATCCAAGTAGGTTAATAAGGCTTTTCTTTCATTGCCAATTTAGCTAAGAAAGAATTTCCTTGTAAGGACTCTTTCTACCATCTCCCATAAACTACCTAGATGCTTACTTCAAATTTCCACTTTGCCTATAGAGTCACACAGCCTTGAAAGGCATAGCTCCCCAAATTCACGCTAATACTTGCCCCTACAGGAAGTATGCAAATAAAAGGATCAATTTTCTTCTCTATGTGTCTGTTCTTATTATATTTCAATATGACCACATGTATTCCCTTGTTGGAGTAAAGAATAAGTAACAAAATTCAGAGAGACATAAATTGCCAATACATCCTAATGTAGCTTTGTTCTAGAAGTTGTTACAAAAGTAAAAGTCATATTGATGCCAAGCTCCATAGTACTTAAATCAGGCCATTTAACAGTCTGAGAATCATTTACCCATGAGTGGTAGTGGTGGTGGTGTTGTGTAAGTGTGTCAGTGCACCTGTATTTGTGTTTCCCTTATTCTCTCCCCTCACATTTCTTCTTACAAGAAATTTCTTCTCTCTATGATCCTATACCACTCAAGCCATCAAACATGGTGGAATGAACACAATACTTAGAAAATGTAACTTTGTTTCTTGAATAGAATATCAGACATACAAGCAATTTTTTAAATATGTTCACGTGAAAAGAGAAATAAGTAAATGTAGAAGGTAATTATGGAGGTCACAGAAAGTTTCTTTTCTCCTTTTGTTTTTAAATGAAACGTTCCTTTTCTGGTTACAAAGTACAAGAAAATTCTGGGAATATATTGGGATGACCATTAAAACAGGATACGAAATATGAAAATCTCAAGTAATAAATAACAAACACAAATAGATGGTCTGCCAGTTTGTCAACCTCGAAGCCAAGCATTATAGTCTGGGATCTAAAATGAATAAAGAGGTCATAGAAAAGGATACTGAGCCACACATACAAAGAAATCTCACTGAATTCTATTGTATTCTTAAGACATGGATATTTGTGTGGGTAGTGCATACACTGAAACATCACTTTTATTTAGTACCACCAATTTTGGAGGAGTACAGCACAAGAAATGAAAACCTGGAACCAATTAGAGATGTTCCCAGTTCTGGGTCGAGCCTGTTTTCCCTGGAGGTTCTACAAGCCTACAGCCAACATTACTTTTATCAAATAAAACAATGGTTTCACAAAATGAAAAGATCACTGGATATTGTAGACTACCTTTGGAAAAGGGTCTTATGAAAACATATCTCAATCATTTTACTTGACAGGGCAACTCCATTATTAAAAGTGTATCTATCTTTCAACAAATCTTGATTCATATCGGTAGCTTCCTTCCTAGTTCCAAAAGAGAATACTATCACCATGTGTTTACTATAGTAGAAAGGCTCTTATCATTGTATTATAAGTGGCCTGCTTCCTTAAAATTTGATCTTATTCCTTTCTTAAAGTCTAACTTAATATAATAATGTAATAGAATGTAACATAATGAATATAATATAATATAATATAATATGTACCTATTACATAATACAATGTAACATGTTTATATTTAAATTATTTAGATTATGTTTACTGTTATTCATATATTTATTTAACAGATAATACTTATATCTTATAATAATATAATTTATGAAATATATAACATAATATAATCTATATTACTTACCTAATATGTAGTTATAATATATTAAAACATATATTATATAAGTATCTATATATACATGCTTAATTATACCATTATGGGATGGACTGGAAATAGGGTTGAAAAAGAGTTCCCACTGAGATGTAATTCAGTGGGGTCATGGATTAAGACATCGCAGTTTTAGTAATTCCCCAATCACCAGTATCTCATTCACAAAGCATATTGCTTATAAATCTACCTCAGTTATCATCTTCTCTGAAGACACTTCCATGCCCATACTCTTACCACCAGAAACATAGAGCTACTTTAAAAAATTCCACCAATATTTTGCACAACGAAGTAAAATGCCAATGAACATACAGATAATAGCAGTCTTGCGCCAGCCATCTTGTACAAATTCTTATGATTACACTTGTCACATTGCACTGTAGTTGTTTATTTAATGCCAGTCTACACAGTGGGACTCTGACTTACCTGGGCATAAAGCCACATTCTACTCATTTTTGTATCCAGTGGCAGATACTGCCTGAACCAGGCCGCCATTACTGAGCCAATGCACATATCTCTCAGCTGCTGGCAGTCTCAGCTGCTGATGGCCCATAGCAATCTTTCTCCAGACGGTTCTCTTTGGCCAATAGGAGCCCAGAAATGCCCAAGAGGAGAGCCCTCATCAAAGGACTGGATGATTGAAGGATCCATGGGCCAACCTCTTGATTCAAGGTGGGAGGAGTCTGTGGTATTTTTCATGCCCTGCAGTTCCCATGGAGATCAGGGCTAGAGACTGCTGAACCCACATGCCTGCCTAGCTTTCTCCCCTTTCAGATCTGCTTCCTTCATTTCCTTCCAGGCTTCACCTGGAAACACCTCATCAGCTAATCACTCACACAAAACCCCCCATGTCAGACTATGCTTTTAGGAAATCTGACCTGAGACAGTGCGCAGTGATTTCTGTGACAAATGGTCTTTTCCTCCTATTAAACTCTGAGATCCATAAGAACAGAAAAGATGATTTATTCACCTCTTCGTATCTAGTCCCTAATTCAGTGCTGATAGTAAACACTCAAAAAAATTTTATAAATTGGAATTTATGTGAGTATATTTACCTCATTCCTTATTCTTTTCTTGGATTGAATAGATAAATCCTAGGAAAAGAGAGCCATGGGTTTAAGGATTATAATTGCCATTATCATTTAATACCAACCTTTCTCTAAGACCTAATGAATATGAATTGTCAGGAGAAGTAGTAAGCTCTGAAATGAGGGTGGTGGTAAAGATACCCCTCCTCCCAATTCTATCTTATAGTCATATACATAATTAAACAGTATCTCATTAAATGGATAGATTCTTTAACAGTAGCTAATGGCCATATATCAAACTGAATTTTCTTTTGTTTTCTTTTTCAGCTTCCCATGAGAACATTTTCCCATTCCTCACTTTCATCTTACTCCCATATTAAATCAGAATTAGGTTGGTAAATACAAAGCCAACTCTAGGAAGTAAAGATTTCTCAGTTGCATTTTCTCAGTTCCAACACAATATATCACCAGAGATTAAAACAAATATGGGGCTCTGGTCTCTACCGTATCTCTTGGAAATGGTCCTATTTCTCTTCACTATGGAAGATAGATCAGATTTCACCAAATGAATTAACAAAATCATTTAGAAGGACAAGAACTCCAACATTAATAAAAAACATGTATATATCTAAATTAATCCAAAGGCACAAGTTTCTCCATCAGTGTTTCTGCTTAGACCTATGTCTTACCGAGAAAGTGGCAGAATTGCCATGGGCAGAAAATAGAACAATACTCTCAACGTTCTAATTATAATTCCTGTTACTAACTGATTGCCTCAAAGTCTGGCCAAGAAAGCATAAAAATAATTGACTCTTCACCAATACATTTTGTTTTGAGGTAGACATAGCTTTCTGATGAGAAAAGGCTCATTAGGTTTCTATTACTCAAACTTGTGTCCAATAGACAAGATCCAATTCTTAACACAATGACAAAAAATGACTCAAATACCATCTCTAAGCGGATTCACTCCTTGGGAACATTGGTATTTGGTCAGCTCTTCTGCAAACCTCCAGCTATCAACTGTATCTCAATTACAGAGCTATGAACAAAACACGTGAGATGAGGTGGGGCAGGGGAGGCATGAGAAGGGCACAGGAATTCTAAAGAAAATTGGTCTTCAATATTGAATCAGCTGCCATTGCACCCAAGCGTGGGGCTGGATATGTTACGTTATCTCATCTACTCTTTACTATAACCCTGACAGGGCTGTATTTTTATCTTCATTTTATAAGTGATAAAAGTTGGCTTTACAGAGACCAGACAGCTTTTACAAGTCACATGGCTATTAAGTAGCACAGCTGGAATTCAAACCAGGGACTATCTCTTCCAAAGCCATCATCTTTTTTATTTTTTTTTTAATCATGTTTTAAATTTTTTTCCCCACATTTTATTTATTTTTGAGAGACAGAGAGAGACAGAGCATGAGCAGGGGAAGGGCAGAGAGAGAGGGAGACACAGAATCCGAAGCAGGCTCCAGGCTCTGAGCTGTCAGCACAGAGCCCGATGTGGGGCTCGAACCCACGAACCATGAGATCATGACCTGAGCCAAAGTCAGTTGCTTAACTGACTGAGCCACACAGGCGCCCCAAGCCCATCATCTTTTGACTTTATCACTCTTTATCCAGTTAGCTAGTATTCACTCAAGGTTTATTTTTCACTGAGCTCTTAAATATCCACATCTCTGTGACATGGGGGAGAAAACACTTTTGTGGACTCTTTCTTTATGACACCAGTACAACATTATACCCTTTTGATATATGACTTACTAACAAACAACCAGTGAATGATTTGTTCTAAGAAGCAATTCTATATCCTGAGTAAGACTAGGTGCAGTCTTCTTTAAAGTTATCAAAATGCATTAGTGACATGCGGTGGATGCTTTGAGGGCATGCCAAGGCTTTGGAATATGTCAGCAAATGAAGACAAATGAAGGTAATACTGGGTGCCCCCAATTTTGTGGATAAATGCCCATAGCAGACATAGGCATGTTCATAATTCCATGGCCCCCAAAGCCCTGGGGAAGTTCCAAAATGGTGCCTGATCTCCTGAGTCAGAAAAAAAGGGACTGAGGCTGGGTTCTATTCTAGAGGGAGATGGGGAGAAACCTGGGCTGCCACCCTCTGTTCTCTTTGTGAAGTGGTGTATGAAGTATCTGCTCTGAGTGAAGGATGTGAGACAAAGATGAGAGAACTTGGAGAGTTCTGGCAGAGGTTAAATGGCTTGGATTCACTGTCTTGGGGAATGAGAGAAAGGCTGACTGATGATGGTGGGACTATAATGTAAGCTCCATGAGATCAAGGAATTTTTCTCCTGGCTATCTCCTTGCTGTTTGCATATAGTAGATCTCAATATATATTTGTGGAATGAGCAAACTTGAAAGTATTTTTTTATGTTTATTTATTTTTTAGAAAGAGAAATACAGGGCATGAGCAGGGGAGGGGCTGAGAGAGAGGGAGACACAGAGTCTGAAGTAGGCTCTAGGCTCTGAGCTGGACACTGGGCTCTAACTCATGAATGGTGAGATCAGGATCTGAGCCAAAGTTGGATGCTTAATTGACTGAGCCACCCAAGTGCCCTGGAAGAAATTCTTGAATTGATTTTATACATCACAGTAGCCACAATATAATTTTAGAAATAAATTAAATTCCATTAATAGTATGAAATTGCCAATGAAATTGGCAACATCTCATGCCATATCATCTCTCATGTTCTTCTTAATGCCAACCAAAGAGTCTTTGTGCAGTTGAGGTCTGGACAAAATGACTATCAAGGGTGAATTACAGGTGTAAAGATCAGCGTGATGATTACCTGTATAGGGTGGTTACAGGTCACCTTCTCAAGCTTTGCCCTGGTGATGCTGAAGAGGTTAGTGAGTGTTCTGAAAGATTGTATGTAGATGAGTCTGAGGTCCTTTGGGAACACAGCTAGCCATTCTGCAGGCTCTGACCTGACATTTAACTTTTCTTCTCTAAAGGCCAGTGTTTCTCAGATGCTGCATCTGAACTATTCTTTTTCTTGTTCTAGAGCTTCTTAGTGCTCTGTGTTTTCTTCTTTTCTTTGAGGAGTTTCTAGCAAGATTCCAGAGGGTTGTCCTATCTTCCCTCCAACAGTTGCCCCAAAGTCTCAGGGCATTGTTTTGCAGGAGACTCTTAACTTCTGTAGGAAGCACTCACCTGGCCTAGAGATGTTGCATTGTGGTGATTTTAGGACTTGAGGTCTACCTTCTTCCTGGCTCCTCAACCTCTGGACCTCATCAACCTCCGGACCTCATCAGCCTTCGTGGCCTCCATTCCCTTAAGGCACCACTTCCTGTGTTCAGCTCCTGCTTCTGCCAGTGGCAGTAGGAAGAAGGGGGACAGCAATGTGGTGTATCAGACAAGTTTAAGCTTTCAAATTGTACTTGCAAACTTGACAAAGCACTTTATAATCTCCATATAAAACCAAGTTTAAAGCAAAGACTCTATTCTCATCTTCGAAGCTGAATCACAACCAATTACTTTTATTTTATTTTCAAATTTTTAATTTACATTCTAGTTACTTAGTATATGGTGCAATACTGGTTTCAGGAGTAGAATTCAGTGATTCATCACTTACATACAATACCCAGTACTCATTACAAGTGCCCTCCTAATGCCCATAACCCATTTAGCTCATCACCCACCCACCCACCTCCCTCCATCAGTTTTTTCCATATCTTTAAGTCTCTTATGGTTTGTTTCTCTTTTTCTTTTTTTCTCCTTCCCATATGTTCATCTGTTGTGTTTCTTAAATTCCACATATGAGTGGGGCGCCTGGGTGGCTCAGTCGGTTAAGTGTCTGACTTCGGCTCAGGTCATGATCTCATGGTCCATGAGTTCGAGCCCCACGTCGGGCTCTGTGCTGACAGCTCAGAGCCTGGAGCCTGCTTCAGATTCTGTGTCTCCCTCTCTCTCTGACCCTCCCCCGTTCATGCTCTGTCTCTGTCTGTCTCAAAAATAAATAAAACATTAGAAAAAATTAAAAATAAAATTCCACATATGAGTGAAATCATATGGTATTTGTCTTTCTCTGACTCACTTATTTCACTTAGCAAAATACACTCTAGCTCCATCTACATCACTGCAAGTGGTAAGATTTCATTATTTTAGATGGCTGAGTCATATTTCACCTTCATTATATGCATGTATGTTATTTCATTATACGTATGTATGTGTGTTTGTATTCATATACACACACATACCACATCTTCTTTATCCATTCATCAGTTGATGGACAGTTGGGCTCAATCTCATGAAGCATGAGATCATGACCTGAGCTGAAATCAAGAGTCGGGCGCTTGACCAACTCAGCCACCCAGGCACCCCCTTTTATTTTACTGTTTATTTTATTTGGGGTCTTTTGGGGTTCCATACAAATTTGAGGATTGTTTGTTCTAGCTCTGTGAAAAATGCTGGTGGTATTTTGATAGGGATTACATTAAATGTGTAGATTGCTTTGGGTAGTATGGACATTTTAACAATGTTTGTTCTTCCAATCCATGAGTATGGAATGCTTTTCCATTTCTTTGTGTCCTCTTCAATTTCTTCCATTATTGTTCTATAGTTTTCAGAGCACAGATCTTTTACCTCTTTCGTTAGGTTTATTCCTAGGTATCTTATTGCAATTGTCTGGGTGCAATTGCAAATGGGATCAATCCCTTTTCTGCTGCCTCACTACTGGTGTACAGAAATGCAACAGATTTCTATATGTTGATTTTATATTTTGCAACTTTGCTGAATTCATGTAATTAGTCCTAGCAATTTTTTGCTGGAGTCTTTTGGGTTTTCTACATATAGTATCATGTCATCTGAAAATAAATTACTTTCATTTCAAACAATAAATTCATCTTTTGCAGTATCCAGGATACCTCACTAATCCATTTCAGGTTTTCAGTATAGTACAGATCTGTCTACATTTGTAAACAAAAGACTTAGCTGCAAGAAAATGAAGAAAAGAACTAGGCCTGCAGTTTGGAGTTACATTCAAAAATCATTAAGCCAGAATTCATTTTAAACAAGTTTCTGCTAGATAGTATGGGTTCGGTGTGATTACTAGTTCTGGGAACCCATTATGAAACAAATAAAAGTTAAACATTGCCCTGGAAAATTGATACAGTGAGTTGAATTCATTTATCTATTCAACAGCAAATAGGGCTCAATTTTGGCAGGAAGAGTAGGATATCTGGGGAGAGGATGTTATCCCAAGGATGTAGGTGAGAACACATTATGTTAAGAAAAGTAAAAGGTACAGAGATGGAATCTTACACAATTATTCAGAGTGTGGCAGACTTATGTTATGTCAATTTAGCTCAGCTGGAACTGAATTTCACAAAATCCCCTTGCCTGCATAGTTTCTGGTTGGCATGAAGTAGCAGCCACACTCCTTTTGCATGCAGAAGGTGAAGGCAGGCAATGAGGCTCCTGGTAGCTTACACACGCTTGTGTAACCAGCTGCTTGCTGGCTTCCCACCTGGGGGTAGCACCCCCTCCTCTGGGTCCTGCACCTCCGGCCAGATCCTCATTTGGCTTCTCTGGCTCCTGGGCTAGGTGCAGATTTAGTTCCATAATGAAGGTCACTAGCTTCCTCCCATTATCCATGTGGCAGGAGGAGAGGCAGGAAGAGACTGCCATGGATGTTAAAAGCCTGCCCTCATGGGCTCCAGTCACCTCAGCTTTGTAGGTTCCTGTTCCTCCTCTCTTCCCTTCACATCTGATCTCCTTTTCAACTGCCTGCCTTGTGGATTTCCACCAGATCCAGAAGGAAACATCTTATATAATAGTTTAACCATATCCCACAACTGTGTAAGGCCTAGTCACCATTATAGATCCCTTATTTATAATATAATCCCTATTTAAAATATAGATCCTTATTTTGGAGGTTTTGTGTTTCTCCGATCACAGTCTTGGTTAAACACAGGGTGATATTATTAGAATGGAGAAAATTGGGAAGATCATTGGATAAATCATCTATAATTTCTCAGAAGAAAGGCAATGACTTTGACTAAGCTCTTGTTGGCATAAAGTTCTCCACGGTGCTCAACAAGGTAAACCAATGTTTTTTAAGACCTTCAGTATCTTCATATAACTTTATACATGCTATTAAAGTTGTTAGTCACACACTTTTATTTTTTTTTATTTTTTAATTTTTTTTAGTGTTTATTTATTTTTGAGAGACAGAGAGAGACAGCATGAGTGGGAGAGGGCAGAGAGAGAGAGAGAGAGAGGGAGACCCAGAATATGAAGCAGGCTCCAGGCTCTGAGCTGTCAGCCCAGAGCCCGATGTGGGCTTGAACTCACAGACTGTGAGATCATGACTTGAGCCGAAGTCGGATGCTCAACCGACTGAGCCACCCAGGCGCCCCACACACTTTTAGATCATACACAATAGATTATATTTATGTGTATTTATGGCTAACATTTCAAATATATCCAGTGTTTGACATTATCTAGGTGATACCGCCATTCTTAGTAGCTGATGTTCAATATTTAAGATTCTGCTTTGTATACCACTCTTGCTGTGTATTTGTATCTGTGACCTGACTTTTTTCTCAAAATAATTCTGAGAGGTCAGAAAAGAGCCAGTAAGAAGTTGGGGTTTGGCACAGAAGAAGAGGACAAACATTTCCGAAGCCCATGCTGTCACATTTGCACTTTATAATTTCAATTAATTTTCACAAACCTTTCTGGTCAGTTTCTTACTCCTATTTTGAAGTTGGGCACTGAGAATCAGAGAATAAAGTGTCTTGTTCAACATCTCACACCCAACAAAAAACTGCTTTTCCTTAAAAGTGAGTGAAACCATAACCATACCAATGGAAAAATTGGAATAACCTTTAGAACCCGAAAACTTTCAGGTGCTATGCATCAATAAAAGTAGGAAGATAAGAAGCAAACAGAATCATATAACAAGGATTCAGTATTTGACATGTGGGCACAGCAACAAAAAACAGTGATAAACATTTTCATCTCTTGATAATAAAAGCTTTGCTGGTAGTAAACTATTTACAGTATACTTAATACATCAGAAAGCTGTTACATTTTTAATATGTAAAATGAATAAAATGGAAAAAAAATGCCCAAGCTAGAGTTAAACACTAGGCCACAAAACTTCCAAGTGTCATCTAATGACTAGGGAGGAAGTGTGTATTTTAATGAAAAAAATCCCCAACGTATAACACCTAGAATTTTCATTTCAGCAATTGTCCCTTTAATATTGAGACCCTTTGTCTATTCCAGAGGGGTAATGGCAGGTAGAATTTTACCTGAAATCCCCTTAAGTTTCCAGTTCTCATGGTTACTTCCTCCTCAAATTTCTTTCAACACTAATCAATGGCACCTCGTTACAATCTCAGTGAAAGTTTGAACAAAAGGACCCATTTCCCAATGGTTGTAAAAATAAATGGAACATGAGGGGAAGTTACACTTTATACCGAAGTAGAGTCACAGAATTGTAGTGGCATTGAAGATTGATTCCCTATCTTTTACAAGTGACTTAACTGAAAATAAGAGAGTTTTAGTCATTAAATTCAAAAGTGAGTTCAGGTTTATGGACGCACTAAACGTACACAATTTTGTGAGGAATTTTTTAAAAAAATAAAATCAAAATACAAAATTACATATAGGACTTTGGGTGTGGCTCATGAAAATGAGGGTTTAACATTCCAACCAGATCTGAATGAGGTGAAATCCAACTTGAAAAAGCAAAAGCCAAAAGTGTTCAACAAGCTGGTACCTGGAAGTGCACGGAAGCAGAGGGGCATCAGGAACAACTGGAACCAGAAACATGAACCTCACTGGGATTGTTTCTGTCTCTGTTTCTCTCCATAGGTAGGCCTTATTCCCTCTCACTGTAAACCAGCACTCTTCAGAAGCAGGCAAATATGGCTACTGATAGTTCTTAAATTACATATCACAAAGTTTCAACCACTGAGATGCCAAGAGGCTCTCTGGGCCAAATCCAATGCTAGAGAAGGACCTTAGTTGATCTGGTTGGGTCCAAGTTAACTGCTGTCAGTGGAGCTGAGTCTTATAAGAACATGGAGATAACCACAGGCACACACTCAGCATAGAAAAGAATCTGTGCCAAGAAGAATCTGGAAAGACAAAACAACCCTCCATAAATTATTTGCTCAATGCTGAATAGCTAATAAGAAGTATATTCAGAATCATAAACTAAGGGTTCATTTCTAGAACATTTTTTTCTCTAAATATTATAGCAGATACTAAAAATATTAATTTTCCTGGCTCAGAATTTTTGTTTTCTTGGCATAGAAAATTATCAGAATACACAAACCAAAATAAGACCCAACAAAAATAAGCTTAATTTTTACATTCAAAGGCAATTTAGAGTTCCTCTGAATGAGCATTATACACATTGATTCTCATTTAGAGACTTATTAAGAAAACACGACATTTGGGTTAAGCATGTATTATCTATTAACTTATACTAGAAACTTCCTTCTTTCTGCTATTCTGATGTAATTTGTTTACTTATTATCTCTTTATCATAGATATAGAATAGATGAAAAAGTGCTAATTGGCTGTGCTCTGTGATAAATGAAAGATTCTTGCACAGTGCTTTGATATGTAAATAGCATAACTACAAGTTTATTAAAGCCACATTTTTTTAGAACAAATAGCATATTGCTAAACATTTCAGACTAAAAATTTCCTGCATAAGGAAGTCGCTATTGATTTATATTTCCTAGTTAAGTAATTCTCTATCGATTTATATTTCTTTGCCTGAAACAAAGTGCCTCAATCATTGGAAAAATTAAAAGGAGGAGAATTGAAAATGGGAAATTTTGACACAATATATTACAATAGAAAGAAAACCCCAGGCCTTTCCTTTTCTTTCTTTAACTAAGCTTTAGCAGCATCTTTTTATTTTAATTTTTAAATTAATAAATTTCCATTGTTCTTGATTAGTTCCAAGAATTCTTCTCTACCTGGAAACATGACGTATGTTGAAGGCAATCCTGGAAAGGATTTGTAATAGTGCCTAAACCATGCCACTACGCTTAAGATGAGAAAAGATGGAGCTTGAAAATAAGTAATGGATTTCAGAGTTCAGCTCTTTCCTACCAGTGAGACTTTCTCTGGATTAGACTCAGCCTTACAGTCTGGTGAGGCATGGCCAAGGCTACATCTGTTGTACTGTGTGCTGTTAGGCAAGAGCAAAAAGTCTCAATTCAGAAGCTGGAGAAAAGAGTAGGATACTAAAACCAAGGGTAGCAGACGCCAAACCAAACTGAAGGCCTATGAATTATCTTCTAGATGAGTAAGAGAGCAACATCTGTTCATACTCATAAATCAAATCCTGCCCAGCAGGCTCAGGGCATGGGGTTCCTTTCACAGAAGCACAGGATGGGACACATGAAGAGAATGGATGACAGTGTGATCCTTCACACTGATGTGCCATAGAGCAACAGTAAATAAGGTGTCCAGGAAACAGGGGCCCACAGAACTGTGAGCCAGTCAGAAACCAGAACTGAGTTCATACTACCTGGTAAATTCTATTGGCACAAGATAGGGAGCCAATTTGAAAGCAAAGCCACAAATGTGCAAGTTTGCCAGATTCTTTAAAATACAATTATAATCACTGATCAAAGGACGGATTTAACATAAACAACCTGGAGAAGACTCGTGATCATATTTGAACATTTTAAATTTCACCTACCTACACAATAGCATTACCTTCAGGATGTTGTCTTTTAATAAAAAGCCTTTTCCTCCCTCTCACACTTAGAAGAATATGTTGTTTGTCATTTGTGCATATTGTATCTTTGTTTTTTCTTGAATTGCTCCATTTTCTTTTCTGATATCATACTAAGTGCTCATGATTTAGAATAATATGACAGATGTGTTTAGTGTGGCAGAAAGTCTCCATTTTTCACTCGCAGTTTACTTTTCACCTATCTCAGCCTTAACCTGCGCCCAAGAAGAATGACCTCCACCAACTGGGGCTCCTGAGCTCTCTTGCCCTCTGGCTTCCAGTTGGGTTTGGCCATTAAGAAGTACAGACATGAAGAGCACCTGGGTGGCTCAGTCAGTTAATTAAGCTCCAACTTCAGCTTAGGTCATGATCTCATGGTTGGTGAATTTGATCCCCATTTTGGGCTCACTGCTATCGGCCTGTCAGTGCAGAGCCCACTTTGGATCTTCTCTCCCCCTCTCTTGGTCCCTTCCCCGCTTGTGCTTTCCCAAAAATAAACATTTACAAAAAGAAGAAGAAGAAGAGGAAGAAGAAGAAGAAGAAGAAGAAGAAGAAGAAGAAGAAGAAGGAGGAGGAGGAGTAGGGGAGGAGTAGGGGAAGAGCAGGGGGAGGAGGAGGGGGAGGAGGAGAAGGAGAAGGAGAAGGAGAAGGAGAAGGAGAGAATTAAGATCAGATAATAAGAGAAGAGACAGGTAGGAGTATTTTACTCTTACTCTCTTCCAACCAGACAGTAGTTTAGCAGGTGTTGTGTTCCTCTTAAGTGAGTATCTCAGATGGCCCCTGTCAGATGGCTGCAGCTTTCTCCAGATTCCAGAGGTAGTCTCTTTGACCTTGTTTGTGTCATCTTGATGGTGGGAGTAGCTTCCTGTCACTGCTAGTCTTAGAGGGCTTTGCTACCCTTTTTGAATCACTTAACCTTGCGACACCTTGGTACAGATGCTCTTTATTATATTTTCTTAAATTATTCTTATATGTGTAACATCTCCTTTTCTTCTAGAACTCTCATTAATATAGTTAGCAAAGAAATATCATTTACAGGGCACCTGGGTGGTTCAGTTGTTTGAGCGTCCAACTCTTGATTCTGGCTTGGGTCATCATCCCAGGGTCATGGGATCGACCCCCACAGCAGGCTACACTGAGTGTGGAGCCTGTTTGAGATTCTCTTTCCCTTTACCCCTCTCCTGCTTGCACGTGCTCTCTCTCTCTCAAATAAATAAATAAAAATTTTAAGAAGTATCATGTACCACAATACCCAATCTGAAGAAGCATCAATCTATTACAAGCAAAGTCAATGCAAAGTACAAGGACAATCATCCCACAGATGAGAGGGAAGATTTCCAGAAAGCAGTATGGTGTAGTGGAGGAGTCCCTTGTTTTTCATACCAGGGTTCAAATTCTGGTTCTGCCTCTTGCTAGATCCATGAACTAGAACAAATCTTTTAGTTTCTCAAAATCTGTTTCTCTTAATAAGACGAGACTAATAATAACATCTCTCTCATAAATTTGTTGCTAAGATTCAACAAGATAATTTGGTTTAATTTCGTAGTATGACATTGGCATTAAGACTGATAGCCTGGCAGCTATGATGGAAGCCATGTTTTTAAAATGATGCTTCCAGGGATGAGACATCAACTGAGAAGTATAATCTAAACACTTAAAGGATGACTTATAGTGTCCTATGCTAAGAAACATCCATAGCGCTACTTTACTCAGTTTATTAACTGCTACCAAACAATAATATGCAACATCCTGGATTATCATCTAGTCTCAAATCTGATAAAATTCCCAGCCTTGAAAATCCCCTTCCTCTATGCTCAAAAGATACAGCCTAGAGGTGAATATGTTAAAGATGGTGGCAATGATGAGATCTCTTACTGAGATTAATTACTGACATTCATTCTTACTGAGACTAACTATATGATAGTGCTCACTATTCTAAGAATTTGATACATTTTAAATCTTTCAAGCCTCATAACAGGTAACGTATATCATTATTTTCTCATTTTATAGGAAGAGCAATTGAGGCAAAGATTAAATAACCTGCCCATGGTCACATCTAGTAACTGGCAGAAAGGAAGTTTGAACCCTGGAGCCGAGGCTTCAACACTCATGTGCTAAAGCACCCAGCTATACTGCCTCACCCGGCAATTTCTACCCCATTTTTTGATGCTATGGACATCTGGGTTCCATCTTCAGGAATACAAACATTTAACTTAGAATTATAACACCACTGACAAATTTTTGTCAAGCAAGCACTTTGCAGAGCAAATATCATTAGGCCAGTTTAATTTATTATTGAATTTTCTATTCAGCACAGTTAAAACATTTTTATGTTTACTTTATTGAAATTATATTCATCAGGATCTTTTTTCTGTAAACTGTACACTGAACATCTGATTTATTGGTCAGTCATTTTGTCCATATAAAATGTGACTGATTATAGCTCCTACCCAGAGTACTTTTCTTTTATGGTTATTATAATAGAGCTTCAACAGACTCACATCTAATTTACATGAATTCAATCAGCTTGGCCAAAAATTAAAATAAATCTAAGAGTTTCTGTGATTTCCCAAATCCACCTCCAAGGGATTTTTATACATGAAAAGGTTTCATACGTGGTGAGGATAGAAGTGAGTAGTGATTCCTCCAAGAAGAAATTAAGGAATTAACTTGGGGTGGGAAGAGGAGGGTGTTGATGAGAAACAGTTTATTAACGTAATCTCAAAATATCTCCCTACGAATCACAATTTGCAAAAGCTATAATTTGCTATACAGTGGAGAAATAAACAACACCTCAACCAACTGATGGAAATTAGCCTCATGAATATAGGACAGGCATGACATGCCTACATGATAGCCTAAGAAGGACAGGCAGCACTTAATTTAGCAATCCTGCCAAAAAATACATAACCAGAATCACATTATGGGGAGACACTAGGTAAACCGCCTTCAAAGGCAGTTTGTAAAACCACTGGCCTTTATTCTTCAAAATTATCAAGGTCCCGAAAGACAAAATAGGGTAAGGAGCCATTCCAAATTAAATAAGAATGATAACTAAGTGCAATACATGATCATAGTCTAGCTTCTGGAGAAAAACTGCTGCGAATGACATAATGGGGATAATCGACAAAACTGGAAATGAACTAGGGACGCCTGGGTGGCTCAGTTGGTTAAGCGTCCAACTTTGGCTCAGGTCATGATCTCACAGTTTGTGGGTTTGAGCCCCGCGTCCGGCTCTGTGCTGACAGCTCTGAGCCTGGAGCCTGGAGCCTGCTTTGGATTCTGTGTGTGTGTCTCTCTCTCTGCCCCTCCCCTGATCTCTCTCTCTCTCAAAAATAAATGAGGATTAAAAAAAGAAGAAGCGCTCAATTGAGGTGAAAGGTGGTTTTCTGATTTTAAAATTCATATCAGATTTTGGGGTGCGTGGGTGGCTCAGTCGGTTGAGCCTCTGACTTCGGCTCAGGTCACGATCTCATGGCTTGTGAGTTCAAGCCCTGCGTTGGGCTCTGTGCTGACAGCTCAGGGCCTGGAGCCTCCTTCGGATTCTGTCTCCCTCTCTCTCTGTTCTTCCCCTGCTCTCACTCTGTCTCTCACTTTCTCAAAAATAAATAAAGATTAAAAAAAATTTTTTTAACAATTTAGACCTGCAAAAACTGATCTCGAAAAAGTGGACTTTCTAGAAATGCACTGAAGTAACACCTTCTAAGAACTGGTTTTAAGTACTCTAAAATGAGTTGAAAATCATGTAGAGTAAAAATGACCCTGGAAAATCTCTAAATTGCCCATAAATGTAGACTACACACATTTTTGGTAAATACCCCTGTACAGTAATATGTATGTACAACTGGATAATGTATACAATATGCAATTTCATGGAAGGACCGTAATCAGCAGGTAAATAATTCAAGTATTTTGCAACACTTCCACAATTTTGTGAAAATTCCAAATTACAAGTTCTAGCATTATCATTATGTTCTACATTCAATTTTAACGGTTCTTCCAGTTTTGGTCACTGTTTCTTTAAGACCTTTCGTAATCCTTTTTTTGTTTTAAAGCTTTATCTTGGAATAATTTCTGATTTAGAGACAAGTTTCATGAAATTATAAAGAATATCTGTATTCCCTTTCTACAGATTCACTAATTTTGACTATTTTGCCACATTTGCTTTTTAATTCTCTCACTGTGTGTGTGTGTGTGCATGCACACACACACACACACACACACACACACACACACACACAGTTTTTGCAGACCCATTTGAGAGTAGATTGAATACCTCAATGACTTTTTGTCACTTAATACTTCAGTGTGTATTTCTCAAGAACAAGAGTATTTTCTTCCATAA
Source organism: Herpailurus yagouaroundi (assembly GCF_014898765.1). NCBI lineage: Eukaryota > Metazoa > Chordata > Mammalia > Carnivora > Felidae > Herpailurus > Herpailurus yagouaroundi. The sequence continues at coordinate 28,509,059 of NW_024412417.1, read as the reverse complement.
CCACAGTCTAGCTATCAAATTTAGGAAATTTAACATGGCTGTGCTTATTATTTATATAATGTATAGTCCATTTCCAATTTTTCAATATGTTTTTACTTTATTTATTTTGAGAGAGAGAGAGCATGGGAGGGGCAGAAAGAGAGGGAGAGAGAGGATCCCAACAGGCTCCACGAGATCAGCGCAGAGCCCAATATGGGGCCTGAGCTCACAAACTGTGACATCACGACCTGAGCCGAAGTCGGACACTTAACCGACTGAGCCACCCAGGCGCCCCTGCAGGTCTAAATTTTTAAGGATGCAGCTTATAACTGCACTTAGGGGTTTGCGTTGATTTTTATTTCTGGTCAGTGTGCTTTTCTTCTCCACATCCGTATCTCACCCTTTGCCACCCTGCCCTGAATCTAGGGCACCCAGAGCTTCCACACTCTCTGGTTTCCAGTTGAATGTGAATTTGGAGAACCATCAGCAGGAGACCAGAGAGTGAGAGCTGAGTGACACTATTATTTCCCCTAGCCTTGCCCTGACCTGGTCAATAAAGGCTGCATTCCCCTACTCTAGAGTCCCCAGCTCCCACTGGCCAGCTTTTGTTCCAGTTTGCAGTAACAGCTCTGTCAAATGCTGGGTCTCCAAAAATATTACCAAAAGTATCTGTGATAAAGCAAAGCTGAGTTTGTTGCTTCTCACAGGAAGGCAGATCACTACCTTGACAGTCTTAGCAGAAACTTGCAAGGGGGAAAGAAAAGTCAGGATATATATGTGGTCTTGAAGGTCTGGTTCAAGGTAGCTTTTCCAATGGGAGTGCTTGCCTAGGACTGGGCAAAGCTCATGATATAATAGTTTAGGATGGGTGGCTATAGCAAGAGAGGGTCTCCAGGTGAGTTAAAGGAAAACAACTGCTTGATAAGCTTGGTTGAGCTGTTATCCTGAGTAGTGGATATTTACTCAAATGAGGATACGTTAAGCAGTATAGTATGAAGATGAATGGACGTTCAGAAAGTTCCTAAAACAAGCAATAAAGTTATCTGAAACTTCATCTTCCTGGGCATGAGTTGCCTGAAATAGCAAAGTCATGTCAATGTAGACTGTATGCCCCATGGGTGTAGGTAGTTTCTGTTCTCAGCCCCCATCCTTTTAGGTCTAGGGATGGTGATGGCTCTTCACTGTGAGTTGCTGCAGGTTGGTCCTTCATCACCCAGTGGTTGGTTTTCCTTTCCTGCCCTCACTTTTGTCAATAATCTATTAAAATTTTTGCAGTTACTCTATTTGAATGTGCCATCTGTCTCCTATTAGTACCCTAACTGAGGAAGATAATTATGAGTTAGGTAAACATTTATTCATTTGTATATATTATTAACTCAGCAACTCACACAGTATTGCTCTATTTCCCAGTATTAATCGTGTTGCCAGTCCAAATCAGAATCATTGTGTATGGTTTGTTCACTGAAGGTGCAGTAAAATGTAAATTGCAAAGTCAAAAGACCCTGATTTGTGCCTAGATCTATTTGAGCCCACCTACAGAAGTGGTCTCATTGACCTTTTGCACTCATCCTGACAGAGGACGGGAGATAGTTAAGCTGCTCTAGCCAATTACTGGGGATTTAGGACCTGCAGGACCTAGCCCTGTCCTTCTGCCCTGATTTTGAAAACTGTACTTCATTCTGCTTCTCTCTGGGTCCCCATCTCCATCATGATAAACTACACACTGACTCAAAGCTGCTTTATTCTTGGCAGTCCTAGCTGCCAGGAACTGGAGACCTGACCATAGTTCCAAGTGCAAGGGTGGCTGCCAGCTGACTGCCTTGCCGGTTGCCTGTGAACAGTCCGCGAATTCCTCTCTCTAGACACCTCCTGGGCGGGGGGAGGGTATATGTTTGTTTTTAAATCCCCAATGCCACTGCCCACCCACACTACCTGCCCTACTGCTAAACTCTTGGGTATGGTATCTGTCCTCTAAGTATCTAACAGAGAAAATGGAATCAAGGGTTGTATGCCAACTCCCCCCATAATACACTCACAAAAGCTCGAAAGAAACGAAATCTTTAAAAGAAACTAAGCAAAGAACATAAATGCATATCTAAACACATTCCCTGAATATGTGGGAACTCTCCAGTCCTTCTCCTCCCTAGGAATATTACCGTCATCTTTAATATACACACCTTGCAGACGTCTGGAAGTGCTGCACTGAATTATTTAGTATGATTTAGCATGGCCATTTGTTCTGTGTTAGACCTGTTTGGAATGAAATGAAGGAAAGGACTTTAGACAGACACAGAGGAGCACAATCAAACTTGCTAATCATAGGTAAATCACACTAGGTTTCATTCATCACTCTTTGCTTTCATGCCAGGAACTATTTCAGCTTAGTTATAGTATGCACATTATATTCATTTCAAGGAGATACAAAAACCCATATAATACATATCTCAGTACTTACAGAAATAAAAGTGAACTCTACACAAAAGCCTGTGTCACATGCAATTGCACTGACACTTTAAAAAGAAACGGATAGTGTTTTCCTAAAGGACATGTTATGAATATCCAGTGTATGAGTAGGAAATATGATATTTCCCTTTGGACTTTATATTGGACTGAGACAGCCAAGAAATTATAAAACTGGAGTCATTTCAGGAACTTTGTGGACCTCTTATGTAATGCATTACAAGGGACAGTCTTCCAGCTGAGAATATGCTTAATTTGTATTGCATAAATTATACACTATACAGCCTGATATAGTACTTAAAAGCTTTGACTTTCAAGTTAAACAAACCTGGGTTTGAATGCCAGCTCACTAGCTCTGAGAGCTTCTGCAAATTATTTTATTTCATTAAGCCTTGCTTACTTCAACTAAAAATGGGGATAATGTTAGCACCTACTCATAAGGTAATTGGAAGAATTAAATGAAATAATGCACACATACACAAAAACAAAGCATCGTGTCTAGCACATAGTAAGCACTTAACAACACTGTGTCATTCATGTTGCTGTTTTAATATTGAACCTGTACTGGGGTATGGCCAGTTTTTACATTTAACCATACCGTCTCCTTTTGGATGAAACCCAGTAAATAACACTTCGCTAACTTCTTCCTGTACCACCAGTTGATAACATCCAACGGTCCATTAGGGATTTTTCATGTGGAAGTTACAGTTGCACATCAAAGTTGCTGTGTCTGAAGTCAAGCTTATCATCTTCTACCTAAAAGGAGTCCTCCTGATTTACCAACTTCTGTTAAACTGGAAAAATCCCTTTGTTCTCAAAGATGGTGAGAGTCATAAATTTTATCTGATTCAATTAAAGGCTAAGAAAATTGGAAAATAGAATCATGTATACATAGATTATCTGGATATCACCACCAGTCATCATATTCATATCATGACTGTAATCCCTAAAATGAGAAGGAAAAAAAATGAACAGGTTTTCAAAAGGTCAATCCAATTTGGAAAAAAAAAATTTTTGGATCAATATTTAAATTTAAAACTCTTAGTAATTTTTTCCAGGTCTGAGTTATAAAAACAATGAAAATTCTTTATTTCTATAGTACCTTGAAGTTTACCAAGATTTTTCACATATCTTAACTCTTCAAATAGAGCTATTATTCTTGTTTTACATATAATAACACAGAGATGATACTTTAGATTGGATTATGAGGACAGTGCCATGCCACTTATAACATGGCAGAAGCAGACCTAAGGGAGGGACCAACGATGCAGCTCTTCAAAAGGAGAGCATTCCAGAGAGAGGGAGCGGCAGGTGCAAAGGCCCTGAGACAGAAGCATGCTTACTGTAGAGAGGAACTAGCAAGGTGGATCATGGGGCTGGAGCAGAGGTAGCCAGGAGCCCTATAATGTAGGGCCTTGTAGGCAGCGGGAAAAGCCTTAGAATCCTTACTGTGATCACCCAAAAGCTCTTAGCTACAAAGTGAAAGTTCGGAGGCATGACTTTGAGTCTTCCAGTTTGAAATCTGAGATGGTGACCCGTAAAAAGGGCTTTCTAGGTAAGCAGATAAGATCCTGGACGGCATCTTTAATTATTACCACAAAACTCCACCATTTTATGTCCTCTACCACACCAGCCTCCAGCATAACTTGTATCTGTCTCATTCAAACTCTCCTATGAAACCAGTTCACATTCTCAGACATTTTTCTTTTCTGTCCTTTTGCTCAAATCTGTTCATGAGAATGTATGAGCCAAGACAGCAATCACAGAAGAGATGATCCTTCTTGTGTTTTCTGCTTCAGCTACTTGTCAAAATTTAATTTTAATCCAAACTCTGTCACACTTTCTAGTTGTGACATAAGACAAGTCATTTTAATTTCGTTGTTTTTCTCTTTCTGCAAAACAAAGATTCTGATTCTATTGATATTTTCAAAAGCGACTTTATCCCAGAAAAATGAGGTAATGAATGTATACTGTTTAGGTCTCTCTTCCAGAAGGATGATATGTCAGCAAGTATTCATTAAGCAAGTCTATGTTCCCAGCCTGTGCGAGGCTCCATGGAGCATAAAAAGAAGTAAACTGCCTGAGCCCTGACTACAGAGAACTCAAAATTCTCTTCAGGAAAAGAATAAGTCTCCATAAGCAACGACTAGAGCCTAAGGGTTTTAAAATTAAGAGAGGGATTTTGCCAGGTCTCTTAGGCTCTACTGCTTAACGGGACCATTGAATTCAGTTGGCATCTGACTGGCCTTAGGCTTCTTTGAATTAATAGGAAGCTTTGGTCCTCACATCCCCCTTCAAGGTTTAGTATAAGCTCTCTGTTGAAAAAGAAAATCATATTGGGCCTTACAAATAGAAAAAGATGTCAAGGTCATTTAGTCTTTTCAAGGAGATCAGGAACATAATGCATTTATGTTCTGTTCAACAAGGCAGACAGAGTGGCTGTTTTCTAGTGATTTCTGAGAAGACCCCTCTACCCACCACCATCCTTAACTTTGCTCACTGGCCCAACCTAAAATGCCTATAATTTCTACTTTTTGAATCAGTTTTTTGGAATAAATACATTCTGCATATTGAAAATCCTTGTTAGAATGCAGGCAAATTACTCAGAAGAAGTAACCCGTTAACTGATTAGCATGGATTCATATATCATTTCATACCAAGGAGAAAGGCCTGAGGAGACTATAAATATGAAAGGTTTTGGAAAAAGAAGTAATGTTTGAGAGAACTGGAATAAAGAAACCCAGGATCAGAGACCTTGAGACTTTCATGGACCAAGATCAAAATACCTATCATCTGGGTACAGTGCTCAGAAGAGAAAAGGAACGTGAAGGTCAGATAAGAGCACGTAAGACCAACTCAGGCAACTCCCCAATGTGGTCTGGGTTGCTCTGGTGTTCTAGACTGAGACAGAACAACAGAAGTGACCTTAGAGATACCCTGTTTCATCCACTTATCGGTAGAGAAAATACCATCTGGGACATTTGGGACATTTGAGTGACTTACTCAAATCAATTCAATAAGTAAGTGACAGAATGAAAATTAGAAATCTAGATTCATGACTCCCCACTTGTTTTGCAAAGTTAAAAAAAAAGTGGCTCTCAAGATTAGGATCTTTGGTTAGGGTTTTTCCAGATCCTATTTTCAAGGCTTTCAGTCTCTGAATTAAAGGTTCTTTTATTTTGGCTATTCTGAATGTTTGTTCAAGAAAAAGCTATTAGACAGGGCTTAAACTGGGATTAGTATGTAAAGAAACTTAAATCCTTGGTAGAATATATCTCAAAATTCAGAAGTAGAAAAGTTCTCCTGGATCAGAGGTTGGTGCAATAGATAGACACATTTCCTCTTTTCTTCCCACACTCTCATCTTAAAAATAATACCAGACAGTACTAGACATCAAAGACAGCCAGCTGAGACAGGAGGAAGTGACTGTTCAAACAGGGAGGGATTCAGCAAGGTAAGTCCCTAACAAATAAGCCCTGGTGATAAATGACACAAAGCCATCACCCAACTAACTAATCAACCTATCCAAAAACATATGGATCTAGCCCGCAAACACCAACGTTCCTGATAATGTTGGTAATTGATTAAGTTTTGTACACAAATAGTGTTTGATAAAAATAACTAAAAAACAAAACATGCCCTTCCTATTTTTTCAGCTAAAGGGAAGACATCATGGTACAATGAAAAGAAAATAATGTTTGAATTGCATAGATATGTTTTTTTTATTCCTGGTTCCAGGATACGAGAAAGAGTATCATAAACAGAAGTGTGAAAAGGAAAATATGAATTTTATTTGTTTTGCATATCTATCCGGTATCTGTATCATTTAGGGATCATACTGCACCTTGGTTAAAGTCAATGTTTAGGAGTTAAGAAGACCTGAACTCAATACTCTTTATTGACCATGTGAACATGAGCAAGCTATTAATCTTACTTCTCTTGAAACAGTAATAATAAAAACCAATTTACAGAATTGTCATGAGGATTGACATTGGAAAAAAAAATCACGTGTAAAGCACCTAGTGTAATGCCTAGCATAAAGTAAGCACTTGACAAAAATATATTCTCTTTCCTTCAGGTGCCCTTATAAGAAAAGCAATTATCATAAGGGAAGGGAAACAAAAATAATATAAAACCAGGGAGGGGGACAAGACAGAAGAGACTCATAAATATGGAGAACAAACTGAGGGTTGCTGGAGGGGTTGTGGGAGGGGAGATGGGCTCAATGGGTAAGGGGCATTAAGGAATCTACCCCTGAAATCATTGTTGCACTATATGCTAACTAACTGGGATGTAAATTTTAAAAAATAAAAAAGAAAATTAAAAAAAAGAAAAGCAATTATCTATATAAATTAATTTAAGAAATATTGTCCATATATTGAGTTATTTACACTTCGAAGATTTCTTAGTCCTTGAAAATAGCACCAAGAAGAGCAGCATAAGATAAAAAAATTGGGACGTATTCAATTTAAGAGCAATGAAATAAAACTGTTGAATTCCTGTGTGGGAACAGGTGTTACAAGCAAAGTCTAAGATCAACAACAGACTGGAAGAAAATATTTGCAATGCAAGAGTTAGTGGTTCTATTTTCGTTAAGAGCTCCTATTAATCAAAAATACAAATGTCAATGGAAAAATTGTCGAAATATTTGAATAGACAACTTACCAAAACTCTACAAATTTTCACTAGACATATAAAACAACATGCTCAACTCTATTAATAAGAAAAGAAATACAAAATACAAAATAAAACAAAGAGATAGTATTTTGCTTATCAGATTAGCAAAATTAAATAGATCGATAATATTCAGATCAGCAGACTTAAAAGTCAAAGAGAAGGTAATATTTTTAGAGGAAAATACGGTATTAGCTATAAAAGATTTATATGCTTATACTCTTTGACCCAGAAATACACTAGAGAAAGAATTATGAGCATAACCAATGATAAGTGTACAAGATATTGGCTGCACTATTATTTGAAATATCCAAATCACTGGAAACAGCTGCAAGTAACAGTAAAATATTTCTAAGTGGCTAAAAATAAGAAAGTTTTATTATCTCATGTGCCAAAAGACATGAAAGATTATCCTGAGTGTGGGTTAATTTACTGACTCAGGGATGTCATGAAGAACAATGGTTACTACCATCTTTTCCCTCTGCTTGGCATGTAAACTTTGTTCTCACAATAACTGCACTTACCAACATACGGTGCCACAAATCCAGGCTTTATACCAACTGGAACAAAAGATTAATAGCCATCTTTTTGTAACCTATGGAAATGTCTTTCGAAGAAACTTTGTGTTTAGACATCCTCTTATTCTCCTTTGGCCAGAATCATACCACATATCCATTTCTAAGCAAATGCCTAGCTAGCAAAGAGAATGTGATTCTCTTACTTGATTTAAGAAAGAACATGGCTTCCTAGATGTCAAGTGGGTCACCAAAACTACTTCTGGGACCTCCTTTAAAAGAACAGGACAAATAATGGTAGGGAAATATTCTATACTTTGATTGAAAAAACTGGATACACAGTTCGTTCCCTCTGTTGAGTGAGATTGAGAGGTAAATGAGTCAGAACAGGAAAGGTTATGTTGTGATAACAGATAGACCCTGAATTTCAAAAGGTTAATGCGATAACAATATAGGTTTCCTTTCATTCAAGTCATAGTCTTATTCGAGTTGCCTGGCTCTCCTTGACAGCTCATCTTCCAAGTGTCATAGGGATCTAGATTTCTTCTAACTTGTAGTTCTACTTGATCTCAAACACATCACTGCCAAATTTATTGCAGAAGTTAAAGAGAGTATGAAGACTCCACAGGGATTTCATAGCCAGCCTTGGGAGTGGGTTACATTACTTCTACTGACCCCCCATTGGTTAGAACACACAGTCCTTCCCCTAACTGCAAGAGAGGCTGGGAAAGGTAGTTTGTGTGCTCAGAAAAGGAAAGCAAGATTCCAGTTGCATTATATAAAGCTGTATCTCCATCAGAGGGGATTTTTTTAAAAAATGACTTTTTTGCCACTGTGGAAAATAGTATAGAGATTCTTCAAAAAATAATAGAACTAACCTATGATCCAGTAATTGCACTACTGGGTATTTATCCAAAGAATGCAAAAACACTAATTCAAAGGGATACATGCACCCCTATGTTTACTGCAGCATTGTTTACAATGGCCAAGATACAGAAGCAGCCCAAGTGTCCACTGATAGATGAATAAGAAGATGTGATATATATATATATATATATATATGTGATATATATATGTGATATATATATATATATATATGTGGAATATTATTCAGCCATAAAAAGAATGAAATTTAGCCACTTGCAACAACATGGATGGAGTTGGAGAGTATTATACTAAGTGAAATAAGTCAGAGAAAGACAAATACCATATGATCTCACTCATATGTGGAATTTAAGAAACAAAACAAGTAAGCAAAAGAAAAAAAAAGAGAGAGAAGCAAACCAAGAAACAGACTGTTAACTATAGACAATAGAGAGGAGGTGAGGGGGGATGGGTGAAATAGGTGATAGGGATTAAGGAGTGCACTTATCATGATGAAAAAAATAAAATCAATTAAAATAAAAGTTAAGATGGTAAATTTTATATTATGTGTATTTTACCACAATAAAAACAACCCCCCCCAAAGATTTTTCTTCTTTACTTCACACATTTATCCTAAGCATTCAGAAAGTTATGTATAAATTATAACACTTATGTATAAAAAGGTGGGGGAAAAGTCCCTGGTCATTCCTGAGAAGTAATTTTGCCTGGTTTTGATCATATTTAATTCCATTTTCCTTGTATTAAAATCCTTTTTCTTTTTTTTATTCATCCTGGGGACTTTGATATAGAAGAAAATTCTAGTGGAGAGTCTGTAGGTTATGGATTCACCTTAGAGCATCCTAAAAGATCAAGGATTCACAATCTGGGAGGTAAAGAAAGTCAGGGTATTCTAGACAGAAGTCTCAGGAACACACAGGGATACACAGGAATTGGCCTTACTACTTTTTGGGGAGGCTATTTGTATTTTTATTTACTTCTTTTTTTAATTTTATTTCTTATTATGGCAAAATACACAACATAAAAGTTACTATTGTACACTTCTTAAGTGTACAATTCAGTGGCATTAAGAATATTTACAATCTTGGGGCACCTGGGTGGCTCAGTCGGTTGGGTGGCTGACTTCAGTTCAGGTTGTGATCTTACAGTCCATGAGTTCGAGCCCTGTGTCGGGCTCTGTGCTGACAGCTCAGAGAGAGCCTGGAGCCTGCTTCAGATTCTGTCTCCCTCTCTCTCTCTGCCTCTCCCCAACTCTCACTCTGTCTCTCTCTCAAAAATAAAATAAAAACATTAAAAAAATTTTTAAAAAGAATATTTACAATGTTGTACAGCTGTCACCACTATTTAGTTACAGAAATTTTCACCACCCTACAAGGAAACCCCATATTCAATAAGCAATCATTTCCCATTTCCCTCTTCCCTCAGCCTTGCATAACCACTAATCTGTTTTCTATCTCTACAGATTTTGCCTTTTCTGGATAATTCATATAACAGCAATCATACAATATGTGGCCTTTTGTGTCGGGCTTCTTAGATGATTTAGCATGAGTCAGTTATGTGACCATCTTCTGGTTTATCTGAAACCAGTCCTATTTAGAAAAGGGACTTTACAAAAACATTTATTTTTCTCTACACAAAGAAGAAGAGTCACAGAGTAGTTGGAAGAGGTAAACGTATAAATAGGAAATTATAATAACATGTGGTAAATGCAATGACAGAAATTTGCATGGAGTGTTTGGGAGGAATGCAATTGTCCCAAACTGGGTAGCCTCAAAGGCACGTTATAGAGGTGACACCAGGTTTTTGTATTAATGGATTAAGAGATGTTAATAAAGCAAAGTGGTCTTAGGGAAAAGAAAGGAAAGCCATGTGAGGTGTGTATATGTATCTATGTGTATATATATGTATACATGTATATGTATACTTGTATGTATGTGTGTGTGTGTGTATGTATATTGAAAAAGACACCTTAAAACACTTTAAGCAAATGGGCAGCTCAACAGTCTGCTAAGTGAACTGTAACTCAGAGGCAAGGCCACGGAACATTCGGGGTCAGAAGGACAGTGCCACTGGAAGAATTCACTGTCGCAAACCTCCAAGTCATCATCACGATCGTTGGGGCCAGCCTTTCACTCAACTCAGATCTCACCTCTCTCAAAATCTTCAGTCACACTTGTTAATTCACACACATTTTAATACTTGAGTCTTCTTTGGCTCATTATCTTCTTCATTCACATTTTACTTCTGGCTGCCACAAGCAGATACTATCTCCTTCAAGGCACAGGCACATGGGAGACATTGCCTTGAATCATAATGGAGTATCACTACCTCTTACATGCAGTGTAAAATCAAGCAATCAGAAAGATGGTGAGGTATGAATCTTTTATTTCTTTGAAGAAAAAATAAATGAATAATGCGATAAGTCTTAGCGTAGGCTGGGATGAGGATTAGTAACAAAACTAAGCAGTTATGACCAATGCTTGTTTCAGGACTCATATGGTTTCTTGCCGGTGCTACACACACTTTTCCTTTGGTAACTTCAACCTACCTATGCTTCATTTCCTATAGCTTTGCTTCTTCTGTCCATCAAGGCTTTTCCCATTCTCAAGCCAACGCGTGCAAATGTGAGCCCAGCTCCAAGAACTCCCCAGAAACTAATGGACAACCTTTCTCACCACCACTTTTGGGATGATTCAGCATCATTATAGTTGCTTTTAAGATTCAAGCTTTGGGGAGGGCTACATTAACCCAATGACTCGAGATCACATGCAATGTCTCTTGACTACTCAGGTTCTAGTTTATTCCAAGCCTCCGGAGAACATGTAGAGTTGTGTTCAATGCTAGAGAAATGGTCCCACTAGGCACAAGGTTTCCACCATAAGGTGCTCTGTACCTTTACTAGCAACTCTTGCAAAAATTAAAAACTGCTTCTATCTCAACCTCCTTTCATGACCCTAAACCCAAGTCAAGAATTTCTCTGTTCTTTAGTCAAATTCATATCTACTGGGGATAAAAAAATACAAAAAAGAGGGGCGCCTGGGTGGCTCAGTCGGCTAAGCGTCCGACTTCAGCTCAGGTCATGATCTCGCGGTCCATGAGTTCGAGCCCCGCGTCGGGCTCTGTGCTGACCGCTCAGAGCCTGGAGCCTGTTTCAGATTCTGTGTCTCCCTCTTTCTCTGACCCTCCCCCATTCATGCTCTGTCTCTCTGTCTCAAAAATAAATAAACGTTAAAAATAATTTTAAAAAAATACAAAAAAGAAAAGTCATTGCTCTATGTACGCTTTACATTGGGGTCATTTTCACTGTTGTACACAAGATGATCCTGAAAGATCCACCTTTTTAAAAGAATTAACAATCATCCTCAGCGCATGGCACCCAACTCCTTTCAAGCTGAATTTTAAGATAAAGGAAACAAAGTAAGACCTGGACTTTCTTCTGAGGAACAAAGAAACGCAGAAGAGCCATATTCTTGGAGAAGTAGAAAAACAGGCAGGAAGGAATGTGGAATCTTACCACAAATAATAGATTCAGGTAGTTCAAGGATAATATTTTCTTTTAAAAATATTCATTATACTTGCCTGGAGAACTGAAAACCATTGTTCTTTGGCCAAAGAAATCAGAGGAAGAATGTTGGATTTCATACAAACCATTTCCCTATGCACATAGTACTAGATAACCAAAATACACATTAAAAAATACCCATCGTATTTTAGGCACTCAGAGAAGGTAATGTGTAAGGAGTCCTGCTCCTTCCTATAGCTGAAAAAGGGAAAATGTGTGAAAAAAAACCCCGACATTTGGATTTTATATTCTTATTAGGGGCTGGAAGGAAGAGGTTTTGGACAGTGATATGCACATTACTTGCAACTGCCACAAACAGAAGGCACAAAATATTGGGTACTATGGCAGGTAAAGAACTGGCTTTGGAGTTGGGCACACCCCGGCTTGAATCCAGACCCTCCTATTCACTTTCTCACTTGACTTCAGGCAAGCTTCTTTTTTTAATTTTTTTCTAAAGTTTATACATTTATTTTGAGAGAGAGAAAGAGGTGAGCAGGGGAGGGGCAAAGAGAGAGGGAGACAGAGAATCCCAAGCAGGTTCCATGCTGTCATTGTGGAGCCCAACACGGGGTTCAATCCCATGAACTGTGAAATCATGATCTGAGCTGAAGTGGGACGCTTAACCGACTGAGCCACAGGTGTCCCTCTAAGAAATTCTTTTTCTTTTTTAATGTTTATTTATTTTTGAGAGAGTGAGAGAGAGAGAGAGAGACAGAGCGAGAGTGGGGGAGGGTCAGGGAGACACAGAATCGGAAGCAGGCTCCAGGCTCTGAGCTGTCAGCACAGAGCCCGACCCTGGGCTTGAAGTCACAAACTGCGAGATCATGACCTGAGCCGAAGTCAGACACTTAACCGACTGAGCCACCCAGGTGCTCCCTCTAAGACAATTTTAAGCACAGGAAAGTCACTTACTCCCCAAGACTGGCATTCCACTTCGAGAAAACTTTCCAGGGGTCAGCAAACTATTTTCAGTAGAGGAGCAGACACTAAATACTTTTGGCTTTGTGGGCCACATACGGTCTCCATCGCTGCTGCTGCTGCTTCCTTAATAACCCTCTGATACTATAAAAACTATTCTTCACTCAAAATCTGTTATGCATTGAATGTCTGTGTCTCCCCAAAATGTATATGTTAAAATCCTAACCTCCAATGCAATAGTATTTGGAGATGGGGCCTTTGGGAGGCAGTTAGGTTGTGAGGGTGGAGCCCTAATGAATGGCATTAGTCATTAGTGCCCTTAGAAGAGAAGGCATGAGAAAGCTTGTTGCTTTTCTCTCCCTCAGCCATGGGAGGATACAAGAGGGAGATGGCCATCTATAAACCAGGAAGTGGGTCCTTACCAGACACCAGGTCAGTCACCACCTTCATCTTGGACTTTCCAGGCACCCGAAGTGGGACAAATAAATGTTTATTGTTTAAGATGCCCCACCTGTGGTATTCTGTTATAGCCACCCAAGCCAGGACACAGCCCATATGAAAACAGGCCACGAAAACAGTATGGAGGTTCCTCAAAAAATTAAAAGTAGAACTACCATATGATCCAGGAATTCCACCTCTGGGAATATATCCGAAGGAAATATAAACACTAACTGCAAAAGATATCTGTACCCACGTTCATAGCAACACTGTTTACAATAGCCAAGACATGGTAAAAAGTTTCTATCGATGAATGAATGGATAAAGAAGTTGAGGTGTATATATGTGTGTGTGTGTGTGTGTGTGTGTGTGTGTGTGTGTATGCACATATATATGTATATATATGTATATATATACATATATATATGCAATAGAATATTATTCAGCCACTAAAAAACAAGGATGTCCTACCATTTGCAACAATATGGATAAGGTTCAAAGGTATTGTGCTAAATGAAGTAAGTCAGACAGAGGAAGGCAAGCAAATACTGTATGATCTCACTTATATGTACAACCTAAATACACACACACATACCTACAGACACCAAACCCATAGAAAAAGAGATCAGATTTGTGGTTATCAGAGGAAGACAGAGGAAAGGAGGAAAACAGAGGAAGGTGGTCAAAAGGTACAAACTTCTGGCTATAAGTAAGTACTAGGGATGTAATGTACAAGACGATGATTATAGATAGTGCTGCTGCAATATATCTAGGAAAAATTGTAAAGAAACTAGATCTAAGAGTTCTCTTCACAAGGAGAATTTTTTTCTTTTCTTTTTATTGTCTCGTTTTGAGATGATGGATGTTAACTAAACCTATTAGGGTCATCATTTCACAATATGTGTGAATCAAACACTCGTGCTATACACCTTAAATTCATATAGTCATGTATGTCAATTATTTCTCAGTAAAAATGGAGACAAAAAACCCCTAAAGAGGCCCTGGGCAAAATCCCACTTGTCATAGCTTGCCAGCTCCTGTTCTAAAATGTGATGATTCTTAAAAAAATAAAAAAGTAAAATAAATAAAAATTAAAAATAATTAAATGTGATGATTCTTCTCTGTATTAAGCCAAAATAGCCCCTCAATATGTCCTTCCCTTAGCTCTGGTTCAGTATTAGCAAATATAATAGAATCTATCCTTGATCTTCCATTTAGCTCACTCTATCAACTCTATGGGATATGTACTCTGATTATCCCACTTTACAGGCAGGAAGGTCTTGTCAGGAGTGGGGATTTGGGATACGAAACATAAAGTTTCAAGAAACTGTTTCCACCCTGAGGTCCTACTTGTGCCCCCCAGAGAACACAAAGGCATCAGAGTTCTCTTTTGGCAGTTCTTGAAACAGCTGTCAAACTCACAAAATACTTCCTTCTACATGTTAAACATTGTCTGCTTTCCTGCTGCTTAAATAATATAGTTTTAAATCTCCCTATGGTGATCATTTCCTTTAAGTAAGGTCTTTTTCTTTTTTTTTAACGTTTTTTTACTTTTTTTATTTTTGAGACAGAGAGAGACAGAGCATGAACAGGGGAGGGGCAGAGAGAGAGGGAGACACAGAATCAGAAGCAGGCTCCAGGCTCCGAGCCATCAGCCCAGAGCCCGACGCGGGGCTTGAACTCACGGACCGCGAGATCGTGACCTGAGCTGAAGTCGGGGGCTTAACCGACTGAGCCACCCAGGCGCCCCAGTAAGGTCTTTTTCAAGTTTGCTCCCCACTTAATAGCTTCAGCCAACACTGATCTTTTCCCATCTTACTTATCAATATAATTTTGCTCCATACCTAGTATATAGAATATGGATTTATGAGTATATACATTTGGGCACAGGATTATATAATTATTCAGCTCTCTCTGCCTTTCTCTTTCGTGTGTGAGGCACATATATTCAAAATTTTATTTTGTTTTGTCTTGTTATGAATTTTGCCTGTGTAAATTTTCTCTCATCTAAATTAATGTAAATTCTTTTTAGATACACAATGGAAAAACCAAAATCATCTTTTAATTACCAAAGATTACTCAAAATTGGATAACAGATCCCCAAATGATGACCATTTTCAAAGAGAAAATAATGGAAGAAAGCCATAGCCAAGCAAGGTAGGTAGCCTCTGAGATGGCCTTCATTGACACCCACCTCTTGGCATAGTGGTAACTCATGCCTTTATGTATGTAACACCCTCCCTGAGTCTGGCCTGGACCTAATGACTGCTTCTAATAAATAGAATGCAGCACAAGTGATGGGATGTCACTTCCAAGATTGGTTGCACAAAGACTTACTTCCAACTTACTAGATCTCTGTTTCTCTCTCTCTCTCCCTCCTGAGTCCTCTATTATTCTCTCACTTGCTCACCCTGATGGTAGCTGTCATGACGTGGACTTCCTTGTGGAGAAGCCCATGTGGCAAATAACTGAGGCTAACCTCTAGCCAAAACCAGCAAGCAACTGAGGCCCTCAGTCTAACAGCCTAGACAGAACTGAATCTGGCCAACAGCCATGTAAGTGAGCTTGGAAACGGGCCCTTCCCAGTAAAGTGTTGACATGACTATAGCCCCTGACACTTTGATTATAGCCTACAAGAAAACCTAAGCTCAAGTCTAAGCTGTGTCTTTATTTCTGATCCCCGGAAACTATGAGATAATAAATGATTACTAGTTTAAGCTGGCATGTTTCAGAGTCATTTGTTACACAGCAAGAGATACCTAATATAATAAGGATTTGGTCTTATCAAAAGTAACGAGACTGCTCAGTGGGTAGGGGGTTTCCTTTCGGTATGATGAAAGTGCTCTGGAATTAGATGGTGGTAATGGGGACACAACATTGTGAATGTACTAAATGCCAAGTGCATTATGTGAATGTACTAAATGCCAACTGCAAAGTGGTTACATTTGGTTCTGTGAATGTTACCTCAGTGTTGTTTTTTTTTTTTTTTAAAGGAAGCAGCACAAGACAAAGAAACAAGGAGAAAAATGGGAAGATAAAAGGAAAAAGAAAAGTTTACGTAAGAATACCCACAAGAAAAACTGTGCATCACAAAGAATGAAAACTATGACCAAAACTTGGCAAGTTACTCAACATAATGAATCTGTTGAGATAAATATAGAGACCCCAGGGCTCTGTTAGGAGAGGGCAAGATGACACAAGGAGCTAAAATTTACAAAGCAGCAGCAAGTGACAAAAAGGTTTTACTATGAAAGAAGGAAATAAGATGAGGGGAAAGAAGGTGCTGTTTTCTTAATAAATAGTTCTAGAATGATTTATCCCTTCAAATTACATAAATGTATAATTTATTTCGAAACTAAACTTCACACAGCCAAAAGGGAAAGTAGTCAGATGATTTTAATTTTAAAACTCTAGCAAACTTTTTGTGCAGCTAAGGGTAGAATTAAGGGTGGCCACCTTTGAACTTGTTTTTTGTTTTTTTTTCTCATGGGCCAAAAACCATCCTGATTACAGAAGTACATACACTCCTCAATCAGGGATCCAATCAACAAACAGAAACTAGGACTTCTTTTCCTAATGAGGTAGGTAGGATGTTACATGCACTCTGGACAGGGACAATTGTTTAAATTATTTTGCAATTAGAAAAATGTTTCTTTGTTATGGCATGTATTTATACTGTACTGTCCCTGAGACTCAGTGTTTGCTTTGGGGAAATGTATATGTATCCTGTACTCGGGGTATCCAAGCCAGGCCCCTTCCTGCCCTTCCTCATGTTGCTTTTTTAGCACAGTGATTTTTAACTAGTGTTGTAGAATCATGAAAACTTAAAAAAAATCAGGGTCCCACAATCAGATATTCTGATTTGGCCGAGCTAGAATATGGCCTGGGCATTGGGTAGAAATAGACCACTGTTTCTAAACTGTACAACAGAGAAATATAATAGAACAAACCTGTGTTCTAGACAGGAAGATATCAGAATTTGAGAAATACAGCACTGAGAATTATTCTGTTCCAATATATCCTGGAAACATATCCTGGAAATGTGGGTGGGATTGATGGAAAACACCAGGGCCAAGTCAATGCCTGTGAATAAAATGGGATGAGGAAGGATGAAGTCTCAAACTGTAGGTTGGATGAAAGGGGCACAGTGCTGAGAACAGGACTCTAAGGCTAGGCAGTTTGGTTGTCCGAGTAGGGACTTTCCAGGGAAAGATAATTTATGGTGTTTTCTCCTTAGAGTGTCCACACTACATGCTCTGAAATACTTCATCCAAAACAAGTCCTACTTATGTCTCTACCCCAAATCCCCCATAATAGCCCTTTGTGACTGATTCAAAAAGTGATCATCTCACATTTAGAGACAAACCACTGGCAAAGGTGGTGTTAGGTGCTGAACTGTGTGCCCCAAAGTTCATGTGTTAAAGTTCTAACATCTAGGATCTCAGGATGTAATCTTACTTGGAGATAGGTTCTTATATGTATCTCATATGTATGTATCTTACATGTATCTCACTTGAAGTGAGAAGGTTCTCACTTCAAGTAAAAGTGAGATCATATTAGGGTAGGTTTTCCCATATGACTGTTGTCCTTATTTAAAAGGGGGAATTTACACACAGAGATAAGAACAGATGAATGACAAAGATGATGAGACAAAGAACAGGGCCATGTACCAGTCATGAAGAGGCCCAGAACAGATCCCTCCTTCACAACCCTTAAAGGGAGCCAACCCTGCCATTCCTTTGATTTTCAACTTCTAGCCTCCAGAATTATGAAAAAAATACATTCTTCTTGTTTAAGCTACCCAGTTGGTGGCACTTTGTTACATCAGTTCTAGAAAACTAATACAGAGGATGTTGGCCTTTCCTTTAGGGTGAGAGGGCTTTTCAGAACAATAATTCCTGTTTCTTTGAGGGAAGGGGGAAATATCAGATTACCCCTAGAATAAGCCAAATGATTTATTCCAATGTAATAAAAAAAAAGTCACACCCCTCCCAAAGAGTTTAATTTTTTTTTTAATTTTTTTTCAACGTTTTTTATTTATTTTTGGGACAGAGAGAGACAGAGCATGAACGGGGGAGGGGCAGAGAGAGAGGGAGACACAGAATCAGAAACAGGCTCCAGGCTCCGAGCCATCAGCCCAGAGCCCGACGCGGGGCCCGAACCCACGGACCGCGAGATCGCGACCTGGCTGAAGTCGGACACCCAACCGACTGCGCCACCCAGGCGCCCCCCCCAAAGAGTTTAATTTTTAATATCAAAATGTGTCCTTGTGGCATAATGGGGAATATATATTTGGCCTTTGTCCCCAGTTCCTGGCACATTGATCCTAAAACTCTTGGAATTTCCTGAGTGATAGGAGTGCCTTTTGATATTCACGAGGCTTTTGATCATTCCTGAGTTTATGATAAGAAAGTGATCTTGACATCCCCTAGATAGCATCAGGATGGGGGCTACTCCCCAAAAAGAACAAGAACTTTCAGCCCCAATCCCTGGCCTCCAGGGAGAGAAGAAGGGCTAGAGACTGAATTCAATCACCAATGGCCAATTACTTAATCAATCATGTCTACATGAAGAAACCTCCATGGAAACACCTAAACAATGGGATTCAGAGAGCATCCTGGTTGGTGAATACATCTAGGTGCTAGGAGGATGGCATGCCTGGGAAGGGCATGGAAGATCTGTGCCCCTTGCCCCATACCTTGTCCTGTGCAATACTTCCTTTGTCCCTTTGTAATCTGTATCCTTTACAATAAACCCGTAATAGTATGTAAAGTGCCTTCCTGAGTTCTGTGAGACATTCTAGGGAATTAATGAACTTTCTAGGAGGAGGTCATGGGAAGCTCCGAATTTGTAGCAAGTCAGACAGAAGTGTGGGTAAACTGGTACCTAATACTTGCAACTGGGTCTGAAGTGGGAACAGTTTTTGGACTGAGCCCTTAAGCCTGCAGAGTCTGATGTTAACTCCAGGTAGTTACTGTCAGGATCCAACTGAATTGTCAGAAACTCAGTTGGTGTTTGGAAAACTGGAAAACTGTAGAGTCTCAAACATGCATAACCCTGCAAGGCAAATAACAAGATGATGGTCATATTGCTACTCATTCATTCACTTACCCTTTAAGGGACACCTACCACATAAGAGCTTCTTGCTGCTGCCCTGATAACTCAATGGAAGGGGGACAAGGAGGTGACAACCGCTTCCCAGGAAACACAGCCACAGATTCTCAAAGAGTCACCAGCTCTCCTTAGCAGCCTCTGCCTGGGCGGCAGCTGAGCACAGACAGGAAGAGTGGGAGAGCGTGGGTGAGGTCAGGAAGGAAACCAACCTGGTTTCGGCTCCCACCAGCTCTTCCTTTCTTCTCCCTCCTCCCCTGGTTCTTCAAGGCCTTTTTTCTCCCTTTGGACAAGAAATAAAGGTGGCCTGAAGTGCAAATTACTGGTTGGCAGCCACTGCAGTTTTTGTCACTGACAATTCTCACTCCTGAGTCCCTTAGATTTCCCTGGGCCAAGTCAATTTACTGCCCCCTCTTCCGTCTACGTGAACATGCCAATCCGGATCCGCAGGCAGCCCCAGAAACAGAAAGGCAAACCCTCTGCCTTCCCTGCGTCTCAGGCTTCTGATCTTTGACCTCCTGGAGTGGTGCATTTGTGAGTTGTTTTGCTACTTTTCTTACAACCTTCCCCTGCGGTTGGCGTAGGTGGAGAACCATACAGAGTGGGCTTAGGTTTGGTGCAGGTATGGATTCAAATTCCCCTGTGCTCATTACCTCTGCATCTTGTAAGAGTTCCTTAAAGCCTCCAAACTGGTTTCCCTTTTGTCAAATGCAGATTTTAATCCAAGGAGCTGATAGGCAGGCAGGTTTAATTTGTCAGGTAGGTTGGAGCGGTCACTTAAGGTAATTACAGGAAACCAACAAGATCATATAACTTTTGGAGAACTGAAGAAAACCTAACCTATACTACAAATGCAACTGACTATCTTCCCAAGAAGTGAACGTATTATGGTTTAGAAAGACTTAATGAAATCTGAATGCAGTCAACTCTACAGGCAAGAAGGAATTCTTTAGAATTGTATATTCAGCCCTCTTCACCCTCATGTTTCCATGATTCTGTTAGAGCACAAGTGGCTACAGGCCCAGACATCTGCAAAGAGATTTTCCTTTGTTCCTCCTTAGGGACATTTCATTTGTAAACTTTAACACGCAAAGAATTTTATAGGTTTGTATGCCAAAAACCAAGTATTACGTACTCTGTGAGTGATCTAAGGAATTTTTGGCGTAATTCTGATGATACTCAATTTACCTGATACAATGAGTTTGAACTTCATTTTCAATAAATGTTTATCTTATTATTCTAACATAGCATAGGCAATGGAAATATAAATATACATAACTTTTCAGTATTTCATGTTTTTCAAATATCCAAGTAAGATATTCTTATAATGTGTAAAAACACTATAAAAGAACAGATCAGCAAATCTGCAGGCTGCTACCATGCTCCATAACCTCTCCCTCACCCACACCCACACCCACCCCCCCCCACACACACACCCACACACACACACAGAGCTTTGTGGGTATCCTTTCAAACCATTCTCTCCATCAAATTCATACATGCATATATATACCCATCCATAGGACTTATACTGTTGTTACTGTTTTTAAAATATATGATTATTCTATACACATTACTGGGCAGTATGGACCTTCTACACTTATATATATTAATAATGTCCAATATTAGTAGACATAGATCTAACTTGATCTATTTTCTAGACTTTATGCATATAGTCACATACACTGAACATTTTGTACACGCAGTTTTAAATCAAACATTCTGAAACACTTTCTGTTAAGCCTTTTTCTCTTAATTTTATTTTTTATTTCTCCACACCTTTCTTCTCCTTTCCTATCTTCATATTTATTCTACCAACTGTGAGTTTAGGGATTTTACCATATGGTTTTGGGTTTCTAAGAATGTCCTATTTATATTCTTTGTTCACAGCTCTGAACTATGTTTTCATGTCAGTTTGAGGCCTGTATATTCCTTGTATTCTATAGATTTTTAAATGTTGTCTACATTTGTGTTACAAATACATTTTACAAATCTATCATCTACCATTCATTCACTTTGGTGTCTTCTGCCATATATATATATATATATATATATATATATATATATATATATGTCTTTTACACTTTTTGGATTTCTTGTCCTGTTTTAAAAGTTCTCTCTTATCCATAGGTAATAAAGGTAACCTCCTAGATTTTCTTCAAAGATTCTTATTTATTTCTTTTAAAAAATTTTTATATTCAAGTCTTTAATCCATCTGGAATTTATTTTCATATATGAGATGGGGCTCCCACTTAACTTTTTTCCAGATGAACTAAAATGTTAACTGTGCTTAAATAAACTGCCTTTTCCCCTAAAAAAACAAAGTGCCAACTTTATTATATATTCAAAATTCATAAATATTAGAGCTTATTTTTTCATTCTTTATTTTGTCCCAAAGATCTATTTATCCATTTTTTAAATGTTTATTTATTTTTGAGAGAGAGACAGACAGAGGGAGTGGGGGTGGGGCAGAGAGAAAGGGGGAACAGAGGATCTGAAGCAGGCTCTATGCTGACAGGGTGAGCCTGATGTGGGGGGTCAAACTCATGAACCATGAGATCATGACCTGAGATGAAGTTGGAGGCTTAACTGCTACCCAGGCACCCCTACTCATCCATTTAAATGCCAGAGCTCTAAACAGCACCTTCTAATGTCTGGTAAGGCAATATCCTTACCATGATATTTCTTTTTTGCACTTTTCTTAGTTATTTTTGTTAGTCTTTCATAAGAACATCTGTCATGAAATTCCCAGAAATAATTCTTACAATTATAATTGGAAATGATATTTTTATTTAGGAAAGTTACCATGTAAAACTATGGCATGTCTTTCTAACTGCATGAATATTCTTTTATGTCTTTTAATAAGAACTCATTTTTTCCCTAAAAGTTTACTGTTACGTTTTCCTGTTAAATTATGATGCTTTTCTTCTTAAATTCATTCCTAAGTATTTTATCATTTTTGCCACCATTATGAATGAAATATTTTCTTACTTTTATTTCTAGTTATCATTATTATAGAGGAAACCCACTGCTTTTTATGCCTTTATCTTATACAATCTTTATCTTACATTAATGTATGATAATACATATCTTTATTATATAAGTGATTTCCTTTCCTATTAATTCTTACTAATGTACTATGTATAATGTACTTGTTAATTTTTCCAGTTACACAGTTTTTCGCTAGTAAAAATAAAAATTTTATAACTTCTTTTCTAAAACTTTTGCTTTTGTTTTAGTTGAAATAAGTTTCATATCTGACATTTAGGAGATCTATAATTATTTGGGGTGCTGGGGGTAAACAATTATTTCATACTCACCCAGCTATTTTCACCATTTATAATTATCTGAGTTTTAAAAATCAATATTAATAATCTCCAACAATTAAAAATGAATAAGAACTAAATGTCTACTTCACCACAAACTTAGCAGACTGTATGTTAAAATGAATATAATCACATACCCATTTATTAGCAGTCAGGAACCAAAATGGTCACACACTCTGTATTCTAAACTCAGTGAAGCTCAGTATCCCTTCCACTTGTAAGAACTCCAAAGTTCTTACTTTCCAAACTTTTCTGGAAAGTTTACCCCTTCACAAATAAAACAAATATTCTGATGGTGGGATCCACTAATCTTCTAGTCACATTAGGCAGAAAACAGAGGTTCAGATGGCATTCTAGATGGAGGGGGCTGTTCTGAAGGTATTAAGTAAAGAACTAAGGCTCTAGCCAACAGCTACAAGAATGAACCATTTAAAACTGGATCTTCTGGCCCCATTCAAGCCTTCAGATGACTGACTCCTATGAATATCCTTACATCGTGAGAGACCCTGAGCCATAACAATTCAGCTAAGTTTCTCCAAACTTCTTGACCCACATAAACTATGAGATAATATATGTCTGCTGTTTCAGGCCACCAAGGTTTAGGTTAACTTTTCATGCAGCTGTTTTCAAAAATATGTTCTATCTTACTCTATGCTAATTGATTTTAATTTGACATTTTTCTTTTGTCCCTTTTTGTATTTGTGGCTTATTTACAAGTTAGAACCACTTATTAATTTGGGACCTGTAGTATACTTTTCTAATGTACTAATAGTTCCTTTATTTTTCCTGAGCTACAATCAAGCCTATTATTTCTCTATTAATATTAATTTTAGCTCAAAAAACCCTTACCAAGTGATCTATTCTTCTACTTCTCCCCTCCAAGTCCACGCACCTCTTAGGATGAGACTTCAGATTCCCCATTCTTTCTATCCCACTCACAGATCCAGGTCTATGCTGCCATCCCTCGAACACCCCATTCTCATCTCTGTTATGATTTATTTGTCGTTAGCTGTGGTCCATTCTCCAGAATTTTCCACCTATAGAATAATCAGTTGATGCATGCTTTAAACCCTTTCGTATCTACACATATTTGTATTTCATTATTGCTAGTGGAATGGCATTCTGGCTGCTTGTAGGAGCCATGGCTACACTTACTAAGTAGCCTGTAGATGTCATTCTATAGTCGGCAACTCTTCATTCTGCAGATGAGAAGCCCAATACCAAGCTGACTTTTTTATGATTATTAACCCTCCAAATAACTTGTTCTTTCTGTCTGGAAGTCTCTACATTTTTTTCTTTATCCTTGGACTTAAGGAATTTTATCAAGACCCACTGCAAAGGACCTCACTGTCTCAGGTCTTCCTTTCAGTTTAGGAAGTTTTTCTTCTATTATTTGTTTAATTATTGCCTTTCTTCTTCCAAATCTTGTTTTTCCTTTCGGAACTATTATTACTTGCATGTTAAATCTCCTGTGACTGTAATTCTCATCTGTCCCTCTCGATGTCTCTTTTCAGTTTGGCTACATAGTCTCTGCAGGTTTTTTCCACTTATTTTCTTGGCCCCTAATGTGAAACTCAGGAAGGACTGTTTTCCCCTTCAATTTATCCACTGATATATTACTTAGAAAATAATGGGACTTAGTTCCCCAAATCATTTCTGTGCTGTAATGAAGCTCCTTATCTGCTCTTGTTTTATTTAAGTTGCCATTCACATCACCCTCCAGCTCTTGCATGGGCAGTGGCTGTCTCTCCTACTGTGCTTGTCCTTCTTTCTCTAGGCATGTTTGGAACATTGCGAATGTTCCCGTATATAGGTTTTGTTTTTGTTTTTGTCTGTTCATTTGGGACCGGCTGCTGGACCCTGAGTAGCATGGTGGATTCTGCTCCTCTGGAACTATATATGGATGTAGCCAACCAACAGATTTGCTCACTCCTGTCTTATCATCTGAGGAAGACTGTCTGCTCCTTGGTCTCTTCAAGCTTTCCAGTCTCAGGGGGTAGAGTGGGCTCAGCTCATTTGCTCAGTTTTTTCTTAGATGACCATAAATGATAGAACACCACTGACCCACCCCAGGATCTGGGCCTGGTTCAAATCTTCACCTCAGGGCTCATCCGTCCTCGTCCCAGGCTCTTGTGATGCCCAACGCATGGAAAGTCCTACAAATCCTCTTATTTCCATCCTCCAGGCTCTGGCTCCCTTTTAGCCCCAACAGCCATTTGGCTCATGTGAAGGAAGGATTAAAGTTGAATTTTGGAATTCAGGAGGATGTTTTAACCATCATGTTTCCAGAATTCCTTTCTGTCTTTAGAACTTATTCCTTAACTAAGTTGTGATGCTAATCTGTGTCTAATACATGGTGTTAGACAACATCCCTACCCCCAAGTATCTACTTACAGCCTCTTTTTGCATGCAAGCAGAGCATTTTTGAGTGTGGTCTATAATTAGGATATTTCTGATAAAAGCCATATTGCAGGTACAGATGCTGAGGTACTGGAAGATCAATAAAAAACATTTCACTTTTCCTGGCCTCAGTTATGAATCAAATGGAAAGTAAAACAAAAGAGTAAGATAGATGGGGACACCAGCAGCACCTTAATTACTGATTTAAGAACATGGTTTAAGAATTTTGGTAGCCAGTTTCTAAACAGACACCATTCATGTACACATCTTGAACCTCTGCCTGGTATGAACATCTCTGTGTTGCCATCCCTAACCTATTAAATCTTGGCTGGCCCCGTGACTCAGTTGTAACCAACAGAATATATCAGAAGTGATGCTGTGTCACTTTCGTGACTTGGTCAGAAGCCTCCAGCTTCTACTTTGTTCACCTGGAATGCTCGAACTGAAAAAAAGCCAGCCACAATGAATGTAGTCCAACTGCTCAGAGACCACTATAATGTGAGGAAACCAGCATTAACCTTGTAGAGTGTCCATTCGGAGAAACAGACATGCCCAGCTAGCCCTAATTATTTCAGCCAGCCTTGTCCAGGCAAAGAAATGTCAGTGAAAACCTTGGACATTCTGGCCCTGGAAGATGTGATGTGGAGAACTGAGAAACCCAGCTCATGGCTAGAATCAAGGCCCAAGATATATGGCTCCAGTCAAACCAGTTGAGCCAAATGTAGCTATTTTATCCAACCTAACTAAAGGCTCTTGTCATTGCAGGGCACATACAGGTCATCCTTGCCGTATCCTGCCCAAATTTCGGACCCACAAAATTATGAACTGAGTAATATGATTGTTGTTTCACACCGCTAAATTTTAGGATAGTTTGCCATATAACACTAGGTAACTGGGCAAGACGTGTAGTAACAATGGGCTCTTCATGTTACCTTGTCTGCCACAGACAACACTGGATAATCACAACCTCTCCAGGCAGGGGTGCCCCAACATAATGAAGGGCACAGAAGAGCAGACTAGAATACATGCTTTGTGAAGGCAGACTGCCTTCCGTTACAATGAGGAAGGAAGGGGCTGAGATACTTCCACCCTGTTCCCCTCCCAAATTCCCCAGTCTGAAAACTCACTCCCCTTCTGGGGAAGAGAGAAAACAGAAATGAGGGAGACTAAGATACCAGGAATTTTTAGGGAAACACTCTTCTCCTGGAAAGGAATGGGCAGAGAAGATACCTTCCCCCATGAAGGGTCCGTGATACCACAACAGAAAAGGATTCTGCCCCAGCAAGATGTAGCCTGCAAATGTGAGGAGGAGGAGTGGTTCTGAGGAATATGGTACACACCACAGGCCCCATACTTGGATGTATACGGCGTTTCAAGAAAAAGAGCTCATTGTCAGTTGAAAACACTGCCTGCAGAATTTTGTAATTGTGCTAGTAACTAGGGCTGCCATAACAAAATACCACAGACTGGATGTGGTAAACAGCAGAAATTTATTTTCTCATAGTCCTGGAGCATGAAGTCCAAGATCAAAGAGTCGTCAGATTTGGTTTCTCGAGACCTCTCTCCTTGGCTTGCAGATGGCTGCCTTTTCACTATGTCCCCAGATGGCCTTTTCTTCTGTGTGCTAAAGTCTCTCTGCATGTCCTAATCTCCTCTTCTTATAGGGACATCATTCAGGTTGGGTTAGGACCCATCCTAATGGCCTCATTTGACTTAGGTACTTCTGCAAAGACCCTATATCCCAATATGAACCAGAATGCACTTATTTTACCATCAGAATCTTATTTGTCCATCTTGGATTAAATCTTGAGCAAAGTGATTATTCTTGAGCCTCATTCTTAAGTCTTGCTTTCATTATGACACCTGATAGCAAAGAAGTAGGGGATAGAAGACTCAGGCTTCTATCTACCTCTAATCACCAAAGGCTACTACTGTGGACTTAACTGATGACAAATGTGACACGCCAAATTGCACCTCATAAATGGACCCAGCTCAGGGGCTAATTTAGCCATACTGCCACTTGGCAAGGGATAGTTGCAGGGATTTATTCCCCAACCCCACTACCCTCAGCCTCCCTCTTCATCATGGGGGCTCCTTGGTGTCATGATGCTCTAGAAAGATAACCCTCGCCTAACCTGGCATTTTCCCCTAGTCTACTTCCCCTCCATGCTTTGACATAATTTAATCTGGGGAAAAACCCTTTCTCTTTCTAAGTTTCTTGAGAGCCACTTTCTCTCTCCTCTTTTTGTCCCACTCATTCTCCTCTGTTGTCATTTTTTCCCCCACGTTAACCTTTATGGCTCATTAAACCCAAAGTCAGAATCCTTAGCAACTGAAAAACCCGAGTTCTTCTTTTTCCTTGAAGGCAAGAAGAGATTAAAGTTTAAGCTTTCCCTGAAGGTGAAGGGAAATACTGCGTTTTCCATCCTTCTGATGCAACATAGGAAGAAATAAAAATTAAAAGCAAAACTCAAGTTTCCATATTGAAATATTCTGACATTCGGGTGCAGCCACGGAGTTGAATATGCAAAGTACATAGTACACTTGGCTACCAGTGATTTCTCAAATATGGGCAGAATTTCTTATTTTATGAGCAGCTATAATTGCCATATTTCTTACTTGTTGAGGTTAGGTGACAGGAGTGAACCCTTCTGGAGCACCTAAGCATGTCAAAGTGGCTAGAGCTGTTAACCTGGTCTTGATGAGGTGAGCTAGCCCTTAAGCTTGAGAGTATGGAAGTCGTCTGAGTTCAGCAAATGAAGTTGGGAGCTTATTCAGAAGGGAGGACTTAATGGGTGGCCCACGACAGGATTACAGATGCTGCAAAGGGAGAAAGACCCTATTTCCAGAAGTTGGAAGTCACATACAGGCTGCAGTCAGATGGACTGTAGGGAAGCTGAGTTAATCCAGTATACAGAACTACTGTGGGCTGTCTGGTAAATAAACTGTAGGTGAAATGATCGGGACAGACAGAGAGACACCACTGAGCTGAGTTGGTAGACACATGGCTGACTTCCCTTGAACTGTATGGCTAACACGTGCTGAGGCAAGATTAACATTAGTAAACCCATTCATTTCTACGTCTTTTTGTTTGTTTCTACAATGAACTGAATGCTTATATCCACCCCCCTCCCAAGTTCATATTATTTTCAATACCAACCTTCAAGGTGATAGTATTAAGATGTGGAGTGTTTGGGAAGTGATTAGGTCATGAGAGTGGTCATGCTCTTTCTGTTCCAGCAGACGGAGGAGATAAGGCAGAAATTGGTGGCGAGAGTAGGGTACTACCATAACAAATACCCCAAAATGTGCAAGGGGCTTTGGAAGCGGGTAATGATGAGAGACTAGAAGAGTTTTGAGATTGCTGTGCATGGCATGACTGGTGTTTGTGCCCTGGTGTTTCGGGGAAGGCAGAAATTTGACAATGAAGCAGGTGAGGAAGGAAATGGGTATTTGGCTGAGGATATAACTAAGCAAAGTGTTGAAGGAGCGGCCTGGTTCCTCTTGTCTGCTTTTAGTGAAATGGGAGGAGACGTGAGGTAAGGATGGCATTGTTAATCCGAAGGGAAGTGAAACTTACAGGTATGGAATATTCTCAGCCTGTCCATACCATAAAGAATGGGAAATCCTGTTTGAGAGAGAACTTTCGGGGTGTAGCCAAACGACTATCTGATAAGGAGATTAGTCAGCCTTCTAAACAGAAGCCAAAAGCTATGGTTCAAGACAATGGAAGAATGACCCCGTTCTTCTGAAGGTGATCCAGAGCTCACCAGAACAACTTCAAGGGAGGGGCTACCTATGCCTGCACTACCTTGGTGCACCTAGCCCTGCAGAGGTATCCCCTCACATTTCAGGCACTGTTTCTCACACTCCAGTGCCAGGTTCTGGGGCCACCCAGGCACAGGTGTGGCTCTCATAGCTCCAGTGAGGCAGGGGCCATGGCAGCCATGCCTCTAGAGGGCACAGGCAGCAGATTTGGGCATCCCACACTCTGTCCACAGGCGTACATGGTGCAGGAGCTCTGGGGCCATGGGTACCTCCACCTAGGTTTGGAAGGATGGGGCTACTCAGAGCCACAGGCATGGCACTCAGGCAGAAAACATCTCCCAAACCCCAGAATGGTAGAGCCAGCCAGGGGAGCCACAGGCACAGGACAACAATCTGTGAGCGATATGGCTGGTCTGTCCCAGCAAGGCCGTGGGGAGAGGGCCTCCCAAAGCTGCTTGGCCTGGAGGGTTGAGCATAGAGCCAAAGATGATTCTGGAACCTTATCTTCAATGACATCGAACCTTGGACTTACTAGGAATCTCTCACTCGTTTCGTCTTTTCTAGTTCTACTTCTTGGAATGGGAATGTCTGTTCTATGCCGTCCCACCATTGTATTTTGGAAGCACATAACTTGATTCCACAACCTCATAGCTGGAGGGAATGTTGCATCAAGAAGAATCATAACTGAAGTCTCACCCATCTCTGATTTAGATGATATTTAGATGAGACTTTAAACCTTAGACTTTAAGGTTGATGCTGGAAGGCTATTTTGGGGCTATTGAATGTATTTTGCATGTGAGAAGAACATGAATTCGGGGGGCCAGGGGTAGAATACAATGGACTGAATGTTTATGTTCTTACCCAATAGTTATATGTTGAAATCCTAATTCCTAAGGCATTGGGAGGTGGGGCCTATGGGGGGTGAGTGGGTCATGAGGGTGAAGTCCTTATAAAAGAGACAGAGATTCCTCATCCTTTCTGCCATGCAAAAGAGGCTGTCCAGGCAGCAGGCTCCCCCCAGACACTAAACCGGCCAGTGCCTTGATCTTGGACTTCCAGTCTCCAGAACTGTGAGAAATCAATTCTATTGTTTATAAGCCACCCAATCTATGGTCCTTCTGTTACAGTGTCCAAACTGACTACCTGAGTTTTCAAGATTTTTTAAAATACATTTGTTAGAGTGTAGTTTTAGTTTCATATCAAAATTGAGCAGAAAGTACAGAGTTCTACTCATGCACTCCCAATATGTTATAACTTTTTATCTTTTTTCTCTTATTATTTTTTTAAATGTTGACACCTGACAAAATTATCATTTGAACAGATGGTAGTCATTCTGGGCTGGGATTCTTTGGGATTCTGGAAGGTAGAAATGATAATATTAGAGAAAGATGAGATAAGGCAGGATTTGGTCTCAACTTTGGCCTCATATGAGAGTCACCAGTCTTGATACCTGGGTCCCAACATCAGAGATTAATTGATCTGGAATGCAGAATTAAAAGGTATCCAGGTGATTCTAAGTATGTCAAGATTTTAGACCAAAGAGACAGAGCTATGTTCAACCAAACTGGGAAAAATTAGACATAGTTAAAGGGGTTTCTTTCATCCCGTCTGAAGTTATCTCTCAGCTTAGAGCCCAATGAGGTCAGTGTGTGTAAAAGCAGAAGGTAAGGTATGAGCCAGTCCCCTACCCTTGGGGCCATGGTCATTGGATCATGTCATTCCTGGTGCCCTGGCCCACAGCATACCAAATGGAAACTGTTCTTTCAGCTCAAATAGCTGGTCCACTTTTACTTTCAATCTTCAAAGCTAATTTCTTTGAATAGAGTTTTGATTTTCCATTTCATTCTGAAAACTTTCTACCTGAATGAAGGGATGGCTTAGGTTTTAACAATTCTCTTTGGAGCCTTGCAGTTGAGAATCAACTATTTATTGCCTGACTACCTCACTGACATCTGCCTCCTTACAGTTTTCCATTTATAAATGGAGGCAGCTGCTAAAGAAAATGGAAAGAGGACAGTCCAAATGCTCCCTAAATCTCCATGTGTGTCTCAAGTCCTCTGGATTTCTAAAGCCTTTTATGAATAATCCCCAGAGGTTCCATTTAAAATGGACTCTTGTTTTACTCTTCTGAGAATTTTTATATATCCCCCCTGCCTTTTTCAAATCCAGATCTACCTGGTTTGGTTATACCCATTTAGCCATTGGCAGCATAGGAGTCACTGATCTGAGCCCCAACATTTTTTGGTTTCTCTGAAGTGGGGGCATGAGAGACTATTGGGATGTAAGTAGTAAGATTATGATTAAGTGGGATGTGGGCAGGACTTTCTTCTTGATGCTTTTTCAGCAATAATAGTCCACCCTTCATAGTAGAGTCAGCCAGCAAAAGGATGTGAGACCATGGGCTTGGGTCTTCCCATTTTGTAATGGAAATGCATTACATACCCGGACATGTGCAGGTACAAGTTCAGATTGCTGTTTCTGACATCCTCCAAGTCAGGGACAGGCACTGAGGAAGAAGGACAACATCAAAGATGCCACATGCCCTCACAGCAGTTGTCTTCACTGACCCTTCTGTTGCCTCCAAGGACTCAGGGCACAGAGCCACCTCTGCGTCACCTGCAGGCATCCTCCCCTCCCCATCCAGATCACTGCATGCAAGCCAGGTCCAGGCCTTCAACTCAGAAGCCCAGGATCTTCCTGGTCTCAAGAAGCTAACCCTATCTGTCCCTGTACCTTTCCAACTCCCAGTTCCAGCCTCTCTCCTCTTTCCTTCACTGAGTCTCCACATCCCTAATAAAAGAAGACTGGGAAGGAGGAGTTAATTGCTTGTGGAGGCCTGAAAAATTCTATTTCCTGGTTTGAGGCCAAAGCTGCAAAAGAACTTCCAAGGCAAGGAAGTCCAGCCTCTGGCAGAATAGGAAAGTCTGTCTACATACTTGGGATAGGGAAGGAAAAAAGGTGCTTCTCATTCACTTAAGGAGAACAAATAATATATCACATTATCCTGCCTCAAAACTAAACTTTTCCCCAGGCCACCAGCCTATCTTGCCCAATACAATCTAATGAGACCATCTAGAAGCAGCAACCTTTTTCACTCTTTTAAAAATTTTTTTTTTCAACATTTATTTTTGGGACAGAGAGAGACAGAGCATGAACGGGGGAGGGGCAGAGAGAGAGGGAGACACAGAATCAGAAACAGGCTCCAGGCTCTGAGCCATCAGCCCAGAGCCCGACGCGGGGCTTGAACTCACGGACCGCGAGATCGTGACCTGGCTGAAGTCGGACGCTTAACCGACTGCGCCACCCAGACGCCCCGTCTTTTTAAAAAAAAATTTTAATGTTTATTCATTTTTGAGAGAGAGACAGACAGTAAGTGGGGGGGGGGGGGCGCGAGAGGGAGACATTGAATCTGTAGCAGGCTCCAGGCTCTGAGCTGTCAGCATAGAGCCCGAGATGGGCTCGAACTCACGAACCATGAGACCATGGCCTAAGCCGAAGTCAGACGCCTAACTGACTGAGCCACCGAGGCGCCCCACCGTTTGCACTCTTAAAGCCCTTATATTTTGGATTATCTAATCAATTACTTTTGCATTATCTAGTCACACATATGTGAGTCTCATTTTCCTCATTGGGAATCAAAGCCCCTTAAGTGCCAAGAGCAGGGTGCTTGCTTCATTCTTCGACAACAATGATGATATCTCCTTATACCAGGCATCACGAAAGAAGGACCAGGCCTTTACGGCATTTCCAGAGCTGGTCGTACTTCTCTGGAATTATTGCACCACCCAAAGGTAGGATATACCCTCTATTTACATCCCACCTATTCCTCCCTCCTGCAAAACAACGAGATGGAATTTCTTTTTGCTCTCATGAACAAAAATTTGGACCCAGTGTAATCTAACTTGAGAAAAAAAAAAAAGGGGGACAACTCTCATACCATTCATATCTGGAAAACCACATGGAAACAAATACACTTTCTTATAGCTTATCAGATGAGTCGGACAAGTGGCCCAGGCTTAAGATGACCTGAGAACATGACATGTGGAAACTTGTCTGTAAATTTGCTAAACCAAACTGCCTCTTTTTAGCCAGGAATCCTCTCCTTGTTAGGATTCCATAAATAGCATATCTTCCTCTCTATTTTTCTACCTCATCTATGAATAGAATCAAATTTTGTGTGTGCTGTGGAGTGGAAGATTATGAAACTTCCTGTCTTCCTTTAAATATTGTATTGTGGGTGAAGTTACGGTTTCAGTTGATGCTTGTTCAATAAAGTTCTATCTCAATCACTGCTTTAAGATCTGGGGCCTCTGCTATTCCCCCAAAGCTTCTATTACAATACAGCAACTGCTACAATGGTGAAACTGTTGTGAAAAGAACATTCTCAAGCTAGCATTTCAATCGCTAAGCCGGTTCTAGAAGAAAATTCACCTGGCATAGCCAAGATTAGGCTCAGATCTTCAATTACTCTCCAACCACCTACTTCAATGTTCTGCGCAAAATAACAAGGGATTGCATCACTTTTACTAAATTTAGTATTGAGATGTAACTATTGCACCTGTAACCAACCAGGTATTTTTTTAGTTAGGGTAGTAGACAAGTTGTAATGCACAGAGTTGAACTACTTCTATAAAAGAAGTAATTTGCTCTTGAACACACCAAACTTTACTGCACTCACACACATCCCATATTATTGTACCTACACCCACAGCAAATCCAGTGCCGTCATGTGATTTATCAGTCAATTTAGAAAAGTTACAATGCGGGGCTCAGTTGGTGAAGCATCTGACTCTTGATTTTGCCTCAGGTCATGATTTCACAGGTTCTTGAGATCAAGTCCTGCATAGGTCTCTTCACTGACATAACGGAGCCTGCTTGGGATTCTCTCTCTTCCTCTCTCACTGTCCCTTCCACTGCTGGGGCACATGCATTCTCTCTCTCTCTCTCTCTCTCTCTCTCTCTCTCAAAATAAATAAACTTAAAAAAAAATAAAAGTTACAACGCTTTAAGTCTGTCAGCAGAAGAGTTCTTCATCCCCTCTCCTTGACTGACTGGAGCAGGAAGGGATAGAAGACACAACTTAGGTGAGGGTCTCGAAAATACTAATATTGATGCATGCTTTCTCTGGATTCCATGTAGACTGATCCCTTTCACCAGCAAAGGAGACTCCCAACCTGGCCGCCCACCCCACTGCTACTGGCCCCCTCAGTCCCCAAACTCTGTTCTCTGGTGACACTCTATAGTCACCCTGGTTACCAATTTTTAGCTCCCTCATCTGGATTTCTTCCATGGCAACGTGCGGGCTGCAGGAATGGAGGACAATCCATGCTGTTTCTTGCCCCATCACACCACGGTGTCAGTCCCCTCCAGTGCTCACCCTGTCACAGCAGACACAAGCCTGAGGGCTACAGCCTGATAGACTCCAGCAGAGAAAGGACAGTCTCCCACCCCTCCAAAGCTCCTTCTTGGAGAGACCTGTCAAAGAAGTGCTGCAAGCTCTTTTTAATCTCAACTGGGATGGGACTAAATAAATACATACATACATACATACATACATACATACATACATACATAAAGATATCTCTTTGTCTCTTCGTGCTAGTCTAATGTCACATTAGGAGTGATGTTCTTTGGGCCTTATCTACTTAGGGTCTGGCATTTTTGTTCTTGACAGTGTGTGTCTGCGGGGGCTATGACTTCCTCTGGGGAAAGGGCTAACGGGTACAATGAGAAAAGAGTTAGCAAGTCATACAGGAAAGGCTTATGGATGTTTTCCACTAAAACCTCAGATACAGGCAGCCTCCTACTTAACACTCATCAAATCTTTTCCTGCGTTGACTTTATTTTCATACTACAATACTTGAGGTTTACAATAGCCTATGGGAGGTGATGGGCTCTGTAGAAAAAGCAGTGTTAGGAGTCAGACAGACCAAGTTGTCTTTAACTAGCTTCGTGAATATAATAATCAATTAAGTCTTCCTCACTGCTGGTTTGTTCATTGTTACCTTGGATAATAACAAAATCTACCTCTTGAGGTTATAAAACTTCAGGGAAGTTATCGTAAGCACTGAGTATGTACACTCTGTAGAAACTTAATAAGCTTTTTAAAATTTTAAGCATTCACTTAAAATATGAAATTAGGCAATAATCTTAATTTTCAATTCAACCTGCCGTTCTAAAACTTCTGCTCTACATTGTCAGTTCTAATACATAGGTTGATTAAGCTATCAATGACTAAATTGTCATTGCCCAGGTATTGGCAAAGATGCAGGGAAACTGTCAGTCTCATATGTAGCTCATTGAAAAGCAGTCTGCCAGAAGGAAATAAAATCTCTAAATTATGTGCATTTTAACCGAACAGATATACTTCTAAAAACTTATCCCAGGAAAATAATTGCATAAATATTGCTAATAATTGTGCAAAAATGCACGTATAAATACTTTTATCATAGCATTTACACAGCTAAATATTAGGACAAATGGGGGATTAGTTAAATAACTGTGAATTTACCCAGAGCATATGTATAGAAGAATGATGTAGTTTTATTTACTGACTTAAAAAAGATGACCACCACACAGTGTGTGTCTGTGCATGCACACATAAAAACACACATACATACCTGCATATGCATATGCAGGTACACAAACATTCATCACATATGTGATTCCATTCTACAAATATTTAAATAAATATGGAAGCATCTGGAAGGCTGAATCCTATCATCAGTGGTAGAAATAAGGTAGGATTATGGATGACTTAAAAAATATTTTTCTCTACCATTGAGCTTTTTATAGTGAGCATGTATCTTGTTTTAAATTTCTGAGGAGCAGAGATTCATGTGCAAATACTTCATGGAAGGAGAGTTCTCAGAAAGAACTTGGAAGGAAAAAGGAAGCAGGATAGAAAAGAGGAAGAAACCAAGCCAGAATGTCTAGCTTCAGCCTCATCCCATGGGGAGCTTTGGAGCATCTCCCTCATCCATCATCCAGATTACCCACCATCCTCTTCCTCTGACAGCACTTATTTCTGGTGGTGCAGACGTCTTGCCTAGTGCTCTGACCTATTCCCAAGGAGCCAGATCCCATGGTTTGCATGCCCTTATCAGGACAGTTATTTTCTTTCCTCACAAACTACAGTGAGGGTACCTGATGCCCCAGTGTGTCATCTGGCTGCCAAACATATTTCTTCCTTCCCCTCATTATGTAGCAGCAGCCCCACTTCCCCAAAATGATCATGGTCAGTAGCCTGGCCTTTTATGGTGACTACTTGTTTTGACTACTGGTCTCCTGGCATAAAAATCTTAAGTGACCAATCGCAGCCATGGTGTTAAGTTTAGTAGGACTCTTGTGCCCCTGGTGGAAATAGACCTACGAAGCCTACAGTCGCTAGAGCAGAAGCAGATTGCCCTAGTGGGACATTGAGAATGACAGGGAATGAGATCATTCGTCTTTGTACCACATAGTATGGCTCCCTGTTTACAACTTATCAAAATCTTTCAATATGCATTGTTTTAAGATATATACCAGAACAATGGTGTTATCTCCAGGCTGGCAGCTCAGCTGCTGCTTCAAGGGTCTGTTCTGTCTTCTTCATCAGGTTAGCAGCAACTAGGTCACGAAATAGGTGGAAGGACCCGTGATCCCCTGGTTATGTATCCACACCTACTTTCCCATATAGTTGGTCCCTCAGTCCAAGGCTGGTCCCTTAGTCTGAAGCAGTATCAGTCATTCCTCAAGCTTCCCAGAGTATTGGGGTGGGGATACCCACCTGAGCCAGCCTGTGAGCCATCAGCAACTAGCACTCATAGCAGCTGGAAGATAGGTACAATGACCCATAAAATAGATCTGGGCAAGAAACCAAGAAGTGCATCACTTCTATAATTAGAAAAAACAGCAATAGAGCTAAAAGAAAGATTTTATATTCAGCTACCTTTTAAAAATACTATACTTTTAAAGTGTTTCAAAATGCAATAATGTTTATTGTCCCCATTTCTTAATTCAATCATTTCTTAGTAATTTATAGCTTCTAAATTCAATTGTTAATTCAATCATTTATTTTATAATTTATATCTTGATGGACTTACAGATACTTATTTTACGCTTTGGGTTATAATCCAAATAAATTATTTAATTATCTTTTTTTTCCCCTCAAATTGTTCTAGCTTAGGCCATTAGGAACTTTTCAGTTGGTTCTTTTTTTTTTTTTTTAATTTTTTTTTCAACGTTTTTATTTATTTTTGAGACAGAGAGAGACAGAGCATGAACGGGGGAGGGGCAGAGAGAGAGGGAGACACAGAATCGGAAACAGGCTCCAGGCTCTGAGCCATCAGCCCAGAGCCTGACGCGGGGCTCGAACTCACGGACCGCGAGATCGTGACCTGGCTGAAGTCGGACGCTTAACCAACTGCGCCACCCAGGCACCCCATTTTCAGTTGGTTCTTGTGCCTCTTTTAGAACACCACCATAGATTTGGGTGCTTTAGGTTTTTTGAGTTAGCATATGCATTTTTTTCGACATATAATTCACATAACAAAATGTACAATTTTAAAATGTACACTTGAGTAGTTTTTAGTATATTCACTATATTGTCCAACCATCTCTTCTAATTCCAGAACATTCCATTACCCCCACAATAAATCCCACATCTATTGACAAGGCAATATTCCCCTCTTTCCCCAGCCCCTGAAACCAGTAATCTATGGATTTGTCTATTCTGGACATTTAATATAAATAGAAGCAAACACAAAGTGACCTTCTGTGTCTAACTTCTTTTACTTAGCATTTTTTCTAGGTTCATCCATATTGTAGCATGTATCAGAACTTTGGTCCTTTTTTATTGCTCAATAGTATTCTGTTGTATGGATGTATCATATTTTGTTTATCTACTCAGCCTCTGGTGGACATTTATGTTATCTTTACTTATGAGCTAGTATGAAAAACATTGCTATGAACATTTTTGTGCAGGTTTTTGTTTGTGCATGTGTTTTAAATTCTCTTGGGTATATACCTAGGAGTGGAATTTCTGGGTCATCCAGGAATTCAATGTTTAATTTTTGAGGAACCACAATGCAACTATACATCCATTAAATAATCATCATTCAGCACTATTTGTCCACTTTCATGTATCATTTATAACCCTCTTGTCAAAGTAATTTGAGATGGTTTAGAGTAAAGAAATGCGCAACATGATATTATTTTAAAAAATTAATGTAGTAAAAAAGCACAGGATATGTAATATATGCATAAGTGGTTCTTAATCTTTTGGGACTATGGGTCCCTTTGAGAGGCAAATGGAAGCCATGGAGGTAGCTGAAGAGAATCTGATATTTAAGACAGGGAAGCCCTTTTATCTTGAACATGAGAGAAGATGGATTCAGCAAATGAGTGTTACATTTGATTTGGAAGTTTCCAGGAACCAGAGCTCCTCCTCCTATGGAAAGGAGATCCTAGTCTCCCTAGCTCCTTATTGCACAACTGTCACCCAACTATAGCTTTATGCTACCACTTAGTAGAGCAGAAAACAGACATATAACTGCATAATTTAAAACTGATCTGGGGCACCTGGGTGGCCCAGTCGGTTGAGCATCTGACCTCGGCTCAGGTCATGATCTCACGGCTCATGATCTCACGGGTTTGAACCCCGCGTTGGGCTCCGTGCTGGCAGCACAGAGCCTGAGCCTGCTTCGGATTCTGTGTCTCCCTCTCTCTCTGCCCCTCTCTGCTCACACACACACACTTTCTGTCAAAAATAAAAAAAACATTAAAAAAAATTTAAAACTGATCCTAGGAATCTCACTCTTTTTTTTCTTCAATATATGAAGTTTATTATCAAATTGGTTTCCATACAACACCCAGTGCTCATCCCCATAGGTACCCTCCTCAATACCCATCACCCACCCTCCCCTCCCTCCCACTACCCATCAACCCTCAGTTTGTTCTCACTCTTAAAAGTTCATGGGCACAAACCAGTCTTAGAAACCTAAGATCAACTGGTACAATTCCCTGCCTAGTGTCGGCCTGCCTCCATATTGCAACAACTAGCTTACTGACAATGTTCCCTGAAACATCCCAGTTTAGTCTACCTGCTCACCAGCCCCAGACAGGAGGAGGTTCTTCCTTTCCATGGTACCTGACTTAAGTCATTCACTGTTACTGAATTAACTGCTTCCCCGGAGAACCGATAGTTCCTTCCTAGTGTACTCGGGTACAATGATCCAGACAAGACAATCACAACTGTCAACAATTTCTTTTCCCATCAGGCTTACTTAGTGTTAAATTCCATTGCATTGAAACACTGACATCCAGTGGTTTGCTGAACCTGGTTTGCACCAGTGAATAAAAGCCAATTATGCACATCAATTTCCAACTCTACATTCAGTGACAGGATGTTGTTAGTTTGAAATGGACCATGGTAGAAGTAGTTACACAATGTGAATTGGCATTTCCCCAAAGAGCCAATTGATAAATCTTTACCAGCATACCACTGCTGACACCCCAGTCCTTACACACCAAATCTTACTCAATTATTCCTTTTACACAATGCTCCATCTAGCATTGTACCTAAGTATTTGACATACACACACCTCACAACTGTCTCCATTACACAGATAAGAAAAGTTATATTTAGAAACATTAAATGTCCAAAGTTCACAGAAAGTAGCATGTCTGAAGCTCAAACTCAGGTCTTCTTGACCCCCAAATCTACACATATGTGTGCATGATTTATACAATAATGTTCTTAAAACCATTTACTATTTTGATATGAAAAACATTACACGTGTCTATATAAACTTGTGCATCTGTGTCTTACATCTAGGCTGAAACACAATAAAAAAATAAGTTAGAAGAGAATATTTCTTTTATGGTAGTTGTTAAACAAGGCAACTCTACTTATCTTGCAAATTAATTTGGGAAAAAATGTACCATAAATCCTTTTTTTGCATGCTACCCCTCACCACCTGAGGGATTTGAAGGCTAATCCTAAATTATCTCATTTCATATGAATTTCTTCTTATCCCCTCCTCCCATTTATATCTCCCCTTTATACCACTGTTCTAGTCTCTTTTATTCAAGGATCATTTTCAGTGTTGGTTAGTGTCTCTTTCACTACACCATGAGCACCCAGATATCATCTTACTCCCTTTCAGTTCCCAGAATAGCACTGTACACAGAGTCATTTCTCAATAGATAGTTGTTGAAATGAAATGAATCATCTCAAGATGACCCAAAAGAGCTGATCCTTGTTTTTATTTATTTTATGACCATCCCTTTCACCTTGCCACAAGAACCACTCACTGCTTCCATATTCAACACTCACCTTTTTTCTAAAGTCATAATTCTCTGTAAGTTTTGGCATCAAATCACATATAGGGAAGAAGTACTATTGAAGACACTGGGCACCTTGTCTGCTTGCTCTAAAATGGGTCCAACCCAAGAATTTCTTTACTATTTCCCTGAAGAGAGTTACACAGTTTATACTCTCTCTGAACAATGACACAGCGTTGTCCAACACTCAGTAGAATTTGCATTATGGAAATATTTTACCTCATCTGTCTAAAATTATATATTGCTAACATGTGAGTCTATAAATCAGACAGTCTGAAAGAAGCATTCTAACTCTTAATGTATGTTTTAGTATATTCTAAGTCTAAGCAGTTGAGTCAAAGAAACTGTATTTGCCAGTAACCTTAGCCATCCATGTTTTTGTCTCTAAAGGTCCCCAAAGCATCAATCATTATATTCTACCACTGAGCCTCTTCATTTCCAAATCTATTGTATATTGCCATATTTTGTTTTCGGGCCCCCTAGGGTTGGAAGGTATAAGGTTCTCTACAAAAGTACTCAGTATATCATTAATCTGAATGTCTTGATACTTGTCATAAAGAACAAAATTGTTTTCTTTTCAATTTCAGCCTGTTAATCTTACCTAGAAGCCTTTGTACCAACCCACCTCATTTTTTCTCCCATCTCAAACTTCATAGGGACTTATGCTGTTGTTAGAACTTTATACTTTGTAGCCTTTACTCATAAATCATCTACTTAGGCCCATAATCATTTAATTTTCCTCTTCAGTTAACTCTCTCTAGGTAGTATA
This sequence comes from Herpailurus yagouaroundi, assembly GCF_014898765.1. Taxonomy (NCBI): domain Eukaryota; kingdom Metazoa; phylum Chordata; class Mammalia; order Carnivora; family Felidae; genus Herpailurus; species Herpailurus yagouaroundi. The sequence continues at coordinate 28,467,932 of NW_024412417.1, read as the reverse complement.
AATCAGATTATTACATTATGTATTTGTATAATTTTCCCAAAGCACATCAAAGAATTTCATGATCCCATGAACCATTCTCACAGCTCTAGATAGAAGATATGAGGGAAAATAGGTATGTTTAGCCATGGAGGAAACTGAGCTGTGGAACATTTCAGTAAATTTGAACCTGGTGTTAAATATGATCCTATTTAAGCCAGAATGACTAAATTTTATAATATCAGGCTACTAGACATGTTTCTATGGACAGCCAGATATGCTTTTGTGCATTCTGTTACTCTTGAGACTACAGACTTCCCACATTATTTCACAGAGCAGCCCCAAAACACCATTCGCTCTGGTTTCCTTAGCAACAACTTGCCACAAGCCTCTGGTGAGCTATTCCATGATGCTTATTTGCTAGTATTGATCCTGGCCATTCTGGACTTTTTACCCCACATCCGATTCTAGATCAGGGTGAACAATACTCCACATCTAGAGACATGCAATCGAGAGAAATGGTTAAGAGCACTGGCTTTGCTCATGAATTTGAAACTCAATTCCAATACTTGAAGATGTTCTTTCAAGCTCCTATCTTGCTGTTTCCTCACCTGCAAAATGGAAGTTAGTAATGGTCCTCACAGGAGTTCTGTGAAGCTGGAATGACAGAATGCATATCGAGTCCCTGACACTGGGTCTAGCCCAGTACTTGCTGAGGAACATTGGCTATAATTATAATTATTATTATTTTTTATCACCAGCACTGCCTTAGCTAAACTGCTAATCTGCCAGCAGTTACTGCACCAGGCAAACCCTACTGGTTCCCTGGGTCTACGTAACCAGTTTTGTGTATTTTTCTTCCCCCTTCCCTTCTTCCTATCCATAACTCACTTCCTCCCTTAATTAGCTCCAGAGGAAAAGACTTCAGCATCCAGATTTCCTCACCTCTAACCTAAAAATCTAGTTCTCCAGAACAAGGGCTAGGTATCTAACAGAGTAATCCAGGGATTTAAAAAAGAAAGAATCCTTTTTGAGAAGGAAAACATGGCTTTGGATGAAATCCGGCTATCATAGCCTATGAACTTCCCTTAGGGCTTCTTTAAAAGAAACTATTTTTGCCCTGCTGTTCAAAGAGACACCTGGGATCGTTTCAGCAAATTAGCAATGATGACTTTCTACTTTTTTTTTTTTTTAATCTCTTTGCCCCTCACTAAAATCTTGTCCTTGGGGGCCAATGACAAGACATCATAAAAAATACTTTATGGTATAGACAACTTAATTCTAAGTGCTTATTTAGTGTAGTCCTGTAATTTTTGTGAAATAGGTGGAACCACATCAAGCTCTCATATTTACATTACTGAGTTACTCAAATTAAATTCACCATTATAACCTGATGTAAAGTATGAAGTTGTCACTCAAAGAGACAAAAAACTAAAACAAACAAGCACACAAAGACTTACAGTTTAACTCTAAGTGGGTTAGCAGCTTAATCAGGGCAGTTGAGACAGGGAAAGCAAAGGGACCCCAGCAGAGAGAAAGCTGTTTTTTTTTTTTTTTTCCCTCTGCTCCCTTTCCTGCTTCTACTCTAGCTAGGACCCACATCCTCGCCCTACACACGCCTTAATGTATGTCTTCCTTATAAGGGACAAGGAGTTAATGATTTCTCTGGAGTCTTCCAGCACAGTAGATAACATCTCAGGAATGACTAGGCAAGGCCATCATGTGCATATTCCAGATCACTGGTGCTCGCTAAACATCTTGGTGCCAAAACTCTCTGGCTCCAGGGAACGAATGACTTATGATGGACACCTGCACCTCGTCCTTGTTCTCACCCGTTCCTGGATGCCTGAAAGGTGACGTACAGCACAACTGTCAATAAAATTCCCATATCCCAAGCAAAGATGAGACTCGTGCTCCTCTCCCTTCTGAGTCTCCTAGACACTCTGTATCTGACCTCTCTCTATATGCCTTCAGTAAACTCTGCTTCCACTTCCTGGTGGCTTACATTTTATTTCCATCCTACATGAAGCCAAGGACCCTCTTGGCTGCTCCTGTGGGTCCCCTCTGAGTCCTCAGATGCAGCCTGTCTGAATCACAGTAGTAGTCATAAAAATGAAATAACAATATGCATTAGCAACTATCATGCAAGACACAGTGCAAGATGCTCCACGTGCATTTTCTTATTTCATCCCTGTCTGAAATGCTCCTGCAGGCATGATTCAGAAAACAATGTTATTCTCAGTCTCCATTGAGTGGCACTCAAGGCACCTTTCAGAGATCAATAATCCCTGTCCAGAGACTGTCCTCACTCTCAGATGCCGAAGTTAACTAGTTAAATGTCAAATTAAAGGGGGCATGAGAGGAGCCCCTGGGTGGCTCAGTCTGTTTAGCATCTGACTCTTGGTTTCAGCTCACGTCATGATCTTGTGGTTTTGTGAGTCCATGCTCTTTGTCGGGCTCTATGCTGACAGCATGGATCCTGCTTGGGATCCTCTCTCTCCCTCTCTCTGCCCCCCCCCCCCCCATTCTCACTGTCTCTGTCTCTCCCTCAAAATAAATAAATAAACTTTAAAAAAGGGGGGGGGAGGAACAAGAGAATCAAATATTGTCTAATTTCTTGTATCTTTAGCCAATAGAAGATCAAAACTTCCCTTAATGACTCAGGTTTTAACTCCAAAGTCCATCACGAAGAGAAAATACTGGCTTCTCTTAAGTCTTCTAGCTCAAAATCTTCACTAAAATTCCAGTTGAGTATAATTTAAATGTTGGTTTCCACCTCCTGTTTCTAGTTAAACATCAATACAATCAATATAGAGATGAAAATATCTGGATGCTGAGTCAGGGGTTAATTTAAAAGTAAAAACCCATGAGAAGAATGACCATTTATTGGATAAAAGTGTGGGCTATAATAGCAGTTCACAACCGGGGGCAATGTTACTCCCCGGGGAACATCTGACAATGTCTGGAGACATGTTTGGTTGTCACAAGTCAAGAGCAGGGGGGACTGCTGGCATCTAGTGGGTAGAGAACAGTGATGCAGCTAAATATGCTCCTGTAGGATGCACAGGACAACCTCAAAGAATTCTCCAGCCGATGTTGTCATTCCTAGTCTAGAAAAATGTGAAGTTACTTCTCAGTTATATTCCAATTCTCTAAAACTCCTCCAAAGAGATGGTTATACACCTCTCCTCTGTGTTCAACCAAGTCTGTATTCTCACTCTTTTTTCCTGGTTAAGGCAAGGATTACTGCAGATCAAATGAAAAAATGGGGAGGTGGGTGAGGATCAGTCATTTTTCAACTTCATTCCTTCTGGGCCAATGTGAAGTGTCCAGCAGGGAAAGTTAAGGGTTGGAATTAGGTAGATTTTGAAGAGATACGGGGAGAACACAGGACTGGCCCTAGAGAAAATGGTCAACTTTGTGTCCCTGTCCCTTACATCTGACCCAATTCCTTTTATCCGTCTGCTTCTTCCTCCTGGCATCTCACACTGCCATTTTCCCTGCAGGGTGTTCCCCTTGCAGAGGCTACCTGATATAAATCTTTTTGATGCTCTCTCACTCAAAGAAACCAACCCACTATTGAATGATGCTTACCTAGAATGCATTTCATGAGAAAGGAAGGCAAGAACTAAGACCGGGCAGGTTTTTGCACCAAACCTGAAGCTAAGTGCTTATGTGCACTATCACAAAAAACTGAGGCAGGTCCTCTCAGTCTCATTCTGTGGTGACACATCTGCAGCACCATACAACTAAGTAACTGACCTAAGATTGTATGGTTAGCAAGTGGTGAATGTGAATTCAAACCCAGGTTTTTCTGTTCCCAAGGCCATGCCCTTTTTACCACGTAGCTCCCCAGGTCACATTTTACTTTCTATTAACTGGTGCATTCATCCATAAATCCCTGAAGGGTTCATTGTATTGGTAGTAATTACAGACATGTAACCATTTTGGCTTGACACATCTTCCAGTGGGCAGGTCCATCAATGCCCATTAATCAGGTCAAGTAGGCATGACATTCTACCACCTATGCAGAGTATCATACCTGGAAGGACTTTGAAATATAATTCAAGCAGACAGGTCTTCCTAAGACCAACTGCCAGTCAATACCATTTATGATAATGTATTGTAATCATAAGCTAAAGCATGACTTGCTTTAATAAATCCAGCTCATAAATGGGACATCAGCTCCCTACCCATCTTGTTTGACTCTGAATCAGGTCACTCCTCTCTCCTTCGACTTTATAAATATAATGAGTCATATCTCTATAAATTATTTCCTTATAGGGCATCAAGGACAAGAGTAGCTTTCTGTGCTCAAGTGGTAATACCCAGAAGGCACAGGGGCGTCTAAAAAGCTCCATCTTATCCCATGGGTTCTTAATTCATTAATGGATTTTAAGAGGTCCAGGTTTATAAAATTTCATATAAGTATGCATTTTCTTCATATAATTGATGAAAACTTTCTTCAAATACTCAAAGATAACTATTGTTCCTGAACTTAGAAATCATATTCTCTCCTATCCTACAGAGCTTATCCCATAGTTTCTGCTGCTACTCCAGTGCCCCGAATTGCAGTATAAAGGATTTAATTCCTTAATACTAGCCTGGGATACTGGGTGCATGAGGACAGAGAGCATCCTTGTATCTACCCTCTCTATCACTACATGCCCAAAGTTCTGGGGATCCCATGATCTTTATCAAGAAGCCATCCATGAGTGCAGGAAGTGTATTGGCATATTAATAATTGATGTTTTAAGTTGAAGGTGATAGAGTGAATGTGACCTCCTTTGACTTGTTTTTGGAATCTCTGTGGGAATTCAGTAGAAGTAAAATTCAAAACTTCCCGTGTACAGTAGCCACCATGCTTTCTGGTAGTTATTTCCCCACAAAATAGTCATTTTCCCATCCTTAAAATATAAGTATCTTAAAATTGAAATAAACTTTCAACATCTAACCCCCTATCCAGATCAGGAATTTGATCTTGCAATATCCTTTGCTGAAAGAGTCATCCCACCTATATATGGGTTCTCTCAATGATATGGCTTTGACTTGGCTTTTAAGGCAGCCTCTTCCATTATTTTAAAGAGAGTCAGAAGTGTGCAGACCTTTATTCTGCTGAGTTACAATCTGAACCAACATAACATTTATTTGATTTCTTTTATTTAATCAAATATTGAGTATCTACTTTGTGGCCAGTACTACGCCAGGCCTGGGGGATACAATGCAATTGTGGCAGACACTATTCATAATCTCCTTGAGATTAACATCTAGCTGATGACTGCTCTAGAAGTGAGCCAGAGTGATACCTTCCCCTACAGGACAGTCCAACATTTGAGATGGTGACCAGGTTCTCTCCAGTTGTATCTTTTTTCTAGGCTATATACCTTCATTTCAAGTGTCTTACAGATACCTTCATTATCCCAGTCAGCCTCTTCTATGTTTCTCAGTGGTCATCTGAACAATGGGTTGCCTAGAATGAAATGCAATACTCAAGTCTGGTGAGTCTCAGAGTCTGAGATTTTTGTGAAGACAAAAATCAAGTCTGATGATTTATTGCACAGAGCCTAAATTATGTATTTCATAAAACTTCTCTCAGATGATACTGATGCTTTAGCAAATTTCTGATCAGCAAAGAGAACAGTGGAACCCATGGAGAATGCCAAGGTGACTCTCCAAAGATTCAGCTAGCCAAAGCAGAGCTCATTATGCTTACCCACCAGTACTGCTGTTCTTGCATGACAGCAATGAGGCTCCACCACTGCAGTCATGCCACCACTTCTGAGCTAAGCTAGGTGTAGGCACCCACGTCAGCTCCGGACTCTAAATCCAGTCACACTCTCTGCCTAGCACTACTTTCTTCACTCCCTTCATTCCCTACTTTCTTTACTCCCCCAGTAAAATTCTTGAGCAAAAAAATGTCAGTCTGTTTCCTAGGGAATCTGACCAAAGACAGAAAACCCATTGGGGTCCAGATTTAAATAAGTCCAATTCAATGAAGTTTTAGAGCTGAAATGGTTCTTTAGAGTTGTCCCACCCTCCACAAGTGGCCCAGCTCTGAAATGGCCACATTGCCCAACTGTTGCTGTGGGTGAATGTGCCTTGGGTGTGGAATCTCTCTTCGGCTGTTAACAAGTCCCAACAGCTCAAAGGATTGAGTATCTAAGCCTTGTGGGTGATGGTCCACAGTATCCATTACAGTCCCAGAGTGACCATCTAGAGCAGTGTTCCATCTATCTGCATTGCATACATAAACTCTGTGTGTGTGTGTGTGTGTGTGTGTGTGTGTGTGTGTGTGTGTGTATTTAATCATGAGATTTCATGGCTAATTTGTTATTGGCAACAGAGCTTAGATACTGCCCTGCCTAATAAACCTACCTCATAGTGTTGCTAGAAGAATATCTGAAAATAAATGTGAATCACCTCATATGAAAGGAGCCTTATCCACCTCTTTCAATGTTTGCACTTCTCTGTTTTCTGCATGATAACAAGATTTTCAAGAATGGACTCTATTTATAGTGTTACCTCCCCATTCCTTCATGGTTCTCAATGTGTGTTCCCTAGGCCAGCATCATCAGCATTATCTGAGAACTTTCCAGAAATGTAAATTCTGAGACCCATCCTGGACCAACTAAATTAGAAACTCTGGGCATAATGCCCAGCAATCTGTGTTTTAACAACCTGCCTAGGTGATTCGCATTCATGTTAAACTTGGTAAGCACTGCTCTAACTCTAATTTCCTAGACAATATTCTTGCCATCCAAGACAAAGATGTGGGCTCATCTGACTGTTCCTCTTGCTTCTAGTCCCCCATACTCGTTTTTATATTCCTCTATTCTACCCATTTTCTTATTATATTCTATGATCTGTAGAAGTGTGTCTTTTCTCATCACTATGCCCTCATCTAGGGCAGGTATCAGCTATGTTATTTTTGCATATCCAGTGCTTTGCATTGTTCTTACACATAATGAATACTCAACAAATTCATTCCATTAATAAATATAAAGCACATACTGTTTGCCATGGACTTTTCTAGGTATCTCAAAAAACTCGTATTTAACCAGAAAAGATACAACCTCAAAAACAAATGCAATAAAGTGATGCAGATGCTATAGCAAAATATTAGTAATGATATCCCTTGTGTCTGGCACTCTCCTAAATCGTTTGCATGTGTTAATTCACTTAGTCTTCACAGTAATCCCATGAAGTATGATTCTAGGAAAAGAACAGAATTCATCCTAAGGAAAATTTACTCTTTCATTTAGCTATAATTTTTAACAAGGTCTTGGTTATACAGGGCAAGACCATAGCCCAATCTGGGATACAAAAGATAAAGCAAAGATAGCTAAAGTGAAAGATGATAAGTAGAAGGTTGTCTTCCTTGGAGGTTGGTGTTTTGATAACTGATTTTTTTCTTGTCTCCCATGCATGAACTGGGGAGACAGAATAAATGGATATATGATAATGTCTTAAAAAATCAATAAAATCTTAGCCTAAAGAGTAACTCTCTCAGGGTAAAGTTTTAGACACTGGGAGTAGGGGTGGAGATATTGGGGTAAGGAGTCTTCAAATCATAGTGCCTATGATGATCAGCCTGCTTTACCTTTAAGGTTATCTTCCTGTCATTTCTCAAAACTATGGAAAACATTTTTGTCATGTGATACTTCAAGCAGAAAATTAAGAAAGATTGTTTTATAATCTGAAAGAGTTGTTGAAAAGTAGGATTTTAATACTATTCATCCACAGAAGAATTTCTTGGATTCCCTATCTTGAACTTATTTCTCGGCAGATTCATGACTGGTGTTTGAATTATTCACCACTATTTACATTGAGCAATTAATTCTCCCCAGTGTGATCTGACCATCTCTGAAAAGCTATATTATCAGGCAAAGAAAAAAATCCATAATATCGGGCAGCTGAAATGATTTTGTAATTAGCATGACATGGTTTTCTATAATGTCACATTAACTCTGAACATGAGAAAAGACAGGGAGTAAATCGAGCTCAAGGTGTTAAGTAGCCCCCTTTCTAGCACATGTAAAGGAAACCATGCCATATCCATCATGTTTCACACATCCCAATGCCTACTGTCATCAGAAAAACAAGGCTAGGAATCTGAATGATAGAAATCCCAGGAAAACAAAACAGGCAGTGTGGTATAGACTGTACAGACTGTAGTAATGGCCCATTCTTCACCTCCCCCTCTATCCACAGGTGATTTAGTAGTTGTACCCATGAAAGAAACATAATACATTTCCTTGCCCTCTGATTTTCGGTTTGGCCACATGGCTTGCTCTGGTCAACAGAATGAAGCAGTGGTGACAGTCATGTTCAGTTTTGAGTCTAGGCAATCAGAGGCCTTGTTTGGTTGTGCCTGCTCTCTTGACCTCTGCCGTCTCCACGAGAAAAGTTTACTCCACCTGTAGGTCCCTGCAGGAGGATGAAAGACTCATGGATCAGAGCCACAGCAGCAGCTGTCCTAAGCAGGCTCCTTCTAGGTTGAGCCGAATCCCTAGCCTCTGTGGTCACAGCATGAGAAATAAATGTTTACTGTGGAAAGCCAGGGACGTTTTATGCTACTATGCAGCAATACTGTGGCCATGGTTGACTGATACCAGGGGGCATCTATTCTTTGTTTCAAGATGACTTCAAATGCAAACTTGAAAGTTAGCAAATAATGATAACTGAGTTTCACCTTGAAATGTACTAAAAATAGGATAACCAGAAACAAGGAAACCAGAAACAAAGACTAAGAAAAATAAATGGCTCCTTGAACTGGCTTTCATTTTAAAGATGATAACAGAGAAGAATCCAGTCTTTCAGTGAAACTCAGGGACTGCCGCTTGACACTTTTAATTAAAAAGACATTAAAAAATTAACACAGAACTCTTCCCACTTTGCTCCAGGGCAGCTCATGAAAGATTGCCTCTTCGCTATCAGAATGCATAATATCTATGTCCAGACCCATCTGCTTCCCCTTCTACAGGAAAGATTGTGAATGTCAGTGCCTCCAGTGAGAAACTGTCCTGTCGAGGCTTAATTTCCTCGGCACTGATAACATAAAAGCAATCTGGCAGAATAAATTAGTGGATGATTCCAAAGCACACATTTTTGATCTTCTGCCATATTCCTGACAGAAATCATAATAGTCAAACTATTTTTCACTACCAAGAATGGAAAGACCTATCTGAAAAGGCGCAATCCTGTTTTATCTTCTTAAAAAAAATACCTTGCAAAAAACACCTTGTTATGCTGGGAGGCATAACTTCTTGGACAGTGCTTCTAAAACACTAATCTACATACAAATCACAGAGAGAGCATGTTTAAAGTGGATTTGGATGCAGTAGGGAGGGAGTGAGCTCCAAGATGCTGAATTCTAAAAAGCTCCTGTATGCGGCTGATGCTGCTGGTCCAGATACCTCGAGGGGATCATTCTTTATCTATGAGCAATCTTTGCAAGTTGAAGTTATCCTGAACTTCAGGACTGATTTTCAGTACCAGGAGAGAATTTGGTGCAGTGGAAAGAACAGAGTTCAGGGCCAATCTAGTTGGTTAAGTAGCAAGATTTAAATCTCGCCTATCTACTCAACTTGCTGCGTATTTTTAGACACTCTCAGCATGCACTTCTTTGCCAAAAAAATGAAAATAAGCACTGTGGGAAAGGAGTTAACCTAGAGAAAATCTTGTTAAATGGTCATCCGTCAATAAAGTGAGTTCCTCTCTTTTAACACAGTAAAATCTCAACCATAATCTCAGTTTCCCTAATAAACTGACCTATGTTGTATATTTGGAGGGGAGTTTATGCATGCATGTTCTGTTTGTTTATTTATCTTGTGACAAAATGCTTCAATCATGAGGAGACATGGAAACAACACGTTCTGAGATGTCGAGATGGTTAAATGCTATTTATCTGATAAAATTTCATCAAAGGCACACTCTTCACTAAAACCGTGATAAGTGCTTTGAAGTATATAAAGACAAGATTTCACACCCTAAAGGAAGCTAAAATCTAGAAAGGATCAGAATTGCATTTTGTATGGATGGTGTTATCTTCTTCTTGAATCTGTTTAAGACTTCCCTGTATTCTGGGACTGAATGCATTTCATTAGTATTGTCCTTGTGCTTTTAAGAGATATTGGGTTTTGTAAAATTAAAAAAAAAAATCCCTTTTCAGGAAAGGACTTTTAGAAGCTGTGTACATGCCTTTCCAGCCGGTTTCTTCTGAAGTCAAGCAACATTAAACATTAAGTCACTGAAATGATTAGGACAAAACAAAGGCACCTGACATCGCTACACAATTCTTTTTTTTTTTTTTTCAACATTTATTTATTTTTGGGACAGAGAGAGACAGAGCATGAATGGGGGAGGGGCAGAGAGAGAGGGAGACACAGAATCGGAAACAGGCTCCAGGCTCTGAGCCATCAGCCCAGAGCCTGACGCGGGGCTCGAACTCATGGACCGCGAGATGGTGACCTGGCTGAAGTCGGACGCTTAACCGACTGCGCCACCCAGGTGCCCCAACACAATTCTTAATGTATATTTTTAGATGGGAGGAAATTGTTGAAGTGATGGATTCTTAGAAATAACTTCTTAGTTGCTGATTAATCCTTTAATATCACTAACCCTCATAACCCTCATTAAGAACATCTACTTTACATAATTTAGGAGGAACGTAATAGTTGCTCAATAAATGACAACAATTACTTATTCCTTGATCCCTTTTTCTTAGGCTTTTCATATAAGATACCAGGTATCTCAAGGCAATACAAGCTAGACAAATTGGGCCATGGGGTTTTGCCTTGTAATCTCCCATGTAAAACAGAAAGATGAATGTGTAGCTTCACGTTATACGGCCATTTGTATTAAATTCAATCATTACTCTAGTTTGTCAGCACACTTTCTTTGTGGACCCCTATTACTTCCTCCCAGAGCTCTTATACAAAGCATCTTATAATCTTCTCCCCTGGAACTGGAAAGCCCCCACCTACATTCTGTCCCCAGCCCTAACTAACAGAGTTTATCACCTGTGCCAGCAGCTGCTAGAACTGGTGATAAGCCCAACAGGGCCCTTCACTAATAACAAAGCCTGAAGCTATGGAAAATCACATAGTTGGAAAGCTTCTCAGGAAATGAATTGCAGAGCTGTGAAACTGAGAGCCAGGGGTGGGATTTGTTTGTTTGTTTGTTTGTTTGTTTCCAACTATGAATGCCAATCCTAGGCTTCTCTAAGTTGGCAGAGTTTGTAATTCAATTGTAAACACTCCTATTATATATCTATGGAGTTGTAACTGGGTTATAGCAATGGACAGCCAACTCATGCACCACCTTCTAATATTAGAAGTCAAAGAGAATGTAGAAAGTAGAGAATTTTTATGTTTTTGCAAGACTTGCTTTCCTTAGTTTGAGATTCCTAGTGTAATCAATTGCCTCCATTTATTAAGCACCTACTGTGTTCTAGGTACATAGTTTATCTTATTTGACTATAATAACTTTATGAAGTATCTAAAGTTTTATCATGCCAATTTGCAGATGAGAAAACTGAGATTCAGAGGAGTTAAGTATGATTTTGCCTGGATCAGAAAACTGTGAATTGGTGGAGCTGGGATTCACAGTCTCTGTGACTTTAGTACAGCTCCAGCACACAAAATTGTTTTTATAATATTACACCAATGTATTAAGAAAGTGTCTCCTTTTCCTCTGGAAAGTGAACTTGAGAATTGATGAAATAGGGAAAATCAAATAAATGACAACCTCTAATTGCCACTGTAGTTTCTCACCCCCAAATCTTTTATAAAAGTTGTACATGAAACATTTAGCTGATTTGAGTTTCCCGTACCATCCATGGGCCCCTATCCAATCTTTAGGGAAAACGGTGAGCTAATGAGCAGTCAAATGTCAAGAGACTTGAGGTCAAGTTAGAGGATTGGAGAGAGAGATCGTCAGGCAGCCTAGGAAGATGGGACAACTGAGAAATGGAAGGCTTGAGCACGTCTATGTATTCATGGAAGAAATTTCTACATGAAGAATTTGTTTTACTTGAAAAAAAAAAAAATCCCTCCCTTAGCCAGATCTGCTTTGCTGGGAGAATATTTTCTTAAATCTCTTCAGGGCAAGATTGGGAAAAGAATGTGCTGAGGTGGTAGCCAAAAGAGGGAGTCATAAGGAGAAAGAATGTGGTAGATGAGAGGAAAGACAGGAATCTGGGGAGGGAGCTTGAAGAAGAAAAATGTTGGATGGGGAATGTGCCGGATGAAATGCAGTGTGCTTCCTGAGGTGACCGAAGCTCATGATCTCTAGGATTTTCAGTAGAGGCTGCCAAAAGTACTCGAACTAATGAAGAGGTGGATTCCTTGTCATGATTGATGGCGCTGGACAAGAGAACATCCGACGCCGGGCTACATCCAGAATATGTTAGCTAATCTCCGGCACCACAAGAGAAAAGGACGCAGACTACACCAGGCGGTGGGGAGAATTAGAGCTTTTGATTCCCCTGAAATTGACAGCACTTAAACCTCTCAGAAGCCTCATGCCTTAGAGTCTTGATAACGTGGCTCTGCCCTCATCCTATAGCTCCTATTAGATGACAAAATAAATGCGCTGAGGCAAGATTCACTTTAGAATCATCTTTGCACATCCTCTGATGTTTAGTAGATGTAATGCTTGATACATTTTTATATTAGTAATTAATAAATTGATTTCCAATATATTTGGAATCCACATGAAACTTAAAGCTTTATGTCCTTGAACAATTTATGTAATCTCTCTGAGTCTTAATTTCTCTAAATGTGAAGCTGAGATAATAATACCCCCTTTATAGGCCCAGTGTAAAGATTAAAAGGAGTACTCTTTGCATGTAGGTGTGTATATATATGAAATATAATATTCACATAAAGCATTTGGCACACTGCCTGGAGTGTGGAAAGTGCACGAGTCATGGGTGTTAGCCGGTGTGTTTAAGTTATGAATACTTTTTTTCAGATCTTGACTTTGATCTGAAGTACAATCCCATAGACTGGAAAGCAAGAGCTGTCATTACATTCCTGCCAGTCCGCAAGCCTGGCTTTCTCTTTTTTTCCTCTACCTCCTCATTCCTATACCCAAGTTTGATACCACTCAGAATTAACATGAGTGCCACATGGGGTCCCTTCACAACTTCTGTGACCACTTCTCCCCATCTCCACACACACAGACCCCAGCATTTATGAATTTTTGAGAAAATTGAGTCTTTGAGGGTCACAGGGAAGAGTCACCCTGCAGACTGTGTAGCACTCTTGCCATCACACTAGCCCCACCCCCCTCTCTCCCTTTTGCTATTTTCCTCCCCCTGAAAAGTGGCAAGAAAATCTGTTCCCTTAAGCAGTACGGAACAGTGAAACTCAAATTTACGCCCACTCGGTCCAGCCTTTCATTCTGAGTGCTTTTCCCAACAAATGTAGTTGTTTTCCCCTAGGGAATTCTCATGAATAAAAAGTCTCTGTTCTGATATGTTATCACTAATATAATAAGGAACTCCCAATGGTGAGTTTCACTAAGCCTATAATAAGTTTACCAGGGCAGCTACTGAGTCTTTTCCTTCTTTAGGGTTCTTCACAAGTAGATTAATGTGTTTGTGCAGAAGGGAGCCTGAGATGCTCTATTTTCCAGCTTGTCTCATAATATAAGATCTTGCATTTATAATAGGGGTTTTCCTAAATGATCTCAGATAGAAGGAGTTAGAATTACCAAAGCTCAGAAAGCTTCAGATACCTAATTAGCAGCTGAGCAAAGATAAGAAATTGGGTCTCCAGACCCCTAGTTCTATGTTCCTCTCACAGCATATTACATTATACCCAATGCTCTAGCTCAACTAAATAAACCTCTGTAGACATCTGATTAGAGACCAGGAAGTGCCCTCCTTCCTGATCAAGGCTGACCTCAAAGTTCTAACACATTTATTTCTATTTTAGTTCTTAAAAGAAGAAGAAGAAGAAGAAGAAGAAGAAGAAGAAGAAGAAGAAGAA
>NW_024412417.1:28447246-28453949 GCF_014898765.1 Herpailurus yagouaroundi | reverse complement strand
AAGAAGAAGAAGAAGAAGAAGAAGAAGAAGAAGAAGAAGAAGAAGAAGAAGAAGACATGCTTTTCTTTTAAAATGATGCAGTGTTTGGAAACACCCCCAAGAAGGTTCTTTCCTTTTTTCAAAAATAAATCTCAAGGTCTGGTTTTGTTTGTTTGTTTGCTTGTTTTTGGTGAGGTTGCTCTTCAAAAGGACCCGATGCACTTGGGTTGTGCAGCCATCTGCCACTACATGCTCAAGTATTGTGGTTAAAAAACTCTGGTCACCCTGCCTTTGATATAGAAGAACCACACAGGGTTGAGTCATATGCTGTGGAGAGAACACAGCTAATTATGGGATGTGCTGGGCCCAGAGAATATGTTAACTGCTACATAATTACAACTGCAATCCAAGGGGACAGAGTCATGGAAATCCAGTTAATATAAAGAAGTCAACATAAAAATACTCAATTCTAAGCCACAAACTACTGAAATATATTTCCATTCTTGAACTTCTATTCACATGAACTTCCCAACTGAAGATCTGGTTTGTCATCAGGGATGTCCATGAGCCTGGAGCCCTCTTTGCAATTAAATATAACATTGCTTTAACAATTCTGGGTTGTGATGGTTTGAAAGAAGATGAGAGTCCCGGAGACACAAGACCTTGATTCTAGCTTCAGCTCTCCAATTAAAAAGGCAAGAGACCTTGTACAAGTCACTTAATTTGGGAAGGGGGGAGGTTGCGGGTAGATTGCTTGAGAGAGCCTCTAAAATTTCCCTTCACAACAAATAGAAATAGTCCATTTCAAAGGAGTTATTGAGCACCAAGTTCATGCCATGCAAGTATTTAGAATTCAAAGATGAATAAAACATAGCCAAAAAGCCAATTTCACAAGGTTATTACACTTTTCTGAATGTTCTATAATTCAGTAAGATCATGAGAGTAATAGAAACCTTACCTTTGGGAATTTTCTTTATTCTCTGAAAAAATTTCAACTCAAATTCTGATCAAGCAAAGTAACTTCTCATGACCAGTAGATTGAGAAGCTGAATGGTGGGGAAGTAGAAATAAAACTTTCACTGGAAATATTTCATGGCCACATTCGATGATGTCTAGGTTGTGTTCTACAACATTCCATCTGTAGGACATAACAGGCTGAAACCAGAAAAGAAAGCAGAGGAACATAAAAGGACCCCAGCACAACAGTTGTGTAGTATACAGGTGTATGCGTGTGCATGTCTGCATACGTGCGAATATGCAGCCTTGTCTCTCAGGGTACGACACAGTGGTGGTTCTTAACCTGGGATCTGAATTAGGACCATTTAAGGTGCCCATGTCATACCATAAATTTGTCATTCAGTGGATGTGCACTTTACTCATTTTGATCCTTGGACACCCCTGCCAGGTTTATCTACAAAAGAAATATGGGAAGATTATGGCCTTGAATTTTGAAAAGTCTCTCTGGTTTGTGTTTATTAATTTGCATATGGACACTGTTTTGTAGGACACTGGGAGAACCCATGGTCGGAATCAGGGATTAAAGTTGTATTCCCTACTATGTTGATTAATTAATTGGCTGGAGGACTTTGGCAAGTGACTTAATATTTCTAAAATTCATTTGTATCTGTAAAATGGGGACAATATCCAGCCCAGTCTTGAGGATTAAATGGGGCAATTTATATAGTTAGTTTTGTGACAGAAACTTAGTAATACTTCAAGGAATTGTAATAATGGTAATACTCCTGAAATGACTCTATGTACAGAGATGTAATGGAAGAAAACATATGATTTGTGAGGCATAGCTATCTGTCAATAATCTGTGACAATGAGAAAGTGTTATTGTAGGAAGTAAGATCATTAATAAATAATCTAAAAATTTCATTTTATAAAACGAAAAAATTATTTTTCATTATAAAACATGTATGTTCACTGTAAAACTTTTAAACGATATAAATACTAATGAGGTAGACTATGAATTTTGTACTTCCCAACTCCAAGAGCCAGTGATTATTTTTTACATATATTTTAGGTATGCCTACATGTGTGTTTAATAAACAAATTATTTTACTTTATTTAAATGAACATTTTTCTGACAGTGGGGGAGGAGCAGAGGAAGAGAGAGAAAGAGAGGGAGGGAGAGAGAGAATCTTAAGTAGGGCCCACGCCCAGTGCAGAGCCCTGTGTGGGGCTTGATCTCACCACCCTGGGATCATGACCTGAGCAGAAATCAAGAGACGCTTAACTGACTGAGCTGCCCAGGTGCCCCAATAAACAAATTATTTTAAATAAAAATGGATCATGTTATATATGCTATTCTACAGAGTGATTCGGTTCTGTTCAATTATATATCTTAAACCTTTCATGCAGTTACATATTACAAATAATCTTTCATTGTTTTAACATGCTGAATAATACAATGCTATATGGATATACAAAGATGTATTTACCAAGCTGCTTGAACATTTAGATTGCTTGCAATTTGTAAGAATCACAATGCTACAATAATAAGTAAAAACTATACTTTAGAGAATGGTACCTATGTTCTCCAATCTTTTAAAAATAAATTAAGGCATTATTGGAAGGAGGGAAAGAAGAAGTGAAAAGTTTATTAATTTATCTAATAATTTAATGTGCATAATGTTAAATAACATATTAGTGGGATTTTTTGTTGTTGTTGAATTTTACTGATAATTTTCCAGAATGAGAATTAACTGGATTGGGTGGTGCTCTTGTAGGCATGTTTGCATAGCCTTAGATGAAAGAGAGAGAATCCAATAAAATTGGTCTTCATTGAAAATGTGATGAATCTACCCTAATGAATCTAGTCCTTGGCTTCTGGAAAAATTCTCATACTTTGACATTGTGCAGATATCCCATTGTGAACCACCTCAGAGTCAGACAACAAAGCTTCTCACATGATATACCCAGAACTTAACCAGGCAGACATTTGAGGGTCGTAGTTTCATTTCAATGGTAATGTGAGACAGGGTTTGGACTTAACATTCATTAAGACAGGGAAGAGAAATATTTTTCTTCAGTGTTGACTTGGGGAGTGTGTTGAGCAACTCAAACATTTTAGAGGTACCAGTGCCTGATAACATGCTGGCAGAGATCCTGTGTGAGTAGACACAGTTGCTTGGAAAGATTACTCACTTTTCTCTAGTGGATCTACATACACTGTGTAGTTTCAATCAAAACTCCATTGAGATTTTTCAAATGGACATTTACTCAGCTGTTCCTAAAGTTCACTAAAAGAGTACATGACCAAAAACAGCCAAGAAATTCCAAACAACACAAAGAAAACAATGTAGCAAATCAAAATATAAAGTTATAGATATTAAAACATTGTGGTGACTATGTCATGAATAGACAAACTGGAACAGAATACAAAAGTCTAGAAATGAACATCCATAAGAATTTATTACGTGATAAAGGTGACATTTCAATTGGAGGTAAAATTATGTGCTACTCAAAATTTAGATTCTTCATTATATATACAACAGAAAGCCTAAAATGCATAAAAGAAAGCTTTGAAAAGTATTAGAAAAAAAACATGCTAATAAGACAATTAATTAAATTAGGACTTGAATTATGATCGTAGGGCACTAGAAAAAACTATAGTATATATATAAATGTGCACACACACATACTGGCAATATACTTCCTATATACACATATGTAAGTCTTTCTAAGCAACACACAAAACTCAAAGGACATAAATATGAATACTGGTAGACTTCACTACCTAAATCTTTCAACTTAGATACTTCGAAAGACATCATAAAGATCTTTAGAAAACAAGGAACAGTGGGAGAAAATATTTTCAAAAAAAAATCAATACTCATAATATTAAAAGCTCTTACAAAGCTCTAAGAATAATGTAACAAGACCACTAGGGAAAAGCACAAAATATTTGAACAGACAGTTCAAAAAAGGAAGAGGGAAAATCCACCAAGAAACATCAAAAGATACTCAATCCGGGGTAATTGAGGAACTAGAAATAATTAACACCAAGAAGCCATTTTTCACCAATTACAAAAATTGCAAAAGATGATATCTGGTGCTGGCAAAAGTACAAGGCCAAGAAACGGACACTCTAAAGCACTCTACACAGGGCGACAACAGCCTTTTTTTGTGGTGTAATTTCGTAATGCTCATCAAATTCAAATGCATTTATATGTTTTCAGTTTCTCTCCCATGGGACTCCTCACTGATGCTTAGATATTTATGCAAGGGTGTTATTGTAGCATTATTTTCAGTCACTGATGTAGCGCATACTAATTCCATAAAAGCATAAAATGGTTGAGCCATAGAAGGCTCACCAGGGAGAAACCCGGCTTGAGCAGACGCTCTACAACTCAGTTCGCTAAAAAGGCTGGAAGACATGGAACATGAAAAGCAACAATCTTTTTTCAGATAATCCCTCCTTTTCAAGAAAGACCCAAACTCCGTGTATAACACGTTCAGAGTCGGGCTTCTATTTTGTGCCCCCATTTGTGTTTCCTGTTTGCCTAAAATCAAGGCAATACTTCAGAAAACTTAAACGAATAAGAGGTTTCACGTCCGTGCATTCTAGTACTGGTGTCAAAAGTCAAATCCTTGCCGACCATGTTCATCTGAAAATACTCTTTCAGGGCAGTATGTAAAGTCACATATTTGCTAAAGCCTAAAGATAAAACTATCATTAAGGAAAGGCTGTTCCTTCGGCCATGGTCTTATAACTTCACCCAAAGATGACTGCAATATTCTTTTCCCTGCTGTTTGTTAGAGGTTCATACAGTGCCAACTTCTACAGCCATGTTTATCTAACTAATTATATAGTGCAACCTGTGTTTGGAAGGCTAGTTCTATTTTATTATAGTTTCCCACAGCAAAAACAAAAATATTTGTTTAAACTTATCTACTGAACACAAAAATCACTACTGCTTTCCTAGTCAATTGATACTAATGTTGGATTTGAACATTAAAATGACAACAGTGGTGCCTGTCTGGCCGATCAGAGACTTTAGGCCTAGAGCAATCACCACATCGCCTTTTCAAAAAAGGATAACGGGGCCCTTGGTGGCTCAGTCGGTTAGGCGTCTGATTTCGGCTCAGGTCACGATCTTGCAGTTCGTGAGATTGAGCCCTGCGCCAGGCTCCATGCTCACAGCACAGAGCCTGCATGGGATTCTCTCTCCCCCTCTCTCTCTGCCCACCCCCTGCCCCACACTGTGCGCGCGCTCTCTCACAAATAATAAATGAATGCATAAATAAAATAAAATAAAATAAAATAAAATAAAACAAAATAAAATAATAAAAAGGCTATGAAACTGTTTCGTGGACCACTGTGAAGACAACATTCCAGCTGTTCTAACAACATACCTGCTCCCAACCACTACTGATACTGAAATCTGTCTCATTCGCTTCTCTTCTCCCCTAAAAACTGAAGACCACTACTTATCAGGATGGTACATGCTTCCCTTTCTTTTAAAAAAAAAAATTTTTTTTTAACGTTTATTTATTTTTGAGACAGAGAGAGACAGAGCATGAATGGGGGAGGGTCAGCGAGAGGGAGACACAGAATCTGAAACAGGCTCCAGGCTCTGAGCTGTCAGCACAGAGCCCGTCGCAGGGCCCGAACTCACTGACTGCAAGATCATGACCTGAGCCGAAGTCAGCGGCTTAACCAACTGAGCCACCCAGGCGCCCCACATGCTTCCCTTTCTGATGGTTGGCATTCCCATGGACCCTTCTTGATCCCTAGCATGGTATGCTCTTAGAGCTATTTGTACTCACTTGTGCTATGAAGTACTGGGTATCCAGGAACATGATGGTCAAGGCTTAGCACGTAGAGTTGGACTCCTGAAGGAAACCCCAGCTCTACCACTTAACTTGTGTGCCCTTGAGCTTATTACTGAACTTCCCTCAGCATCAGTTTCCTTATCTGTAAAATGGGAATGATAAAAGTACTTGCAGGATTGCTGAGATCATTAAATAGACTAATATGTTGACTGGCATGTAAAAAGAGCAAAAAAAAAAAAAAAAACAAGAAAAAAACAGTCAGCTCTCATTGCTAGCACTCTCATGATCTACCTGCAGGCCCCCGCTTTGGCCAGACCTAGGTTTACTCAGCAAAACAGATCACACCAATTCTCACAAGGCCACGGCACTGCTTGCAGATTTCCCAGGCTGTGGGCATGCACGCCACATCGGAGGCAACTCTATCCACAAGAAGGTGAAGAGAAGTTCCACCCTGAGTCCCAGCCATGCCTGCCCTTCCATTTTCACTTTCTCAGGATCCAGATAAAAAGGAAAGAAGTTCCATGGCTCTATGCCACTGTGTGCATACCTGCCTTCTAAAACCAGGCCCTCTGCAGACCTAACTGTGCACACATGTGCCCTTTGCTAGACTGTGAACCTGAAGGAGGAGGAATCGAGTTCCCTTTTTCTTTGTATCTCTTTTGGTGATTTGCCTTGTACTGTGTCTGGAAAAGAAGGAAGAGAGGGAGAGAGATTTGTAAGCAAGATGACTGAAACAGCCTAAGGGAAAAGGGAATTTACCTGGTTTCCCAATCTCTTCGTTCCCAACTGTGAAAGATGTTCTTCCCCTTGGTTTATCAATGCCTTCCAGCATGCCTTAGCTTGTCTCCACCATGCGTTGGATTCCTTCCCCATTTCTTTGTCTCAGAACACTTTCTCTCTCTCTCTCTCTCTCTCTCTCTCTCTCTCTCTCTCTCTCTCT
>NW_024412417.1:28362793-28447236 GCF_014898765.1 Herpailurus yagouaroundi | reverse complement strand
TCTCTCTCTCTCTCTCTCTCTCTCTCTCTCTCTCTCTCTCTCTCTCTTTCTCTCTGCCAAATGGCAATCAAGTGTGAATGCATTAGTACTCTAAGACAGGGTACTAATAAATCGATGTAACAGAAAACCAAAATCCTTAATCCAGGGAAAGCTATTCTCTACAAAGACTCTAATATGGGTCACTGTAATGGGGCAATGCCAAGTTCTGTATTGGGCGGCTGAGAGAAAGACACCTGTATGATTTTTCTTTCTCCTTCCTTTCTGTACTAGCTTCCTTAGCTAGCTCTGAGAAATGTACCTGTAGGATCTGAATGAGTCTGGCCACCCCGCTGCGGCTATACCAATTCTATCTTCTCTTTGGTTTTCCCAGAGCCAGCCTTAAAAGAAGCAAAGTTCATGCAGAAGGTATTGTGAGAATAGCCACTGCACAGTTTGCAGAACTGTACCAGAGAAACAAGAGATAACAGAAGGGCTTTCTAGTTCCTCCACAGAACAGCGGCATTGTTCTGAACACAATCAAGTATTTGATTTCTTTGCATGACCACATGCAACCCCTATGGAGAGACGATGAGTAAACATGACCAAAGGCTGGTACTTTCCCTTTCAGTTCAAACCTCCAGCTAAATGAATCATAGTAGTTCTATGAGAAAGTGAGGGGAAAACCCACCAATAGGTAGTCAAAAAACCTTAAAGTATGACTGAGCAAGTAGCTGGGGGGAAAAAAAGAAAGCCTCGCAAAGCATTGCTTTTCAGATGGCACCTTCTCTGTGCCTCAAATTGCCTGAGGTCCTTGGATAGGAGCACGTATTACTCTGTATCAATTGACTCTGTTCAATTTGAGCGTAACCTGCCTGAGGACAGAATCTCACATGGCACCGTAGTCACAGTGGGTTTGGTGAACACGAGTGCCTGGTTTTGAGCACAATGTCTACCCCTTACACCTTTATAAATTTGGACTAGTTATTCCATTTCCATGGGCTTCATTTTCATTTTTATAAAATGAAGACAATATTACTATCTACCTCATGAAGTTATCATTGGTGTTGCCTGTATTAAACCGCTATGCCCACGCCCAGGCATAATCATTGATGATCAATAATCATCAATTCTTATTGCTGACTATTGCTGTACTCCAGGTACAGAGTCCAGTGCACCCATAATTCTCAAGATCGACATGATTCAATAAACTAATCACCAGTGCTGCTCCATGGAATTACTACTTTGGTGAATAAATTAGTCTGGAACAATTGCATCATCCTATTCTCTCACCTCTGTTTACCTTATCAAACAATTCTTTTCCTTGTTTATTTAGTAGCAGTGTATGAAATTTTATAGCAGTTCTATATGTATAATAAGAACTTTTAGACATCAAGGGAGTTATTTCTTTATTCAACAAACAATTTTGAAACAGATACAGTTTCCAGATACTGGGAACACACTAAGAAAATAACACAAAGACAAAATGCCTAAATCAGTGTAACTGATAATAACCACTTCGAGCTATTATCTACCTTGTAGTAAACATTGTATTAGGCTCTTTACATACATTAGCTCATTTTATGCTGACAAAAATTGGCAAGGTGATTGTGATGTACACTTTAGAGAGAAGAAAACTAAGATTCAACCAGACTCAATAACCTTGCTAAACACTTTTCAGTTAGAATTTTCCATAGCTAAAACCTCCTCTGTATTTCCAATGCCTGTTCGTTTTCTACTCTCTTGTGATCCCTCTTTTAACATCTCACTACACTGTTGGGCAGAATGAAATAAGCACTCAGTTGGAGGCATTAGTAAATCACTATGGAACTCTGGAACTCTGGGAGGAAGAACAATGAACTTGGGATAGTGGAGGACGAGGGCACCTAGAAGGAAACATACAATGTAAACGAGATAACAGAGGGCAAAAATGAAGGGGTCCAGGAAGTGAAAACATAGCAAAGACCCAGCAGTAATCATTTGCAGGGGGAAGTAGCCTGTGCACCAGGATATAGAAAATCAGCTGCAAGTCGGAGTGAATTATTTATGGGTGGGGTAGGATGTGCAGAGTTTTGGGAAAGATTGTTTTTTAAAGTACAAACACAATCTACCTGCATATTCACACACCTTTGTTGCGAAGCTGAAGTAAAGATAAACTTGAGTCCCACCGTGGGTTTGGAGCCCCACCTTGGGTTTGGAGAGCCCCACCTTGGGTTTGAGCAAGTGTGACTTTATGATGTTTGTACCTAAAGCGTGCGCGCGCGCGCACACACACACACACACACACACACACACACACTAACATCCAATGCCTAAATAATCCTACCTTGATCATTCTTTCTCCCAAGGCAAAATACCCAGAGATTATTCTCAATTCCACAGACACTCAATGAGCAAATATGTATGATGAAGTCTATCTGTTGCAAGACCTAAAAGAGAGAGAGAGAGTGCTTGCTTTACATGTGACCTAAAAGCAGGTGTTTTAAGAGGAATAGAGGGGTTAGAAAATGACACACCTGGGCATTCACATACAGAATGGGCGGGGGACGTTTGGAGAACTGTGGGCCTTTAAGGTGGTCTATTTCCCCCAACTTTATAGACAAAAGGCTTAGGGACACCTGGACTTGCCCCAGAACCCAACACGCTTGTTGCCCTGGACTCTCCCACCACTTCATCATTGAGTTGTTCTGAAAGCAGTGGTTGCTTCCTCTAGAATACATCCCGTTTGCCTCTACAGGGAAGGCTTTTTTTGGCTACAGTGAAAGGAAAGTGGGAAGATAAAACAAACTTTAATTCATCTGTTCTTACTCATAGGCTTCCCATCAAGGATGGGTTTTATCCTTATTTAGAATCAATACTAAGTAAAGAAAGTATAAATATACCAATTGAAAAACTCTTTCTGTGGATGCCTTAGCAGCCACAGTTAAATTGCCTGAGGTTTCGAGACACCATGCATTTTCCCTAGCCCTTACTCTGGAACCCTCAAGTGTTAAACTCAATCATTTCCTGGGACTCTCGATATAACAGCATCTAGGATCTGTTAAATTTTTTACAATTTGATTTTTGGATTAAAAAAAAATAGTTCTGGGACAGAGTTAGGTAAATCCCTAGTAGGCCAATGGACTTTTTGAACCCTAATTGCTTATGCTGAATATTTTTTCCCCAAGAGTTAAGAGCAACTGTTTCAGTTGAGTGTTACCTTGTCTGACAACAGCAAGAGGATCTGGGTGAGGAAGGAATTTCCCCTGGGCATTTCCCACAGGTTAGCCCTGTGTCAAGGGAATCACACCTCCGGGGTGAACCTATGGTCACTGTGTGCCCGCACAGGAAGCAGCATAGACTGAATCAGATGACCTTACTCTGTCCCCCACTGTCCCTCACACAAACTAGCACTATAATCCGAGGGAAAGTCAAACTGAAGAAAGTTTAGATTCTTCACCTGTAAACTAGGACACTTGAACACATGTGTCCCTTTTAGGACCTTGATCTCTTCATTTTCTTGGGTTGCCCCAGAGAAACACAAAAGAAGCCACCAGGTAAGGTCTCAGAGCGGAGTACTTTTGAGAAAATAAAAGGAAAATGCATGTTAGGAATGCATCTTAAGGGTTCATGGCTAGATCTGTTCCCTGGTTAAGGAAACTGGAAATCTGTGGGTGACTGAGTCTCAAGTAAAATAACTTGTTGAGGACAGTGTGTGTGTGATGGGGGGGGAGGGGCTTATTTTCATAGAAGGTGAAATCAAAACAGCCTTGAGTGATGAGCCTAGATCTTCGGCTAGTCTCTGGTCAATTTTCCACTACATTATGCTGTCTAGATTTTTCTCCTCCAGACCTAAAGAAAAGAGAACATGAAATGACAGGCAGATGATTTGGAAAAGGTTAAACCATCGTTTCCAACCTTTCCAAAGACTAGTTCCAGAAGACATTGCATATAAAAATGTTTTCAAGGTGCAAAACAGGATTCTAGAAAACCTCTGTCCTGGAGCTTCAATATTAGCATTAAAAATATATAGAAATAATCACTAGATGTAAGGAAAGGTCATTTTACCCACACTGCGAAGTGACCATCTCTTTCATCTTAGCATGTGTCCATTTGCTCTCCTATTGCTAATTACCTTCACTCAGCACAGACTTGGCTTTTAGTACAATATTTGTCAGCCTCATCTCAGTTGTTTCTTTATTCCAGCCTCTGACATCACACCTCTGAATCCACACAATTACCTGGCTTAATACTTGCAGGTCATGGATACTCAAATACTTGTGATGATTCTGTAACTAATCTTTATAACATTTTTGAGTCATTTCAGTCATGCAAATATGAATTTCTAAGTTGATTACATATACATATGGCGCAACTGACTTCTATAGCCCATTGGTTTTGTGGGAAGCTATCCAATGATGCACACCCAAAACCTTCATGTGTCAGTGAGAAGTGTGTAGCAAATCTAATCTTTGCTTAAATATAAACCCACAGTGAAAAGAAGCCACAAGAATCCTCCCTCAAAGCCAGTACACACAAATCAGGGTCAGCAGTTAAAGGCACATGGTCATCTGCCCAGTGACCTATCTTTCCCTTTGGGAGCTGGCCAAGTTCCAGATAAGCCCTGGTGGGGAGGATGGGTGGTGAGGAGGAATGAGTCCAGACCAGAGTGACCAGAGGGGCCATGTGGCCTGGAGCGGTTCCATGCAGTCCCGCCCAGCTCCAGCTGGAACCCCAAATGAGAAGGTCACAGCCAGTAACAAGGAGCCAGTACAAATGGGCACGGATAACCAGACCTAGACATATGCACATGTTGATCAGCAGGAACAAAAACCAATTATTTAAGATAAATATGTAGAGGTGACAACAAACATAGGTGGACAAACTGGAACTCTTGTGCATTACTGTAGGAACGTAAAATGGGACAGCCACTCTGGAAACATTATGGGGGTTCTTCAAAAAATGGAAAATAGAACTTCATGATCCAGCAATCCCACTTGTGGGTAATTATCTAAAAGATCTGAAATCAAGATCTCAAAGAGATATTAACACAACTGTGTTTATTGCAGCATTATTCACGAAAGCCAAGATGTGGAAACAACTTACATATCCCTTGACAGATGAATGGATAAGGAAAATGTGGTATTTACACATGGCGGAATATTATTCATCCTTTAAAAAATGAAGTTCTGCAATATGTGACAACATGGATAAACTTTGAGGACATTATGCTACGTGGATAAACTAGTCACAAAAAGATAAATACTAAGTGATTCTGTTTACATAAAATACTGACAATGTCAAGTTCACAGAATCACAATGTGGAATTGTGGTTACCAAGGGCTGGAGGTAAGAGATAAATAGGGAGTAACTAATCAGTAGACATAAAGTTTCAGTTAAGCAAAATGAATAAGTTCTAGATACATGCAGTACAACATTGCACCTACAGTCAACAATAAACATACTCTACATCATGGTTTCGTTAGAAGGGTAGGCCTCGGGGCGCCTGGGTGGCGCAGTCGGTTAAGCGTCCGACTTCAACCAGGTCACGATCTCACGGTCCGTGAGTTCGAGCCCCGCGTCGGGCTCTGGGCTGATGGCTCAGAGCCTGGAGCCTGTTTCCGATTCTGTGTCTCCCTCTCTCTCTGCCCCTCGCCCGTTCATGCTCTGTCTCTCTCTGTCCCAAAAATAAATAAACGTTGAAAAAAAAAATTAAAAAAAAAAAAAAAAGAAGGGTAGACCTCATGTAAGTGTTCTTACCATGATAAAATCAAAAGAAAACAAAAGATGAAAAAGACATGCTTGGGATGTCTTAGGCACTGAACATATTGCATTATTATTTTTATATTCAGTGGGCTCTTAATAAGAGGATATAGGTTAGTGAATAAGGAGGGATTAGACTGTAGTCTGACATTACTGTGTTCATTCTCCTGATCCCTCAGTTTTTATCATCTATAAGATTAAAATTAAATAGAATTATATAGGGTATATAGGCTGAAGGCCATTCCTAGCATATTCTAAGTATATTTTAAACATTTGTTTAAAAATAGGACAGTGTGAAGACCTGACCCTTTTGTCACTCTTGGTTGGTCTTTCCTTGAAGCTTAAAAGCTCCAGATACCTCAACACATCTCTCTTGACCTCCTCCACTTTTCTCTTTTCTTTACTGCCTCATCTTCCTTCTCATTCCTCTGTCCTCTTTCTTCTCTCTGATCTCTCATATAGCAGGTCAACCATAGTCTTTCAATGCCTACTCCCCGTGTGTGTGTGTGTGTGTGTGTGTGTGTGTGTGTGTGTGTGAGAGAGAGAGAGAGAGAGAGAGAGAGAGAGAGAGAGCGAGGGAGAAAGAGAGAGAGACAGCGAGACTGTTTCCACTGGAGAAGGGAGTGAGCAGGTTCTCCCAGATGTGCTGGTTAAAAGTGAGCCATGGTGCAAAGGAGGGTGACAGACTCTGGTGACAGTAGCTGCCATACCTTTCAGGATCTGAGGAGCAATGGAGTAAGAACATTTTTCTTTATCTACCATGAAATTGCCATAATCTAGCCCCGCTTCCCTCCTCCTGAGTCCAGAGAGAGCACACTAAGAGGACTCAGTTCTTGGCTCCACTGCCTTTGATTCTGAAGAGGGCACATATCCATCGCTAATACCTAGGTATCCATCAGGCTACTGCCCAAGACACACTGGCTCCTTTTCTGTAACCAGAAATTAATAACAAATATCTCTCAGAAATCAAGTGTTAGTCAGCTACTAATTTGAAAAACCAAGCAGAGACAGCTCTTTAGAAGTTTTTAGCAGCTCCGTAACGACATATATGCAAGCGAACATCTAATAGACATTAGCAATTTTAAAATAATCTTTAAATTTTTTTTTTCAACGTTTATTTATTTTTGGGATAGAGAGAGACAGAGCATGAATGGGGGAGGGGCAGAGAGAGAGGGAGACACAGACTCGGAAACAGGCTCCAGGCTCCGAGCCATCAGCCCAGAGCCTGACGCGGGGCTCGAACTCACGGACCGCGAGATCATGACCTGCTGAAGTTGGACGCTTAACCGACTGCGCCACCCAGGCGCCCCTAAAATAATCTTTTAAAATTAAATACAAAATATATACAGAAAAATACACAAATTATAAGTATACAGCTGGATACATTTATAAAAGGGGACACACCCATATAGCCAGCACCCTGACCAAGACATAGAGCATTTCAAACAGCCCAGAGCACCACGTTACCCCTTCTTTCAGTCACCACCCCTGCCGAGGGCCAAATTCTGCAGAGTCCTAACATCATAGCTTAATTTGTCTGTTTTTTTTTTTTTTTTTAACTTTTATTTAAATGGAATGAGTCGGTCCCTAGGCTCTTGGGTCTGACTTCTTGGGCTCAACATATGGTCGCAAGGTTCATCCATGCTATTGCATGTGTCAATAGTCCACCACATTTTTACTGACATTGATATCATTGAACTCGCCAGCAGATTTCAGTTCGCTTTATATCTCAAACCTAGCACACTCTGGAGTGCTTACAAGCAAGAGCTCCATATGGATTAGGGGCAAGATCAACAATCTGCTTAACTTGTAAACAGCTCAACTTATTCCTTCTTGTACAGGCTTTCATTTGGCAATAGTTTGACACCAGCCATAAAAATGAGCTTGCAGATTACGTATTTCTTGCCTCCCTTTTCCAGGTTCTGTCACACTGGTCATCCTCTCCCTCCCCTGACCACCTCTCCCACTTCACCCACTCTTCCCAAAGGTATGAACATCACAGAGTCTGAAGTGAAATATTTTCCTTCCCTACCTATATGGGGGAAAAACTACACGGGCAGAGGGTGCTGGCTAATTTTCAACCGCTGCCTAGCTGGATGGGTGTTCACACTCAAGATTCACAATTTTATTTGAAGTGCCACAGCACCCACACAATTGTCTCTAAGAAAAAAATATTTGTTCCCACACATACAAAAAATTACTTAGGGTTGATCTGGACCAACACTTTTTGCTACCACCACAGTGGGTGGAGATAAATGAGATTCGACTAGAATAAACTAAGATGAGGGCAAACATTACATCAAAACAAGTGGATGCTGAAACGCCATGTATGTGGTTAAGCCAGGCATGGAAAAAGCCCTGGAGTATGGAAGACAGACGGACATGCTAAAAATGGAAGAAAGGAAGCATGCTAAGCAATGCAGTTGTTCCACAATGTCATTCTTGCCCATCCCAACGGGGCATAAATAGAAATACTCTGGAATTTAGCACCACTGATATTTAAGCCCAATTTCCAGCAAGGTCAAGACTAATAGCAAGTTATTTGTTTTACTAACTTAGGTTGCAGCGCCTTGGGCGGATCCTGTACCTTCTTCTATATCTCACTCAGCGCCAAGAACACTGTTAGCCATCAACAAAACCATAATAGACCTAGAGTCTTCTCTAAAGGCCAATGAAAACATTCACACTGAGCTAATAGAGACATTTACAAGCAGAGGATTCCAGTTTCCTTTCTGAAAATGCCACCAAGGCAGCCTAGCTAATTAGGTCTTAGTAAGTGACACCGACTGAGCAGAATGGCCCACCTGCCTGGAGCTTTGGGTGTGCACCAAGCCTGTTTTCCAGTTGTTGGGTTTTTGTTTTTGTTCTTCTAACTGCAAATCAAAAGGGCTATTTCTGAAATTTCAAAGGCTCTCTTTGAGATCTGGCCTGTGAGTTCACAGTAATTTCAGGAAAATGGGAATGCAATACTTAGTGTGGCAAAGAATAAATTTATTTATTTGGGGATGTTTGCTCATTCCCCTCCTACTTCTATTATCTTCCCTTTGGAGAAACATAGAAAAATAATGATGTCCCAGGCCACCCTGAAATGCAGGGACAATTCCAGGAATGAAACTCAGATGTTTCTTGAAACCTTATCTGCAATCCAGCCTGGGAGTAGCCACAATTTTCCCAGTTTTTCCCAATATAAGTGTCCTTTTGAAGGGCTATCTCAACCCTGGTTTATGTTTCTGAAAATAATGTAAATTGATGGAGACAGGGATTGCGGACAGGAGACACTGGAGTAACACAGACACAAAGACTAGCAGGTCTCTCTATGAATAAGAATGGTGTTGACTTCAACCAAGGTGCTGGAAACCGGGAAAGACCACGTGTGCTGAATATTAATCCCTGAAAAACTCAATGAATATTAACGGAGCTTCTATTACAAGTACTTAGAACACAAACGTTCTATGTCCCTCATAATCTCTTCCTCCAAAATACTAGTAGAAAATGATACCACTGCAAATCTAGGCCTTTATCTGTCCCACCTTCCCAGATAAATACATACATTTATTTTCACGGAGCCAGAACATACCAGCAAAGCATACCAGAAAACTGTATAGCACTACAGTGGAGAAGAGGGAATGGACCATGGAGGTAGATACACCTGACTGCTAATTCTAGTTTTGCTCTGCAATTTTCTAAACCTCTCTCAGCTTAATTCCCTCATCTATAAAGCTGGGACTAACATATTTATTCAGAGCCTTTTCTTTTTTTTAAGTGTTTATTTATTTATTTTGAGGGGGGAGGGGCAGAGAGAGAGGGAGAGAGAGAATCCACTCTCAGCTCTGACCCCGACACAGGGCTCTATCTCACAAACCGGGAGATCATTACCTGAGCCGAAATCAAGATTCACACACTTAACCAACTGAGCCACACAGGCGCTCCCCAGAGTTCTTTCAATTGCAAATATCAAAAACTTAACCTAAACTTTCTTAAGCAAAAAAGTAAATACATAAGTAAAACTGAAATACATTTATTGACCATGTAATTGAAAACCCTAGGAGTCTCTAGCTTCTGGCACACCTGGATTCAGGTGTTCCATACTGTCAGGAAGTGGTCTGTCCCATATGCCTTCTTTCTTCTGAAATGGCTTAATTTTCAAGTTTGCTTGCCCATCAAAATGGCCTCTGGAACTCAAGGATAATATCCTCACAGCCCAATGCCAATGCAATGAAGACTTCTTAGGTACTGAACCTCATTTACTCCGATCAGTTATAGGTCCACACTGTGGGCATCACTTGTAGAAGTCCCAAGATATATCAGATGCTATTACCTGGATAAATGTTAACTGGCTTGTGGAAGGGCCAAAACAAGGTCCGCTACGATGCATCTCAGTTGTTAAATAGCAAGCAAACAAACAAAACTTATCCCAGTGCCTATAATTTCCATTATAATAGTACATTCATTTTTATAAGTGGACAAATTTTGACACCCAGGTAATATTTGCCTGCATTGACTCCAATTAGAGCATACAATACAGTTAGTAGCGGCATCTCCATGATCTACAGAACGTTTTGCCAAAATCAGGTAAAGCTGTAAGGTGAGATTTCACCTGGATTGAAAGGGGCAGAGGAGTTAGCTAAGCAGAGAGGAACAGAGAGGTCATTCTAAAGGAATTAATAAAACAAGTTAATGACTACATATTTTCATATAAGAAAGAATGTACACAGGTAAGGTGCACATTCTAAACAATAGTAAATGGCATATCATGAAGTAGATTTGTAAATACTAGTAGGAAGAGTTTGCATATTTCCAGCAAAAATAACATCTATAGAATTAAGTTTTTAAAATGTCATTAGTGGGGAGCCTGGGTGGCTCAGTCGGTTAAGCATCTGATTCTTGATTTTGGGTCAGGTCATGATCTCACAGTCATGATCTCATGGTCATGAGATGGAGCCCCCCCATAGGGTTTGGTGCTGGGGGCAGAGCCAGCTTGGGATTCTCTCTCTCCCTCAAAATAAATAAACAATATAAATAAATAAATAAATAAATAAATAAATAAATAAATAAAATATCATTAGTAAGGAAATATTTTTTTTAAGTACTCCTTCAATGTATTTTTTGAAAAGACACTCCTTAAGCTGGTCTGCTTTCAATGAGGTGGCCTATGTATAAACATAAACTTGACAAGTGAAGTTCAGATCTCTTCATTATAGGACACGATTAGCTCACTCCAGTAAAGATGAAGATTTACTGGTTTAAGCATGTTAATAAAAGCCTGGCTGCAACTGAGAAACAAAAAGTAGTTTCGAATGAGAAAATTGCATGAATATACATGATGTGGGTTCTCTGGAACAGGGGCCAAAATGAAAACTATTTCCTGGATTTCAGATAGAGCTGTGTCCAACAACAACCTTACTTTGAGAATTTTGAAGGTAGACTTCAACTAAATAATGAAAAGCAAGACAGAAACATTTAACCAAATGTGAAAAGAGTTTTTTTTAAACACACTGGGAGTGCCAACCATAAATAATTTCTGTAAGCAATACTAAGCCAGACTACCAACCTTCCGGTAATGCACCTACATCAGGCACCAAGAATATTTATTTCTGGCTGAGATGAAGTCAGATGAGTTATCCTATTCTCCAAAAGATGTCTACAGAAGGCTCCCCTGGCTGCCAAAAGCAGTATTCTCTCAAAATAGAAATCCTTTCTCAATTCGATTTAGCAAGTCTGTTATGATAATCTCAGGGAATTTACCAGTCTGGGGAGATTTATTTCATGGAACTGAAGTGTTTCCAAGGTTTGAAGACACTCACTCCATATTTCGGGAAATGAGCATGTGATATATTTTGCATATATGTTAGCTCTTTCTACAGGGTGCTGTGAGCTGGTGATTAAAAGCTGTGTATGTTCACGATCAAAAAGTAAAAACAAAGCATTAAAATAAGTGAATATAAAAAGGTAAGATCTTGAGAAAAAAATGAAAGGGCATTTTAGGGCCACGACAGCAAAACATTAGATTCCAAACAAAAACATAAGTGACTCATCCAATTCTTCTTCATTAGTATAAAGTTGTTTCTAAATACGAACACATTAAGGAATGTCCACACCAAATACTCATTGAATGGCATGATGACCGCCAAGCATCTCTACTGTTTTAGGTCCTGTACCTTTATGTTTGTGGTCTAAAGGGACCCTTCCTCAGCTCTTCCCTCAACCAAGAGCTGTGAAGCCAAAACAGAGTTCATGATGTGGCTAAACAAACAGAATTTTGATTACGAGAAGAGAGTGCATGGCTGTCTGGATGTCTGATTAGCTGCTGAAGATCAAATCTGCCTTGGAGTGAGGCTCATAGGAGAGACACCTAACCTCATCTTCAGAAAATAGGTGAGGCTTTTGTGACTAGGAAAAATGTAAGCCATGGCCTGAAGCAGGTGGGGAAAAAGCTCTATAGGTAAATAAGGCCTTGAAGGGCACTGGTATATGCAGATGACTAGCAGGCAGTGACAGCAGGGCTCTTTTGGGAAATTGGTTAAGTGTTCAGTAGAGTAAAAGAACAGTGTATAATGGGGAGGCAGGAGTGAGAGAAGAGGTTAGAAATGCAGGGCAGAAACAGGATCGTGCCAAATCTTGTAGGCCATGGCCAAGATCTGTACTTATTCTGAGAGCAACGGGGAGCCATATAAATCATCAGAAAATCCTATCATCCCTACATATGAAGTATATCTAGAATCTGACCCCATTTTTAAAAAAAACATCTTCATCTCCATTGTGGTCCAAGCTATCATCAACTCCTGCCCAGAGTATTGCAATAGCGTCCTAACTGGCCTTCCTACTGTCCCTTGCTCTCCGCAGGCTCTCACCCGGGTACTCCCTTCACTGTGACCCCACTCCACTTTTCTCCAGAAAACTTATCATCTGACCTATTCCATATTGACTTAGGAGTTCCTTGTCTATCTGCACTGCCAGCAGGGCAGGAATAAACTGATTTTGTTCACTGCTATAATACTGGCTTTTAGAGCAGTGCCTAGCACAAAGTACATGCTCAATAAAATTTTGATCATGGCGGACTTGCTTATGCTTCCTATATTCAAAACTCCTTCACTGGGTTACTATATCACTTTGATGAAAAGTTAAAATCCTGACTATGGCTCCCAGAACCCTGCAGGATCTGGTCGTCCAGTCTCCTCTCTGCTTTCATCTCCTACTACTTTTCCTACTTGCTCCCTTTGTTAGAGACACACTGGCCTTTCCATTTCCTGGCCATCCAGCAAGGCTGCTTGCTCAAGGGACTTTGCACTTCCAAATCTTCCAAATCTCTTTGCCCCAAACATTGTGGCTCCACATAGCTATATAATTTGATCCTATTCTTCCTTCAAAAACATTGATATGTGCAGGCCTGCCCAGAGAGGGCTTTTCTCTACCGTCCAAACAACAGCAGCCTCTTCCTGCCACCCAGGCACTCTCTTCTCCCTTACCGGCCTTTATTACTATTATTATTATTTTTGCATAATAATGAAAAAGTATCATTTGTCATAATATAGTTAAACCTTGGATTGCGAGTAACTTGCTCTGTGAGTGTTCTGCAAAGCAAGCACACATTTCTAGTAAGTTGTAACTTGATAAATGAGCAGTGACTTGCAATACAAGTAGTACGTGTCACATGATCACAACAGAGCCAATGGCTTGTCTCTCTCTCACTGCGGGATTGTGGGTGATTGTTTCCTATGCTCAGATGCTTAATCTCAGGCTGCAGTGTCTGGCAGAAATCAGTGGTTTTTCAGAACATTGGAAGGTGCCCACAGCTGGCACTAGTGTATTTTTTGTCACTTCAAAGCACTTACAGACAGTCCTTTGCTTTTCCAGACAACAGTAAGCTTAGGAATACTCTGCTTCATTCTAGGTCAGGCTGCCTGCAGATATAGACACTTTCTCTAGTCTCTCATTGCCAGTTACATTAAATATAGTATATGACAGGAGTTTATTAATGTTGTACTGTAGTCCATTAGTGATAGTGAAAGTCATCTTGCATAAAAACCCTCCTCTCTCGTCTCCCTCACACCAGTCATGCAAGTTTTCAAAGGTAAGTGCAGGTTAATTTTTTTAATCTTTCTTTACACTTTGTATTTTCTTTATTTTTTTGTATTATCTTACAGTATTGTAATCCTTTTTATATGAATATTTTTGGGTTGCGGAACGAATCATCTGAGTTTCCACTCTTTTTTTTTTAAGTTTATTTATTTATTTTGAGAGAGAGAAAGAGTATATGCAAGTGGGGAGGGTCAGAAAGAGGGAGAGAGAGAATCGCAAGAGAATCGTAGCTTGAACCCACGAACTGTGAGATCATAACCTGAGCCGAAGTTGGATGCTTAACCGACTGAGCCACCCAGTCGCTCCAGTTTCCATTATTTCTTATGGGGAAATTGATATACAAGGGCTTTGGATTACAAGCATGTTTATGAAATGAATTATGCTCACAAACTAAGGTTTTACTGTATGTATTTATGCATGTTGCTTGTCCAACCCTACAAGAAGATCAATTCTATGAAAGTAGCAGATTTATCTGGGTCAGGGCCATTCCATGGCACTTAAAACTATACCTCATTCATGTTAAGCATCTGCATTAGTTAGGAGCCAGCTGGGCGTCAGAGACTATACCAATTATTTGATGAGAGGGAATTTAATATAAACAAGTACTAATTATTATGAAGTTAACTAGGTACCTGAAGGAATACAGACAGAACTCACAAGTATTTCACAAGTGGCAACTGTTGGAAGTGACTACCACCTGTCAGGCTGGGGGAGCAAAGGGGATGTTGGAAATAATAAATCCTAGAAACCTAGAGAGGGTCCTTGCGAGTTGAAATTCTAGGCTCTGAGGAGGGAGCTCTCCACAGCTGGTGTCTCTAAGCATCAAAGAGCAACGTGGTGAGCTCAGCGTCCACATCTTCAAAGAGGGACTGTGACAGGTCATGACTGGCAAGATGGTAAGTGAGAGAAATGAGCTTTGCTCACTCTGGAAGAAGTAACTGCACTTTGGATCCAGTGGTTGCTATGGGAAAGATCAACTGCTAAGAGATAAAGAAGTATTGTTTGGGTAATATGCTGGGAACAGAAAGCTGAAAGGTAGCCCATGGGAAGCTGAGAGTAAGGAAAATATCCCTTTTTCCTCTTCAAACCTGCCAGTCTCCTTCTGTCGCCCCCTACTGGCAGATCCCAACATGAATCCAGCCTACCAGGAGTCGCAATGAGGCCTGCACATTGTCAGTGAGCCAGCCTCACAGAGCTGAGTACAGAGGGTAGGTTTGAAACTAAGAGACAATGCCGCATTGGCATAGTACTCAGTAAAGTTCTGCTGAAAGAAGTTATTGAAATGCATTCTTGAAATGCATTCTTGAAATGCAATTCTTGAAATGAATTTCTTTAAAAATCATTTAAATTGCTTAAGAATGAACCACACCACTGAATATAATAAGTAACAATAAAAAAATTCTCCAAAGGACATAGAAGCAATTGTGAGGCTTGTCAAGAGGCTAGGGTCCAGTTAAATAATCAATTACTATCGAGAGTGAATGCTATTCTGTTTCCTGGAAGCTGAGGCAAAAATGGAAATATGCCATGCATTAAAATTTAACTATAATAACGGAGAGCAGCAGTGAGGTCTAAAGATAAAGTTAATATTTTTTTTTTTCCAGAGCAGAGGTTTGATCCTTTTAAGCACGTGTATTTGTATTTGTCTGAAACTCCAAAGTTCAAAACCAGGCAACATGGAATAAAAAGATTTAGTCTTGCCTAACTTTTATCTCATACCAGTGTGTATGTGTGTGTGACCAGATGTTGGCCTCATCTATAAAAGAAACATCAATACACAAGCTAGCAAATATCTCATTTTAAGAACTAGATATCCTCAGGAGCCATCAGAACGAATTAAGAATAAAATGCGTCTGAATAAGAGAATAGCTGCACTTGTGGCCCCAGAGCGACTGAATCCCTACAAAAGACATAATTAATTGACTTGTTGCCTGAGGGTATTGAAAATTGAGTTCCTGCCAAATACAATGATTTTTTGTTTTGTTTTGTTTTGTTTTGTAGAATTTTATGCTGAGTTGTTCCTTATGGAAGTCAGATGCCAATGGACTCATACTGCCTCTTAAATTCACTCTGAGAAAATACAACCAGGTTATCAGCTTAAAGGACTCTGTTTCTGTTTGTTGCAGTAGGAGGGGATAAAGTCAATTCATTTTATGTTTATACTACGTTGATAAAGATTATAAAAATCAGTGCTGAACTTAGTCCTGTTTGACATCACTTAAGGCTGTACTGCATTTCTCCTATCTCTGCCTACGCGAATTTTGGCAAATATGTTGAATGGAAGAGACAGTAGTAATAGCTGAGGTGACTGTCTGGAATGCATGAGTTGGAATGCAGAGACAACTGCTGTCCATAAAATCAGAGGTGGATGATGGAGCAGTGGTGAAATTTATACATGGCCTTGAGATGTTCTTAAACCTGAGGTGTACCAGTGCACACACATCAAAAGAAATAGTTCTATTTTCAATTTCAAAAACATAGATTATAAAGACAATCTCAAGAAAATAGGAACACAAGCCACAGACTAGAAGAAAATATTTGCATAGGAAACATCTGATAAAGGACTATTATCCGAAATATATAAAGAACTCTTAAATCCCACAATAAGAAAACAAACACTGATTAACCAATGAGCCAAAGACCTGGCAGACACCTAACCAAAGAAGATATATAGATGGCAAAGAGGCATATGAAAAGAGACTCCACATTATATGTCATCACAGAAATGCAAATTAAAACTATAATGAGATATCACCACATCTCTATTAGACTGGCCAAAATCCAAAACACTGACAACACTAAATGCTGGTGGGGATGAAGGCAAGGAGCAACAGGAACTCATTTATTGCTGGCAGGAATGGAAAATGGTACCATCACCTTGGGGGATAGTTTGGCAACTTCTTACAAAACTAAGCATCCTCTTCCCATATGATCCAGTAACCATGCTTCTTGGTATTTACCCAAATGAATCAAAACTTATGTCCATGCAAACCTACAAATGGATGATTACAGTAGTTTTAGTCATAATTGCTGAAATTTGGAAAACTTTGAACAAAAACAGGGTTTCCTTCAATACAAGATAAACTGTGGCATATCCAGACACTGGAATATGATTCGCTGCTAAAACGAAATGAGCTAGCAAGCCAAGAAAAGAACTGGAGGAAACCGAAACACATATTGCTAAGTGAAGGAAGATTGTAGCAAGTATACTACTCTGGATGTTGATAACGGGGAGGTCGGATGGTGGGGAGGGGAGCAGAATGGATACGGGAACTCTGTACTTTCGGCTCAACTTTGCTGTGAGCCTAAAACCACTCTAAAAACAAAGTTTATTGATGAAAAAAAGCATAAATTGGCTGTCTATGTTACAGTGAAACTAATATTTTATCATACCTTGCTTTCTTCCTCTGTTATTTAAGGGGGAAAAGAAATGGCTCTATGTTTGTATTCTTCACCTCTAGAACGCCTGTCTTAAAACTCTTACTCTGTTTTCTATCATTTCCCTCATTTTCTGTTTCCTACCACTTCTGTTAACAGCAGATGTTAGGTAAGAAAATGCTGTTTGGGGGGTAGCAATCACAAGTTTTATTTGCAATCTGACCAAGATGATTTAAATTGGAACTCTGGAGACTGACTAGTTAGAACTCTTAAAGAAATTCAGATCATGTCAGCCTTGCTAATCTCTCTTTTCATTACTCATCAATTCCAAATTCCATTAACTCCTTAGCCTGACTAAAACGAGAGCTTTCCAGAAGTCTCTGTCAGAAACACTTCCTGCTTCTAGTACCTCTGGTGCACATTCAGTCTGCTTTTTCTTACAAGGCCCGCTCACAAGGCACAATGGGACAGAAGGTGAGTGGGTCAAAGAGAGTCTATCACTAACAGGAGTATATTGTTAATGATAAGAACAGCTACCTAATAGGAATCACCAACCATGTATCAGGCACCATGTAGGTTTTTAAATGTAAGTAAGTATTGTGCCCTTGACAGTGAAGGAAACTAAGGCTCAGAGAATGCACATAACTTACAAAAGGCCACTGGCTTCTGGATACCCTGTTTGCAAGTGTCAGAAACAGGACTCTGACTCATTGAGGCAAGAAAGGATAAATTATGACTAAAAAAATTCCAAAGAAGTTTAAACAAGCAGACCAAATGAGGGTTATGGATGTAGCACGACTTTAGGAATGTTTAGAACCAGCAACTCAAAGTCTACCAAGTCTTTTACGGCATCCTTTCTCCACGGCCTTCTCTGCACGTGCCTTTTATTTCCTCTCGTTGCAGACAAGTTTTCTCCCTTTGGCAGGAAACCGGCCTACCAACAGCTCCAAAGATTTATATCTTAAAATGTCTGGCCCTACAGAGATACTAACTTCCTTTGCACTTGTCAATTCCAAAATTCCTGGCAACAAATGTTCTGTTGATCCTGCCTACCCTGCTGGGCTAATGAACTCTCTCTATTCCTGAAGTCACCATATGGATGACAAGAAATGGGAGCAGAATTGGGAGGAAGATCCAGGAGAGTTGGAGATGATCCCCAAGAGACAAACTCAGAAATGTTCACTACAAAAAACATAATATAGGGCCTGCAAGAGAAAATTTATTTTCACTACGCAGATGAGGAAAACAAAAGTTAAGTGATAAGAATGAATTAAAATTTAACTGTCTTGCCCAATGCAACCCAATAAACAAGTTGATGGGACTGTACTCAGGCACCTCTAAATTCGCTTTGTTTTCGTCTAAATCTGCTTCCAAATCAAAGAAGAGAAAGTGGCTCAGGGAAAGTGTTGCTAACAGGGTCATACACAGCATCTCACAGGACTAGCTGATGCCAGTGGAATTTGAAGTCCATAGATTGGATCAAAGCCCAATTCCTCAGGCATCTATCTTCTTAAGAAAATTGCAGATACAACAAATTAATAAAGAATAATAACAGTGATATTGATCGATCACTACCTTCATGCAGTGAAATTTGCTTGTTTATCCCAGCAAATAAAACTCTGAAAAGTAAGTAAAATTATCACCATTTAAAAAAAATTTTTTTTTCAACGTTTATTTATTTATTTTGGGACAGAGAGAGACAGAGCATGAACGGGGGAGGGGCAGAGAGAGAGGGAGACACAGAATCGGAAACAGGCTCCAGGCTCTGAGCCATCAGCTCAGAGCCTGACGTGGGGCTCGAACTCACGGACCGCGAGATCGTGACCTGGCTGAAGTCAGATGCTTAACCGACTGCGCCACCCAGGCGCCCCTATCACCATTTTATATAAGAGGAAATTGAGACTAAGAGAGGTGAAGATTTTACCTAACGCCATGGCTGATATTATATCATGGCTGATATAAGCCTATAACCAACAAGCTTCAAAGTTTTCTGCTTTCTAAATATCTTCTACTTCCAAAGAGAAGAAGGTGGAACAGAATGTATAAAGATTCTCCCCCATAAAAATGGTAAAGTGCATTAGTACCTGTATTTGCTATGATCTCAACCAGATGAATAATCCTTGGAGGCAACAGGGACAATGGACATCTATGGTCTCAGGAGACCTGGAATCCTGGCAACTAACAGTGAGGTCCTGAATCTGATATAGAGACTCCAAATATAAACTGACACCAGGGATACAGTTAAAAAAGACAGGGTCCTCCACCTAAGGAGCTTACACTGTCATTGGGAAATAGGCCATAATTTTATACAAAACAAATAAACAGATAGCTAAATCGTTGGATGGTTTTAAGAGAAGTAACTTAATCTGACTTATATTTTAAAATGATTACCCTGAAGAAGAACTCAGTGAGGGAAGAGCACATCACTGTGCGAAGGCATGGATATCAGCAAGGCTGGAGGCCACTATAGAACAGGCAATGATGAAGGCTGGAACTCAAGTGTTAGCAGTAAGATTTGTGGGTGGTAGCTGAACTCAGGACACATTCTGGAGAAAAAACCTGCAAAGTTGTGTACAGGGTGTAAGGAAAATAAAGTAATAAAAATCCCCAAATCCTGGATTTTTTACCTGTACCAAGGATTCTGTGGTAAGGACATTTACTAAGACAGCAAAACCTTACAGGAGGGCCAATATTGTGAGTAGGGGGTGGACACTTCCATTTTGCCCATGTGATGACTAGTATGGCTAGTTGACATCAAAGTGCAGATGCCAGTTAGGTAGTTAGGTACGTGACTTTGCCATTCAGAAAGGAGACTGGGACTGTAGATTTAAAAGTAAGAGTCTTTAGGGGCGCCTGGGTGGCTCAGTAGATTGAGCGTCCTACTTTGGCTTGGGTCATGATCTCGTGGTCTGTGAGTTCGAGGCCCGCATCAGGCTCTGTGCTGACAGCTCAGAGCCTGGAGCCTGCTTCAGATTCTGTGTCTCCCTCTCTCTCTGCCCCTCCCCTGCTCATGCTCTGTCTCTCTCTCTCTGTGAAAAATAAATAAACATTAAAAATTTTTTTTAAAAAAAGTAAGAGTCTTTTGCTTACAAATTCCACTGGAATGGGTGAATTCTCTATGGAGACACTATAAAGAAACCAAGAGAAGTAAGAATGGGTCCTGTGACATATTAAAATTTACAGTCCTGATGGAATTGCAGACAGCAAGTTACTCAAGATGTAGTGTTAGGTGGCAGAAAAAGAAAGGGACTGTGAGTCACAGAAACCTAAAGATACATGAGTTTCAGGAAGGATGGAGAGGAGATCAATGACAAATGCTACCAAATGCAAGGCATCAAATAAATAGGGATAGAGAAATCTGGATCAGAAATCATTTTGCTGCAAGCTACAAAGATCCCTCTGAGATTATCTTAAACAACAGAGGGCTAGTTGCTTAACATAACAATATGCCTAGACCCTGGGCTATTCTAGGGTTTCTTTCTTTTTTTTTTTTTTTAACGTTTATTTATTTTTGAGACAGAGAGAGAGAGAGCATGAACAGGGGAGGGTCAGAGAAAGAGGGAGACACAGAATCTGAAACAGGCTCCAGGCTCTGAGCTGTCAGCACAGAGCCCGACGCAGGGCTTGAACTCACAGACCACGAGATCATGACCTGAGCTGAAGTCAGACGCTTAACTGACTAAGCCACCCAGGCGCCCCTATTCTAGGGTTTCTTAATTCAAAGGGTCAACAACACTACCAAGAACCAGATATTCTCCATTTTGTTTTTCTGCCATCCTCAGAGTGTAGACAAAGTCTTTTTAGGTATTAGCAAGATGATTATACATCTTCAAAACTTCATGTAGACATAATCCCGTCTAAGAAAGGAGGTTTTTTTTCTTCTATTCTGTCTTTAGTAGGAAGTGCCCAGATATGCCCCCACTAAAATTTTACTCAAAATCCACTAGCCTTGACTGGTCTTAAATCAGTCTATACCAGTCACTGTCAAGAAAAATAGAATTACTTTTTCTTTTTTGTTTTGACCAATTACAATTCACATCCCAAGGACTGGGACGAGGTCTGGTTATCTCCTGTATCACATGAGAAAAATAACCAAATGTAATAAAAGACTTAACTAAAATAAGAGGAAGATGAAGACAAAAAGGAAAAAGGAAGGAGTGAAGAATAGGAAGAAAAGGAAGGGGAGGAAGTGAGGTACAAGAAGAAAAGTGGGGATGGAAATATCTTTGGGATAGATAATCAGCAGTATCTGTATCACAGTTTTATAAAGACAATTTCAGTGGAGGATGGGATTAAAAGTTCTATTAAAGCAACTGCAGAGAGAAGGGGAGGCCAAGAACACAAGACAGTAAATATAGACAATATTTTTAAAAGGTTTTTATACACCAGAGAAAACAAACACAATAGTTTCCAAAGAAGGATATAGGGTCAAAGAAGTTTGGGGTTGGTTTCAGGTTTGTTTTAGGATGGGTGATTTTGTGCCATTTGTATGTCAGTATGAATGAGCCTAAAACGGGAAAAATTTTGATGTAGGAAATATGCAGGGGCCAAGTCCTTGAGAAAAGGAGTTGGAAAGGAATCTAAGACCTTAGCAGTAACAAAAATAAAGTTCATCTTTTATTTTTTTATTTTTTTAATGTTTATTTATTATTAAGAGACAGAGAAACAGAGCATGAGCATGGGAGGGGTGGAGAGAGGGAGAGACACAGAATCTGAAGCAGGCTCCAGGCTCTGAGCTGTCAGCACAGAGCCCGATGCGGGGCTCAAACTCACAAACAGCGAGATCATGACCTGACCTGAAGTCGGACACTTAACCAACTGAGCCACCCAGGCGCCCCTAAACTTAATCTTTAATAGATGGGTAATTCAGTAGTTGGGTACAAATGCTAAATAGATGATTAAATTGTTAAAAGATAAGGTAGTTCAGATCCAATGGTATCTGTTTTTTCTACAAAGTAAGCTTCACTGGTATGAAGAGAGTAGACAGATGTAAAGGGGATGCTTGAAATTTGGGGACAGAGGGTAAGAATTAAGAGTCTCTGAGAGGGAGGAAGTGTATTGATCAGAGAAGTATTATGGGGCAGGTAGGCAGAGTACAGTTTGTTTTACTGTGTACAAAGTGCTTTCCACAGGGCCTAGCACCTAGGAAGCATTCAACAGGTATTTGTATTATGTATTCATTGCTTTATTTTTCAATGATGGTGAAGGCTCTGGATATTAAGTGTTCACTTCATGACAGACACTGATCTAAGCACTTCTTTAAAAAAACAAATTGCATTTAATCCTCACAATGCCCTTATATGGTAGGCGCTATTTTTATACCCATCTCCTAGCTTAAGAGAGAGAGAACAGCAAGTAAGTGACAGTGCGAAGCTTTGAACCGAGTCAGCCCGATTCCAGATTGCCCGCCCTTCACCACCATTCTATGCGGCAATTCAC
The DNA here is from genome assembly GCF_014898765.1 of Herpailurus yagouaroundi. Taxonomy (NCBI): domain Eukaryota; kingdom Metazoa; phylum Chordata; class Mammalia; order Carnivora; family Felidae; genus Herpailurus; species Herpailurus yagouaroundi. Next base: position 28,424,622 of record NW_024412417.1, on the reverse strand, counting down.
AGAGGAATAGATAAGGCCAGGAAGTGAAGACACAGCTTGGTGGTGTGTATGAGGGCACAAGAATCTGGGGTTTTGAAAAAGGAAGGAGGAGAGACAGGCTGAAGTGACAGCAGGGAGCAAGGCTTACGAGACACAGAAGCATTTCAAGCATTTCCGACCAAAAGAACAACATGAAAAAACAACTTCAAATTTGGGCAACCAGTGGGCTTGGCAGTTCCTTAGGGTTCTGTCCTTGTCATTGTATTTTTATCCCAGGGAGAGGAAGTTCTTGCAAAGTCCTTGCTCTCTATCCCAGCCTTGCTAAGAATCATACGAAGTTTAGGATGAGGTTATCTTAACCTGATAAGAGGATATCAAAGTAAATTTTATTTTTGGAGGGGGGTGGGGGTGGGATGGTTCTCAGACCAATACCCACATGAAAGTAGTTTTTAAAAAACAGAGGAAAAACTCTCAAATTTAGAGACTCTTCTGCTATGCGAGATATTGTAAATAATGAAATTAGGTACATATCTTCGAATTCAATTTTCCATGATAGTTTTGAGAATAAATAAATAAATTGAACACTTTTCAAAACCAGCCAGTATAGATCAGGGGTAAGTCAGCAAAGTGCAGCCTATGGGCCAAATCCAGTCCACCACCTGTGTTTGTATGGCTTAAGAACTAAACGGCTAAGAACTAAGAATTACATGTTTAAATGACAGGGGAAAAATCAAAAGACAAAGAATATTTAGTGATATACAAATACTATACAAAATTCAAACTCTAAATGAAATAATTAAAATCTCATTACATGTCAGCATTAATAGATGAACACTTGCAAACTATTTTGAGGATGGGGACATCAAACCCAGTTAAATGAAATGTTATCCCCTCCAAAAGAATTCGATTCTTTTCATTCCATTGCAAAAAAAGTGTATTCAATGATTATTATATTTTTAATTTCATCAGTGAAATATAGTGGAAATTTGTTTTCTCTCATGTTATATAAGTACCTACAAAATCTGCTCTATTTTATTTCTTAGCCTAAAAAGTTTAAAAGTATTGACTTTTGGTAATAGATAAAGGGTAGACAAAATTTACATTACTATAGGTAACATAGTATAAATATAGCCATTTGATCACATATCCCTTCAGCCAACAGACATTTATTGAGCACTGGAAACTATCTTGGTTGCTGAGGATACAAAGTTGAAAATATATGCCTTTTACTGTCAAGAAAATCACAGCCTTATTTTATCGTTGTGGAAATTCTGGTAGAATTTAAGCACAAAGGATTTCTACAAAATTCTCCTTCAAATGAATATGCCCTCCACGTTCTCCCACTCAATCTCCATTTTTTATTGGTTATTGGATTTTTTATTTCTATATAACTTTAACTGATTCACTGTTTTTCAACCCAGGATAAAAAGTGGGAGTTAACAAATGTGACATCGCTCCCCTGTCTTTAAGCCCACTGGAATATCTTGTGACCTCTCCTTCCTATGCTTAACCCCCATTATGTCATTTAATTTGTTGGGGTGCTAGCATGCCACTTGAATAAAGTCTTCCAAGGTATGTGTCTTGCCAAGTGGAACTGAACATTGTCTATCACTGTTGCAACTGCATCGCTCACACATAGAAGCAAGACCCAAAGTCATTTCCATATTTTTCGGTAGCTAACTCTTATCCTTTTCTTTCTAAATTGCCTCTGACATCAATAGCCCTACAGGATTTCAGTGTGGGTTTAGGAGACTGAACAACCAATGAATATGGGGCATTCTTATAGCATGCAATCATAACTTGTGCTTAGCTTTCATAACAAAATCTTGTCCAAAACCATCTCAAAGAAGCCAAAACCAATCCAAAACCACTTCCTAGGTCCATATTGCATAACAAGTGGATATGTTCTTTCCCACCACATGATGAAAGGCCCTAGGTGCCTAGATGCCTAATCATGTGAATAGTGAAAGTAGTTGTCTATTAGGTCCAGGCTACAAAAATTGTAAGATTTCTGGGTCCATGCTATTTAGTAAACATTCTTCTATTCACATCCATTGCTATTCCTTCTCTGACTCCTGAGAAGAGTGTTGCTTTCTCTCTTCCCTCACATCCTAATAAAACTTTGTGGGATTTGGCAAGGGGAACTTAAGGCTTTCACTTAATTAATACCGATAGATCAAGAAACAGAGGAAAATGTGAATGAATATTTAAGAGCTGCACTGATAGAAACAATAGAAATTGGGACATGAAGCTTTTTAACATTAAACTATTTTTCTCATTTCCCAAGGAACTTACCTCCCTAAGCTCTGTCAATACTGTTGAGCTCATGTGTCTGGGAAATAGCAAGGATTTGGGAATGCTCACTTGGCTCAGTAATCACATCTTTCCGAAATGCCTTCTGTGGTAGCAGCAGAGATTCTCTGGATTCTGAGTCCATGGGAGGAAGCCTCCATTCCTTTCCTTGTGGATTTACCAATACACAGAACTGGGAGGTCTCCATGCTGACGCCCACTGCACTTTGTACAGAGGGGGAGGGTTTGGACAGTGCTGGAATGGCAAAGGAGAAAAGAATGAATTAAAAGCTCAAAGGGACAGAAATTAGAGATTTTTTTTTTAAGTAAGAGAAAAAGTAAGTGTGCATGGAGGGCAGGGTTGCATGTAAACACAACGACCAGGGGTCCAGATCATGCGAAGTTATTCTAAGTAGCTCCATAACCTGTTCCACCCCACCATCCAACCAAAAGAAGGTCATTTCTTCTTCATAATGACTTATTATGGTCTCTACAACTGCCAGTATTATCAAAATTCTTTAAAGGCATAATGAAAGAGATATGTATTTTAACTTAATGAAGCCAATCTGATGTCATTTTGGTAAGAAAATAACATAACAAAATTATTAAATAGATTTCTGAGATCTATACCCACCACCATCAAAAGAAGAGTCTTCAAATAATCGCGCTTTGTGCATCCCACATCTCTGGGAAGATATCATTCCCTAGCCTTCATCAGAAACCTAAAAAATTCTTTATCTCCCCCAAACAAAGATATAAGGAATAACCAAAGTGTGCAATTTCTATCTCCTAAATATCTCTCAAATCTGCCCCTTCCTTTGTATCCATACTGCCACAACTTGCATCAAGATCAACCCATCTCTCATCTATATTTCTGCTATAAACTAGGTGATCCTATTTGCTGATTCTCTTCAGAGACCTTTCTAATTTGTAGATCTGATCTTGTCACCTTCTTGCCTAACTTGCCTTTGGGTCTCCCACAGCCTTCAGGATAAAGTTCATTCTTATCTCCATCTTTACAGCACACTTGTTTAGTGGCCTTTGCAGAACAAATCCCAGCATGGCTTTAGTGACATGCTCTGCCATCGTGACATTTCTTCCAATGTTTTATGCTGTCTCATACCTTTGCATCTTTGTTGTAATACTGGATATTCTTGCCTATATGTCTCATGAAACTGTGTCCTCCATAAGCATAGGAAACATGTCTTCTTTACTGTTATAGCCATGACATTTGACATAGTGTCTGGCACATGGTAGAATGGGACAAAAGACCAGTAACTTTTAAATCAAGTTAACAATTCCAAAAGGAAGGATTATTTGCTGGCTGAGTACAGACATCACAGGGCTGAGGGTGTAGTTATCTTGACAGTCATAAGAAAATGTAAAGGTCTCAAAACTGTGGGCCAAGAGGAGTAGGACAGGGTGAGTGATAGGCACCAGAGGGGGAAAAGTGCTTAAAAACAGTCTACTGCATAATTTTGCAGAAGGCTGGCCCTGATGTGAAGGGTGGCTCAAAGGGAACTTGCTGCCTGACACAGGCGTAAAGAATACCAATTATTTTCCTCTTAAGTAGGGCCAGACCAACTCCACAGAAAACCAGAGAGGATGGACACAGCATTCCTGGAAGGAGCTGATGGTGCTGGTGCCATCAGCTGGGTTGCCTAAGGAGACACGCTGCAGGAGCCACCCAGCTGAAGGCTGGTACACCACAGATGGGCATGCTTCTTGGAAAAGACCTGTGGCAATTAGGAATTCAAGCTGAGCCCCAACTTTTAAGATGAAGCCTTCTAATTTTCCTTTTCCCTCCCCTGAGCTTCTTCCAGGAAACCTGCCTTGTCCTCTGCTGTGGTTAGGAAAGATCAAATGTGCCTTTTACCGAAAGGCAAGCTTTCCTCTCCTCTTGGCTCCTTCATGTGAACCCGCATGCTCACATAGGGACGCTCCTGGGTATCTGACATGGAGCGACCTCCACTCTGTATCTATCTATGATCCTTCATGCAGAATGGGAAGTCACAATGTCACAGTGCAAGGCCAGATCAGACAGCCTAAGATGGTTAATGATGACAGAATAATGCGACCATGAAAACCACTTTGAACAGAATTTTTTTCTGAGATGCATTTTAAGTGCAGACAACTTTTAGATACTTTTGTGCTATGCCTTCATAATTTCACTCATGCTAACTAATTTTGTAGCCAAAAATGATACCAGGAGAATTAGGGAGAAGGAGAAGGACAGGAGAAGGACAAGGACAAGGAGAAGGACAAGGAGAAGAAGAAAAGGCATGGCCTATCCTACTAATTAAATAACAATTGGTTTTTGGAACAGGAGAAAGAAATTTGACCCAATCTTTTCACCCCATATTCCAAAAAAATTTCCAAACTTGTCAAGGCTTGTCCTGCTTCCCATGGGCACACAGCATAACCTTCTAGCAGGTTTCTTCTATATACCTACTTCCTCCATTCTCTCCAGCACTTTAACTCTCACACCATAGAATCATTCCCCTTCCACTTCTGTCCCTCTCATCAGCTTGTGAACTCCTGGAAGATAGGAATTTATACCAGATTTTTCAACTTCTCACCATTAGGTCACTCTTTTCTTTGAAATACTCCTTCCTGTGTGTCACTGCAGGGCTGTAAGCTCATCATGGGCAAGGATCATGGCTTATTTCAGTGCATAGAAGTCAAAGAATGTGTAAGTACTGACTGCTTGTCTAATTTGGCCAAAACGTTGGTTGGCCACATACTGCCATGTCCAAAGTTTGCATGCAAAAGCACTGTTGCTCTTTTCTGAAACATTCGTTTTTGTCACATTAAGTTAAATATCGCAGATGGAAGGATTTAACTACCTCAGCCCGTGAGAGGGCTATGAAGGTGCAGGTGTTGTTAGCACTTAACAGGATTTTGAACTTGAGGCAGTATGCAGTGGTGATGATGATCTAGGTTATTTCTCACCCAAGACACTCATAGAAAAATATCCACAGAACTCAATCAGTGGCGCCTTTGAGGCTAGAAAAGCTAGGTAGTCCTGGAAATGGAAGGACCATGAGGTCATGATAGAACAGTCATGAAGGGAAATGTACTGTGTTTTATAAATCACAGGGTTCCTGACCCAAGGAAGAACTCAATTTCTTTGACGATTCCACAGTATTTTTAGCCATAGAGTTGGTTAGTTCCTTGTCTGAATAATATTCCTCCTTTGTTTACTTAACTCCTGATTCTTCCTTCCTTCCTTCCTGCTGTGAAATGGTATGTTTACTGTGTATTGCTAAATCACTACCATATTTACTTGTGTTTTATTGCCACGGCACTCACAACCCTTTTTTTCCTCCAATCTGTAAGGAAAAAACATAACTTGAGAGAGAGAGAGAGAGAAAGAGAGAGAGAGGAGAAAGAAAGAAAGAAAAGAAAAGAAAAGAAAGAAAGAAAGAAAGAAAGAAAGAAAGAAAAGAAAGAAGAGAGAGGAAGGCAGGCAGGCAGGCAGTAGGAAAGAAAAAGAGAGAAAGAGAAAAGCTTGGCTTTTACATGAGCAGAAATGTTTCATTTTATTTACTACTACATTCTGAGCACTTTCAAGTTATCAGGTATTATTAAGCACTTACCATATATTATCTCAGTTCACACTGATCACATTGATAGCCAGATACCTGTTATTACCCTCAGTTTTATTTACAGGGAAATAAGCACAGAGAAGCTTTCCCAACATCATCTGCTAATATATGTAAAGACAGAATTTGAACCCAGGTCGGTGGGACTCCAAACTTTAACTCATAGCTAATAAACTTCTATTATCTTCAAGACCGATGACCATGTTCATCAGTTTCAAAGACATCACTTGCCTGAGAGAACTGAGTATCACACAAGACCACAGAAGTCATAGGTTTCCTCATCTTACTGATGATATAACAAAGACTTAAAGAATTTAAATAACCCATGTAAGATGTCAAAGCTGCTTTGTGCTATCTCAAATCAAAACTAGGTTTTCTTGTCTTCCTGTTGGTCTCTTACCCTCATAACAACAGTGATTGCTCGTGCCTTTATATCTTTATCATGGTTTTTCTGTCGAGCACTATTTCTTTTTCCTCACTTAAGAAGCTCTGTGTTTGGCAAAGGAGAATGAAACATCTCAGAGGGCTCTGTCCAAATATATCATTTGAGGCTATTGTGCACACACTGGATCCATTAAACCTTTTGGATGCTTAAGACATCTTGGTTATGAAAGATGATTATGTAAATGAAGATGCTAATTCACACTTTCTCACTTTATAAATTACCCCTAGGAATTCACTTGGCCGGTGGATGAGACAAAATACAAGCCAGGCCAACGCTAGGCCAACTTCAAATAGGCGTATTTGTTTTGGATGACTTCCTGTGTCCCCTCCACCCTTCCCCCACCTCCTAGCATTCATCTTCCCTGCTCAGCTGTCACCTGCCCTTTGGCTGCCTGAGCACACACTGTACCAACTTCTCTCTTTCTTACCTCCACGACTCTCTCTTCCCCTCTCCCCTAGCTCTCCTTCCCTAAGCTGGATGATCTCCCTCAAGGTTTTCAGGGCTCTATCCTTTTTTCCTATGCTCTTTCCTGTCCTTTTCCCTATATTCTGAGAGCATTTGTGACCTTCCAATACCTCCTTCAACCTACTCCCTACAGAAGAATTCCACCAGAATGGGGCATTGCCGTAACCTTTGGATCTTTCCTCTTTTTCATGACTACCACCTGGTCAACACTCAGCTGTCTGAATACCATTCCTTCATGTCCTGCTCTTTCAGGTGGTTAAGACAATTAACTACTAATGTCACTACTAATATTAGTTAATAATTAATAATAATAACTTATTGGTAGTAATACTCTTGTTGATATTAATATTATTATTAATTTCCTTAAAAGAAACCAATACACCAATCTCTGCCGTGTGAACTTCCTGATATGTTACCTCATATAGTAATCAAATTCAAAAGTACATGTGAGAATCCCAAAGACCTTCTAGGAATAACTACATTTAAAGACAGGTAGCAATACTCATTCCTTTTTTTTAATTAAAAAAAATTAATTATTTTTAAGAAAATTTTTTGAGAGAGAGAGAGAGTGAGTACACATGTGCACATGCATGGCTGGGGGGGTGGTGGGGAGGGATAGAGGGAGGAACAGAGGGAAAGGCAGAGGGAGAATCCCAAGCAGGTTCCATATCTAGCACAGAGCCAGATGTGAGGTTTGATCTCACAAACTGTGAGATCACGACCTGAGCCAAAATCAAGAGTTGAATGCTTAAGTGACTAAGCCACCCAGGCACCCCTAATTTTTATTTTAAGTAGGCTCCACACTCAATGTGGCCCTTGAACTCATGATCCTGAGAGTAAGAGTTGCCAGGTGCCCCCATTTTTTTTTTTAATTTTAAGTAATCTCTATACCCAACATGGGGCTTGAACTCATGATCTTGATATCAAGAGTCACATCCTCCTCCAAATGAGCCAGCCAGGTGCCCCTTTTTAATTATTTTATGTTATTCATTAAAAAAATTTTTTTCTTAACGTTTATTCATCATTTTTGAGAGACAGAGAGAGACAGAGCATGAGTGGGGAAGGGGCAGAGAGAGGAAGACACAGCATCTGAAACAGGCTCCAGGCTCTGAGCGGTCAGCACAAAGCCCGACGCGGGCCTCAAAATCATGAACTGTGAGATCATGACCTGCGTCGAAGTCAGATGCTCAACTGACTGAGCCACCCAGGTGCCCCTTTATGTTATTTTTAAGTAAGCTCTATGTCCAATGTGGAGCTTGAACTCACAACCCCAAGATAAAGAATTACATGCTCTACTGACTGAGTCAGCCAGGTGCCCCCATACTGATATCTCAAATCGCATCATAGAGATAAATCACTGCCAGCATCCTTTAACTCCAAAGTTAAGATTATTTATCCAAATCTTACTAATTTCTGTTTCATTCCTCATCGTGTCTGTTACATCTTGTTCCCAGATAAGTGGTTTATAATTTCATGAGATAGTAGTGAAAGCTTTATTTTTCCTTTCATTTACAGTGTTAATTTTTAATTGAAAAAGTAGTGCAAGCCTGTTCTAATAATCAAGTCTAAAAATGCAGAGGGATAGAAGGAAACCATTAACAATTTCACTCTACCTCATTTCTACTCAATTCCGAAATAACCAATGTTAAGAGTTTGGTGAGAATCCCTCCATCCCTTTCTCTATGATTCAAAAAATCATATTCAAAATAAATATGTATTTTCACACAGAGATATAAATACAGAAGTAAAATGTTTTAATTATGTTCCAAATATGGGATAATGTTATGCATATGGATTTCTTCCTTGCTTTTATTCTTAGTAATATATCATGGACATCCCTTTGGTCTTTATATTATGGACTTTATAATTTAGTTAACTTTCCTCCTATTAATAAGATATTCAGATTGTTTCCAGTACTATTGCCACTACAAATAATAATACAGGAAATATCATCAATTATAGTTTTGCATTTTAGTGGCTATTTTTATCTGTAGGATATATTTCCCAAAATGAGATTGCCTAGGTCAAAGAATGCATACATTATTTTTCTGGAAGAGATTGGTTAGAGGAATTCACACTTTCATGAACAATGTCTGAGAGTGTCTGTTCCTTAACAGCTTTATAATAGATAAAGTTTGTTTGATAAAAATATTATATGAGTTACAAGCATACAACAAGTCTATGTGGGCTGTATCTAAAGTACTGAGATGTCTAAAATGAGGGGCTTAAGGTGGAAGGAAGAAGTCCATCTTTCAAGATGGATTTTCAAAAATAGTAGTAGGGGTGCCTGGCTGGCTCAGTAGGTAGAACATGCTACTCTTGATCACAAGGTTCTGAGTTCAAGCCCCATGTTGGGTGTGGAGCCTACTTAAAATTATACACATACATATATACATACATACATACATATATAAATAACACCAGAACACTGACAATCCTTTTTGGAGTGTGAATGTAGAAAGGGCCATTTTAGAAAGGATGAATGTAGCTTTCAGGAGGGCAGTGGAAGGAGGGAGGACATAGTGTCATTGCCAGGCAACCCTCAAGCCAATTGCTCTGATCTGATGTATGTAGATGAATAATTTGGCCAGTCCCTCATTTTCCCCATTCATTGTCAAGCTGTTCAGTCAGTTGTTCCTTGCAGTGGCTCAGAGTAGACATAAGAGGCAACAGAGTGTGTGTCTAATGACAGTGTCAATTCCATTGGTAGCCAACATAAGCAAACGATTGAGTGCTTGCAACGAACCAGGCACTCTTCTAAGTGCTAAGTTCAATTCGCTGGATATCACTATCCACTGCATCACAGACACTCCCAAACTTCCTACAATGTCTAGTATATTTAAGCCACATAAACGCCTCAATGGTATGGATTGTTGGGAGTCATGCTTGATCCCATACTGTCTACGTCCTAACTTCCTTTCCCCCATTCTCTTCTCAATCCCTTGCAGTTGGCCCCCTGCCCACATTGCTCCACAGAAACTGCTAAAGTGACCATCACTGGGTGCCTTCCATGTGGCCAAATCCAGCAAGCACCATTTTTTGTTTTCTCCTTTTTGATGTGGTCTCTGTATGCCTTTATGAACACAACTCTCATCTCTTGGTACGCATAATAAGACTCTTTCCTGGCTTCCTCCTAACACCACTGTTTTAGCCCAAGCTCAGTCATGGACTTCTTTTTCTCCATCATTACCCTCAAAAGTTTGAAACTTGCGTCTTTTTCCCCTCTCTGGAAAATCCAATCCATATTCATAGAATCAGATACAACTTATTTGCTGCCAATACACAAAGCTAAATCCTTAGGCCTGAATCACTTCTGAGAAGCATATCCTTATATCCAACTACCTAACAGAAACACCAGATAAACTCATCCATGATTAAAATAAAACTCACTCTTTTTTTCTTTAAACAAGTTTGTTTTTCCTCCATATTCTCTGCATATCATGACTATCCAGCTAGTACTCACTTTAAAATTTAAGGATGTCATTCTCAACATCTCTTTCCCAATCAGCCTCCAAGATGGTAGCAATCAATTATTGAGTTTTGATGTGGGGCTATGTTTTTTTCATTTTTTGATCCATTTCATTGAAAAGGGCCCCACAAAATAAATAGTATAGTCCCAACTCCACAGATGAGAAAACTGAGGCTCAGAGATATTAAGCAACTTGACCAACATCTTGCTGATAATACAAAGCAGTGATGGGATTTAAATAAAAGAAAGGATTGGAAAAAAGTTCACTTCTCACCCAAGTTCCGTTTCTGATTGTAATTGTAAAGGTGTGATGTTTAATTTTATATGCCAACTTGACAGGGCCATGGGGTGCCCAGATATTTGGTTAAACCTTATTCTAGGTATGTCTGTGGGGTTATTTCTGGATGAGATTAACATTTGAATAGGTCAACTGAATAAAGCAGATGGTCCTCCCCAATGTGGTTGGGGCACCTCCAATCTATTGGAGACCTGAATAGAACACAAGGTGGGGTAAGGGAAAATTTGCTCTCTCTGACTTTCAAGCTAGGACATAGGTCTTCTCCAGCATTCAAATTGGAACTTACACAATGAATTCTCCTGGTTTTCAGGCCTCCAGATTCAGACTAGCATGACACTACCCATTCTCCTGAGTCTCCCACTTGTAGACAGTAGACCATAGGACTTCTCAGCCTTCATAATTGTATGAGCTACTTCTTTATCATAAATAGGATAATATATACCTACATACCATATACCTACATACCACTGTTTCTCTGGAGAAGCCCAACTAACACTACAGGTAACATATATAGAATTACTGTATTTGAAGCATTTGTATTGGATACCCCTTGTCCAGACCCTCATTTGTATTGGATACCAAGAACTCTTCAGAAATTATCTCATTTAATCCATATAACAACCATTTGAGGTCAGTACTCTTATCCCATTTTACCAATAAACAAACCAAGATTCAGAGAATTTTAAAACCTTATTCAATATGAATGATCCAACTAGTATGCTACAAAGAAGTACTACCAGGATACTAGGACTCAGAACCAAACTTAATTTCTGTGATTTCCCTCTTCCCAAAGCAGTTTAATCTACTTCTCCACCATCACTGCTACTCCCCTTGTCCAGACCCTCTTTATTTCACCTTGTGTTATTTGTCTCTTCCCTTTCTATTCCCTTGAACTCACTACATTCCATACATGGCTCTGTTATTAGCACATACTACATTATTTCCTGACTGCTACTTGCCAGGGGCTTTTTAAGGGCAAATATTTCATCTCTGTCTCCATCTGAACATCAACACATTTTAGATGAATGGACAGAGAGTTGCATATCCTTCCCCATCACCAGGATAGCTTATTCATGAACAACTCTAAGGTTTCATCCCAGCTGCTCATGGACAAAGAGATGAGTCAATGCAAAATGAAGAAGCAAATCAATACAGTGAAACCATCATTGGCAGCTCAGTAATTCTACCATTCCTCATCTGATTTCCTCTACAAAGTCCTCACCTAGAAACTTCACAAGGGTATCAAATAGAACATCAGTTTGTTTGTTTGTGTTGATTTTCAACACAATAAAGAATCACAACTAATTATGATCAAGGAAAGTATATTTCTTTATCCTATAATCATACCCAAACCCACTTTAGCATTAAATCTAAAGGAGGTATTCCCTATCATTAGAACTTGAACCATGATATGTCATATAGTGTGTATACATAGGATAGTGTTATGTGGTTTTATAAGTGATTTTTTTTGTTTGCCACAGCTTTTTAAAGATGTCAGCTTCCTAAGAATTAACATGATGGTGGGAATGTAGCATTTTCAGGTTTCAGAAGGAATTGGCCAATGTCGACCCAAACACCCAAATTTATAACCACAAAAATTGATTCCTTTGAAGAGGGCATTTTTTCCCCTTCCCACAGACATGTGAGCTGAGCAACCCTGCACATGGCAAATCTAGAGAACCAGTGGAAAGAGGAAAGAAACCATGGGCTTCTTCCCAACATGCCAAGAAAGACACAGTGGCCAGACTTTTAGAACACTGGACTTTGGTAAGACAATGGCCCATTTATAAACCTCAATTCATTCTTGGAGAACCAGTAGTTTAATTCCTCTTGATATCTCAAACTCTTCTGGTTTCTAAAGATGGCCATTCAATGATACATTTAGTAATTATTTACTTTGTATGAAAAAATTTTTTTAGTCTATCCCAGACATAAAGATGCAATGCCTTATCCATGAACAAACCACTAAAGGTTTATTCCTGGCCAATCCTTTTCTCTTTCAATGAAAAAAAAAATCAATATAGAATCTGACTTGCTCTGAATTCAACTATTCTCTCTTAAAATAGATGAGACCGTTTATCCTTTAGTATCTACAACTTCTACTTATAATCTATCCTTTACCAAGTTGCTAAAAACATTTTAGATAGCATCTACCTCACTAAATCAGATGAACAAAAAAGACTGAGTGATAGATTAGGGAGTGGAGTGGCTTTAAGTCCATGACTTCCGCACAGTGGGTAAACCCAGGAAGACTTCAGAATGGCCAATGTTTGAAGCTCTATCGTGGGGAGTCCAGGTCAAGGAAATCTTTGGCCTGAGGGTTGCAGGTGGAGCTTAGCTGTACCTGAGAAGACAAAGTACTGGTGTGCTATGTAACCAGGTATAAAGTTATTCAATGTGTTCTTTGTTTTAGAGGTTTGCTACATATTCAAAATAAATATAGAAAGAAAGTTAGTAAGAAAACTACAGGCCCTTGGTGCGACCAGTTGTTCTCAAGACAGCAAACCAAGACTTAATTGCAGTTTCAACCTCTCCAGGAGTAGGATTTTAAGCCAATCAATCTGGATTTTCATTATCCATAAAGTAATCTGTCACTGGGGCCTTCTCCAGCCTGCAAAGAAAGATGAGGTAATCTGCGTAAGACCTCCTGCCCTTCCCCCTCAGGGAAAGTGACCAGACCTGAAATACCCTTTCTTTTCTTTTGCTAATAACTTCTTGCTCTGCCTCCCTCCTTCCTACAAAAATTCCTCAGAGCTCCCATCTACTTGCTAGATCTTCAAATTTACTCAAATTTTGTTTTTTAACAATATATATAACTATATATTTTTAAAATATGTACTATATATATATATATGTTTTAATATAATATTGCATATTCCAATATGCAAAATCTAGTGGTTAATCCTAAACAGAAACACAAGTGTAAAATATACAACTTCAAGGAGTTTTTTTCACCTAGTCTCTGTGGCCTCAACTTCATGACCTGGTATGAACCACAGGATTTTTCTTCTCTCACTGTCCCTTCTGGTAATGGTGATTGTCCTTTGCCCCTCAAGGCTGCCTTTCAATATTCTGACCTCAGCCCTGTGCTCTTCTACTTCTAGTCTTCTGCTTTCAAACTGCCTCTTTCACAACACAGCAAATGGCATGCATCAAAAGAACAAATTAGGGATACTTGGGTGGCTCAGTCAGTAAAGCATCTGAGTTTGGCTCAGGTTATAATCTCACAGTTCATGACTTTAAGCCCCACATCAGGCTCTCTGTTCTCAGAGAAGAGCCTGCTTGGGATCCTCTGTCCCCACCTTCTCTCTCTGCCTCCCCGACTTGTGCTCACACAAGTGTGTGTGTGTGTGTGTGTGTGTGTGTGTGTGTGTGTGTGTGTGTGCACGCTCTCTCTGTCAAAAATAAACATTAAAAAAAAGAGAAAATATTAAGTGGTCATGTGTGTGCATAAAACGAATGGGTTCCTGATCAAGTACAAAATAAATCTAAGTCCCTGAGACTCACTGTGAACCGGTTGAAATCACGCACAGAAGGTGATTTATATTCCTATAATAAAAAAGAAAAAAAAAAAAACCCTAATATCAAAGATCACATTGTGAGAAATAAACCCACTGCCCCAATCAAAGAAGGGACTGGAGCACAGTGAAGGGAGGCTTTAATCAACATTGTTGCAAGAGCCATGTCTGATGGCCGGGCACCCTCTGAGCAGTCACAGCAGGCGATTTACCTGCTAGCGTGTTAGCCCCTCCCCTGATTCCTCATTGGCTGAGTACTACAGAGGTTACAGCCTTACCAGGAAGTCGCCCATGCCCATGGAAGGTGAAAAGTACATTCCTTGAGGTGACACAGAGACTTCAGTTCTTTGGCGCATACTCATTGCAAAGCCCATGAAAATAAGCCCGCAAAAATGGAGAGAGGTAGAAGAACCAGGACGTGAAGTGTCTAAGACTTTGGGACTCATTTGGTTGGTGGCGGGGTGGGGGGTGGTGGTGGTGGTGGGGGGTACATATTTCCACTAGGTTGTAAACCTAATGCTGACTAGACAGCACTGCTTTTATTTGGCATTTCTGAAAATCAGTCATCTCACTTACTTTTCATAAAACTATTCAGTCCAAGAAGGTAGAGGTGCAAACTAAAGACTAAACAAGAAAAAGGGGAAAAAATGGAAGTATAAATTAATGGAAATGAAAACATAAAGACAATAAACAACCCAAAGGTTAATTCCTCAGAAAGACTAATTAAATTGATAAACCTCTAGTGACAGTAAGCAAAGAAAAAAAAAGAGAGAAAGAAAAGGCACAAATAACTACTCATTCAGACATTTGAAATATAATGAGGACATTATAGTTGCTAGAAAAATACACGATGTGGTTCAATCTGAATTTCAGATAAACAACAGATAATGTTTTAGTTTAAGTATGTTCCAAATATTGTTTATCTGAAATAGATCAGAATAATTTTATACCTTTAAAGAAATTGAAACCATAGTTAAAAATGTTTCCACACCAACTCAGGACTCCAGGTCTAGTTGGAATCATCGAGAATTAATTCAAACATTTAAGCAAGTAATTATACCAATCTTACATAAAAATCTAACAAAGAATAGAAAAGCAAATACTTCCCAATTCATTTTATGAAGCCAGCATAAACTTGATAACAAACCAGAGAGAACATCACAATAATAATACATAAATCTGGCCATTTTACTTATTAAAAGTAGCACAAAAGACATATGATCCATAAAGATTATACAACACAACAAAGTAGGGTTTATTCTAGGAATGGAAGGTTAGTTTAACATTTCGAAGATCAGACAATGTTACTTACATATTAATAGAAAAAAGGAAAAAATTATCTGATTTTGTCACATGTAGAAGAAAAAACATGTGGTAAAATTCTGTTTGCGCAAGGATGTGTTGCCCATACCACGTTCTGACCACAGTGTGAACGGTTGGTTTGTAGTGTATGTAGAGTGATCAGATGTATACGTAATACATAAATTAGCAATTCCAGACTTGTTCCAGGAGAAAATAATTTCAAACAAATGCAAAATTGGAAATAGTGTCACTGTGATGCGTATAAATTCTTTGGGGGAGCTATGCCTGCATTCCTGGAATCCTAAGAATAATGATAAGACACGAATGTTTTGGTTCAGATCACATGAGGCAAAGCTCTTTAAAAAGGTGACATTATGTCTGTTCTGCAATTAACAGGATGGTTATAAACCTCTGCCCCATGTCAATGATATTTTGAGAAGAAAAGCCCCATGCAAATAAATTGAACAGTAAGTTGGGCAGAAACGACCAGGCTTTAGCTGGTTCTGCTTAGTGGTAGTGGTGGAGAGGTTGGGGAGAGATGTTGAGGAACTCGCAAATGTAAGATCATAGCAGTTTAATCTTGGGTTATAAATAAGACAGCACAGTACAGAGGTCTGCCTTCATCAACCAGCAGAAGGGAATGAAATGTTCTAACATCCACGTTGTCATGGCTGCTGTTCCTCGTGGCCTTTCTTGCATGGGAGGAAGTCCTAGAACTGGAGTAAGTCTCCTTCCCTGGGTATGGTGGCTTTTGCAGATTGGCCTGGGTTCCCAGAAAGTAAGGCAGCCTTTTGTCTTAATTGCTCTTGGGTGGGCCTTGAGCCCATCGAGGGGGTAGACAAATAAACAAGAAACTCAACATAAGTCTTTATGTATAAAAAAAGGGGTTCTCCTACCTTGTTAATAACCACATTATATATTCAACTTTATGTTTAGATTTTTTTTTCATTTAATTTTATATTACGAGAATTTTTTCCCTTGAGGTCAGAGTCTTTATCATGGTTTTCCTGATGCCTGACTCTTAAATAAAAGCAAGTTCAATATTAAAAACAATGTTAAGAGGTTGATTATATGGATACAAAGGTTGAAATGAGTTGAAAAATTTTAAGAAACATTAAGAGTAGAGTCGAATAAGATAAAGTTGAGAAGTATTGGGTAGGGTGTAGCAGCCTTACATGCCAGAGTTTAAACTTTAATCTCTCAAAACAACACTCCCTGTTCAAAAGCTTCACTTTGCTTATTGCAATGCTTTCCAACTTCTGTTCATCAGAACACAGGAATTACACAAAGGTGACTTAGGGTCTCAGTAATGGTTCGGTGGGTAGAAAGGGGAAGTGTGTGTAAGTTAATAGAAAGACCATTTAAATAATATTTCTGACGGTTCATTCCTACTCCAGCCAGAACAGCTATATATTTATCTATTTCTAACATCCTGAATTGCATAGAATATTTCATTTGGAAAAAAGCAGTTCACTTCCTTGGTTTGAAATCCATTGACTGTCTAGTAGTATTTCACTGCATGTTAAGAACAGGGAGAGATGCACAGACACCATTTAATAAGCTATTGCAATGGTAGAAAGGTGCAGGAGTAGCAGCTTGATCACAGATAGAGTGACTGAGCTGTCTAGATGCTCACCGATCCTGTTCCCTCTTCCTTATCTCACAGGAAGACTCTATTTCCCAGCCTTTTTTGCTGATAGTTTGGTTCTAGTTGGTTGGATTTGGCCATGCAGATGGAAGTGATATATGCTATTTCCAGGCTTGTCCATAAAATGTCTTGCCTAATCTTCAGCATTCTCTTGTCCTCTATATCTCTTTCTCCATCTATTAGCAGGACGGTAACCAAATCAACTCTGAACCTGGAAGAGGTAGCAATCAGGTAGCAAACCTCACAGAGGCTCAAGATGGTGGTTCCTGGAGTCTCTGGCACCAAGGATCGCCATCAGTCAGGAACTTCCATCTTTGATTTTTGTGCTAATAAGCCACAAATGTTAGTTGGGTTAAGCCACTGAGATTTCAGAGTTTCTGTGTTACTATAACAGAGCCCACTGTGACCCATAAATATGGGGAAAGATATTTGGCATCCGAAGGATCATTTTCAACACATTTTTAACATTTTGAGTAACACTTATACCATGAAGTGAAAAAAAAAAGTTAGAAAATAGAAGCGGGATGAATTTTTTACTTCATGAAACTTTTTATATATTATGTCTTAAGTTTTTTAATACAAAGTAAAATAAATATGACAACATAAGGAAAAGAGGTAGTAGGTTAATTATTTTAACTGCATCACTGTACTTTTCAGAGGGGAAAATTTTATACCTAAATGTCGATCTATTGTAGTAATAAACAATAAAATTATAGTTTCCATTTTTCTAGCCTTAACATTCTACAAACCTATCAATGATTTTGTCAAAATTAATTTTATTTACATATTTCTGTTCAATAGACGATAGACCTTTTTTGTCATCTGTTCGATGAGAGTTAGTGGAAGAACACTTTTTTTTTTTTTCAACGTTTTTTTTTTTTTTCAATGTTTTTTTTTATTAATTTTTGGGACAGAGAGAGACAGAGCATGAACGGGGGAGGGGGCAGAGAGAGGGAGACACAGAATCGGAAACAGGCTCCGAGCCATCAGCCCAGAGCCTAACGCGGGGCTCGGACTCACGGACCGCGAGATCGTGACTTGGCTGAAATCGGACGCTTAACCAACTGCGCCACCCAGGCGCCCCGGAAGAACACTTTTTAAATTAATTTTAATGTCATAAAGTTTCTTCTACATTAAGGAAAAGATATACAAACAGCTAAGAAAACTCCTAAACGTAAGTGTAAGCCTGGCAAAGCTCCATAAAAGTCTTGTTTCATAATCAACTCCAGAAACTGCATACTGTCCATGTCTTTGTTTCATTGTCAAAAAAGTCCCATGAAACACTTTCGCCAGAAATTCATCTTAAATTTCTATTACATTTAGTAAAATCTCAGTATCTTTTTCTGCTTTAGGACTAGTATCCAGATCTTAATGAAAAGGATGATATTCAAATACTGTCTTGTTATTTCTCCAACAATGTAAGACAAGTATCTTTTCGTTATTACTCTGGTTAACTTTTCTTCTAATTGGATTTCTTTTTCTATGTAAATGTCCAATTCCTTACATTTTGCATATGTAATAGCCTATCCCCCTATTTCTGTGCAGTAGTCTTCAAGGAACAAGTTTGAAGCTTGCTGTATTCACTGCATCATTAAACTGATTCTGGCTGTTTGCAATTATTTTTAGGTCTTCATCACACCAGAAAAAATATATACATATTTTTTGTATATGTATAAGAAGTAAGCTTAAAAGACTCTGAGCCATTACCAACTTCCTCTTGAAATGAACTTGGTAGCCAAGTACACGTGTGTTGGAGGCCAACAGTATAGCTGGGAGTTCTCTGAATTAACTACCACATGGAATGTTTATTGAAGAAGTGAATTAAGTGGGCTAATTTATTTTTATTTTTTTAATATTTTCTTTAATGTTTATTCATTTTTAACAGAGACAGAGAGAGAGAAATAGAGAGAGAGAGAGAGAGAAAGCAATCAGGGGAAAGGCACAAAGAGAGGGAGACACACAATCTGAAGCAGGCCCCAGCCTCTGAGCTGTCAGCACAGAGCCTGACGCAGGGTTCCAACTCACTAGCCATGAGATCATGACTTGAGCTGAAGTCGGATGCTTAAACCACTGAGCCAACCCAGATGCCCCAAGTGTGCCAATTTATTTTTTTTTTTATTTTTTTTTTCAACGTTTTTTATTTATTTTTTTTGGGACAGAGAGAGACAGAGCATGAACGGGGGAGGGGCAGAGAGAGAGGGAGACACAGAATCGGAAACAGGCTCCAGGCCCTGAACCATCAGCCCAGAGCCCGACGCGGGGCTCGAACTCACGGACCGCAAGATCGTGACCTGGCTGAAGTCGGACGCTTAACCGACTGCGCCACCCAGGCGCCCCCCCAAGTGTGCCAATTTAAAGCATACATAAATGTATGGAAACTCAGCTGCAATCATGGCAAGTATTTGGAAATCAGTAGACCAGAAAAAATACATATATTTTTTCAATGAAAAGTGCTTAAGAATTACTGGGCATGATGATAATTTAAAAGCCGACCAACTTTTTGTCAGTTTCATTACATTTTTTAATTCTCTACAGGTAATGTACCCCCTGATTGTCTGTACCGCAGCTAGACTGAATATCCAACCCTTTGTCACATACAGATGGATGATCATGCAACTATCCACTTACTGGAATGGAATCTAAGCAAGCCCTCAACAGACAGAGAGAGTTGCAATAGAACCAGGAAGCTGTGAATGGCTCTCTTGATGCCTTTATGCTTAAATCTGTAAAGTTTTTCAACGTTTATTTATTTTTGGGACAGAGAGAGACAGAGCATGAACGGGGGAGGGGCAGAGAGAGAGGGAGACACAGAATCGGAAACAGGCTCCAGGCTCTGAGCCATCAGCCCAGAGCCTGACGCGGGGCTCGAACTCACGGACTGCGAGATCGTGACCTGGCTGAAGTCGGACGCTTAACCGACTGCGCCACCCAGGCGCCCCTAAATCTGTAAAGTTTTTCACTACAATTATGTGGATAGAGTTTTATCACCCTGAATTCCAGGATCTCGTTAAAAAGTTGAGTCAAAACAACAGTCTTAGTTTCAATAGCTTCCTGGGAAAAGAAACATTTGCAGAAATTCCCGACCTGTGCCCCAGTGCCATCCACTTCCATGGGATCCAAGCCTTCTCCCTAACAATGGATTGTGGCATTTTCTTTAAACAGCCCTGTTCCCACACGTCTGGTGAGACACACTCAAAAAAACAAACCAAACGTAAACAGACAAAATGTGACTTTTGCTCAGTCACAGAAACCACACTGCAGGTGGAGAAATAGGAATGTCCTCTTAGTGCCATGTAACCCCTGCACCTGTTCCAAAGACAGCTCACCATCTACAAAAAGCAAGGCAACCACTTAACCGGTGGGAAAGAAGAGTGACCAAACCCAGCTGAGTTGCAGTGCAGAAATCCAGGAAAACATAATGAAGTAGAAGCTGGAATGATAGCTACATATGCAATGTCTTCCTTCCAGCTGGAGAAAAACCCTTATTCTTCCTATAAAGAACTCCTCTGGGGGGTGCCTGGGTGGCTCAGTTGGTTGAGCATCTGACTTCAGCTCAGGTCATGATCTCACGGTTCGTGAGTTTGAGCCCACGTCGGGCTCTGTGCTGGCAGCTCAGGGCCTGGAGCCTGCTTCGGATTCTGTGTCTCCCTCTCTCTCTGCTCCTCTCCTGCTCACACACTCTTTCTTTCAAAAATAAATATAGATTTAAAAAAAAAAAAAAAGTAAAAAAAAAAAAAGAACTCCTTTGGAAATATCATCTCTATGGAAGAAAGAAAAGTTCTAAGATTTCTAATTTCACTTCTGAGTTTCTTTTGTTTTTCCCCTACCCTGTCTAGCCACCCAGAGCTCAGTTAATCCTCCTGAAAATAAAATACTTTCGCAGTTGTTTTCAGCCTTATTCTCTTGGCCATTATGTTTTCATGCCAGCTCCTCAACCATGATTATATTGATCCACGTATCAGTGAAACAAAGCCCAGCATAAGCCCAAGACCTTGGGATGCTCACCTCATAGCTCATTTTGACAGATTTATTTAAGGATTTTTGTTGTTGGTGGTGTTGCTGGGTTTTTTGCTTTGCTTTGTTTTGTTTTTCACTCAATTTTGTTTCCTTTTCCAACTAAGTATATCTTCAGATTCAAAGCCAAATTCATATGTTTATGTAGTGGATTCACTGGAATTAGTCTCTATACAAGTTACCCCTCCCACCAAGTCACAGAGTACATCAGACCCTCCCTCCATGAACAGGACAAATTCCTGGTGTTCTAGAACTTCACTTAATGCCAAAGTGCAGTGTGGTGTGACTGCCATCTGCTGGCGTGGGGTTGACATTACAGTATGGACGACTGTGCACGCCAAGGCAAAATAATCAGGTGACACTTAAAAAACAAAAGCTTTCTCTGAAGAAATGAAAAACAAGATTCTTCATAATCCTTGTCTATCTTTAACACCCAAAAAATAAACCTGTACACTGCAAAAGCTGAAGAACAGTATAAAATTCGTTTACGGCAGATTTCCAAGTGCTAAATACAGTGAGGTTATCGGCTACTAACCACCTCATTGTGGTGGAGTCCATTACTGTAAACCTGGAGGGCAAACCTCATTGACTCTGGGATCCTCCCTGGTGAAGCCCATGGTGGGCTAACATGAAACCAGTAACAGGATAAGTGTCTTCCTTAAGATAAATGACAATTTCTATAACCTCTTTCCCTTTAAAGCAAAAGATTTTGTTTCTTAGAAGCCAAATAACAAAACATAAGCATTGATGTTTGGGGGAGGTAGAGAGGGTTTTTTTTTTTCCTCATTATAAAAGCCATTCTCCAATGTTTAAGAATAAGAATCATGCTTAAGAAATGTTTACACAAGCTCACCCTTGAAATCAGAGTCAGCCACTTTTTGCTTAGTCCTGACTCTTTTTTTCCAACCCTTCAGGATCTGTGAAAGTGCACAATTCATGGCCACGAAAGGCAAATGCCTACTGCTGATTCCAGTGGGCGTTGCCACTGATTTCCATGTCACAGAATGGAAACTTGTACAATTGTGAATAGACAACCACAGGGAAGAATTTCCCAGAGAGAACACCCCTGATGGTGGAACAAAACTTAACTTCTTGAAAGGACCTTATTCTTCACAGAAACAAAACATTCAACACTGAAGGCACTGTCTGCTATTAATCAGCATATATTTCTTCATCAAAGGCCATGGGAACTGAAACAAACTTCAAGTTGCATAAAACTAGAAGAATGTAATAAATAGAGTATTTTTATACATACATAAATATGGTTTACCCTATCCCCAATGTCTGTTTCTCCCTCAGCCTTCCCCAACTTAGAAAATGGCAAACACTGGCTCAGTGGCTTGACCCCCAAATGCAGGGAGCCATCTTTGCAAGCTCTGTGCCCTCACTCACCACATCCAATCCATCTCCAGGTCTTGGCAGCCCCAATTCAAAATCCAAATCTGTTTACATTTCTCCGTATCCACAGTGCCCATCTTAGTCCAGTCAGCTATGCCAAACACACACTAGCTGGACCCTATTTTCATTCTTCAACTCTCAGCAGTATGGCTGGAATTATCTTCTAAAATCTAAACCTCCAGTGGTGACCCTGGAATGAAATTCACAGTCCATGCCATGGTTTACAAGCCTTTCCATGTCTTTGTTTCTACCTGTTATTCTTTATTTCCTTCATCTTCTTCTCTTTCCCTCATTCATTATACTCCAGCTACTCTGGCTTTCCTTCTATTCTTTGAACTCTCCATGCCTGCCCCCACTTAGGAGTTTAAATATGCTTTTCTTCTGCAAGGTGCAAGATGTCCACATGATCAGCTCCTTCTTTTCATTCGGGTCTTCCAGAGACCATTACTCGGCGCTTCACCTCAGTGCTCCTTCTGTGACCACCCTGTCAAAATCGGACCCTCTCTGTGTTCTATTTGCTTCATATTACTTATCATTATCAACAATTATCTTGTTCCTTTAAAAAAAAAACAAAACAAAACGTATCACTTCTATTTAGATAAATCCATGAAAACAGGAACCCTGCTATCTTGTTTAACATCGTATCCCCAGTACCTAGATCAGACCTGGCATATGTTAAATACACACTAAATCAATGATGGAATGAATCTGTATGCATATTATGAAGAATGAATGAATGAATGGTGTATACACCATGCATCTCATTACATTTGCTTATAACAGAGTTTTCTCATAAGGGAGGATAACTGGCTACTGTTAAAACTAACATTAAAACCTAACATAGTTTTTGATAAGTGTTGAGCGATGGCTCTGAGCTCTGCATGAGGAAGTGGGGTTACGTTTCCGGGAACACCAAGAGTAATGTCCTCATTCTCTGCTGCTTCCCAAGCCTTTAGTCCTAGCTTCCTGACTGCATCCCCATTCAGAAGAAATACAAAAGCCTTTAAGTGAACTAGACACCCCTCTTCTTAACAGGCAACTTAGTAAATACGGATTGTTACCCTGGTTCTCCCATTAGACAAATGGCTTAAGAAAAATCCTTCCAATCACATCCATTATTTCTCTGACAAGAGTTCTGCTAGATTCTATTTTCTCCATGTAATTATCTTCTCTGAGCTGTTTAGGCAACCTGTATTAGTCACAGTTAGATCAGAGAAGCGCAGCCACTAGGAGATTTATATAATAAGGGATTTATTATAGGGATTTGATCTTAGATGATTGTGGGTTAAAGCATCTACTGAGCTATGGCTTCTCAAAAAGGGAAGTCAGCTGGTCTGGCATCTGGGAATGGGAGGAGAATATGCAGTGAGGAAAGCAAGCTCACAAGGAACCCTGTAGGAATGGGCTGGAACCAAGGAGAATGGACAAGAATCCATATCAAAGTCTCACCACCTCTGAGCCTCTCACTTTGAGGATGGGAATAATGTGAAGGAGAAGCTGGTGTCCTTTGTCCCGGGGCTAACTGACCCAGGAATCAGAAAAATGGAAACAGGGAGTCTGGCTGGAGTTGCCCCATGCCAACAAGGTGTGCCAGCAGGTAAATGTCAACAGCCATGAGCTGCAACACCACTTCATACCATGCACTGATGTCTTGAGCATAAAAGGAGTATCATTATTGCTTCACTTCCGCCTCCCAAATCTGGTGCAGAAGTCTTTTGTGACTCACCTCAGTCTGGAGCTATTCATGGAAGGGAATGTCAGGAATTCTAGTTCCAGATTAGCTAAACTGACACAATTTAAATCTACCACATAGCCCTTATGACTTGGTTCTCCAGAAAAATTCTTGGCTGGCATATTTATGAATCCAGCTATCATAACCAAATAGTTTTGTGATGTCAGGATACAAAGGAGAGACACAAGAGAATATCAGTACTGGAATGAGCTTACAGTTAGCCCAACAGACCCTCCCATTTGACAAATGAGTGAAGTGAAAGAGCCAGGAAGGTACAGAAACTTGCCCAGTCTCATAACTGCCCAGAGGCAGTGCAAGAAAGTGGTTTATTTGTCTGCTAACCCACTGTATGTGAACTGAGAAAGGCTTGTATGAAGCAGTAGAAATTCCCAGGTGGACCTGCCCCTAGTCTAACACGTGCAGGCCTCCTTGAAGGCTGCATATGTGAACATATAGTAAACCATGACCTTGGTATTCTTTCTCCCTTAAAAAAATCATTGCATCACCTCTGTTCATCATTTTTATTTTGGCATTCACAATTTCGTTAAGCATTATACCTTTTATGATAATGGGATATCAGCAAATTCATCTGGCAATCAGGTGCAGGAATTTAAATTTTTCTTTCAAATTAGCTTTCCAATTAGTTTTAATTTGTGATGCTCCTACGTAAAAGGTTTGGGTAAATACAATCAAGGTACAGGTCACATTAAAGTTGATATTCTAAATGTTAGCCCTAAAAAAAGAAGTACAGTGTGTAATATTAAGAACATAATCTTTGGATTCATTGAGTCTCAGTTTCATGTAGAAGCTCTACCACATACCAGCTGTTCGGCCTACACCAAGTTTCCCAAACTCATAGGGACACTTTCCTTTTACTTAAAATATAAATCAGAGTGTTGTTAGGATTAAATGAGATCATTCATATACAATATTTACTACAGTGCCAGACGAATAGAAAGAGCATTAAAACAAGCCATTAATTACTATCATTGTTGTTATAATTGGCTCTATTAGTAATGGTGTTGTAGTAATAAATACTAATATAATTATTATTCATTAGTATTGTCGATAGTAATTAATCATTAAGAATATGTTGGAGCTGGGGTGCCTGGGTGGCTCAGTTGGTTGAGCGTCTGACTTCAGCTCAGGTCATGATCTCATGGTTTGTGAGTTCAAGCCCCCCATCGGGCTCTGCACTGACAGTTCAGAGTCTGGAGCCTGCTTTGGATTCTGTGTCTCCCTCTCTGTCTGCCCCTCCCCCACTTGTGCTCTGTCTCTCTCAAAAATAAACATAAACATATAAAAAAAAAAAAAAAAAGAATATGTTGGACCCAAAGAACTGAATGTGGTACGAAACAACTTTTATAAGTTTTCTTATTGAAAAGGATAATTTATGTAATTCCTTTCAGAGGTCATATTAATGAAACTAGGGTTTAATATTAAAAAAAAAACAACCACCCTGATGTTATCACCATATGCCTTAGAGTCCCTTAGATTTTCCAATATAAGAATTGTTACACAAATTTCGAGCCTAGGTTTTGGGATGAGAAATGGTAGTTGTATGAAATTAATGTATATTTTTGTCAACATCTTTTCTCTAGTTGTTTATCTTTCTTCCATCACTCAGGTTCCCCTTCAAAATTTGCAAATGCATATGAAAACACGACTGCTTATTCAACATCTTATCTTCAACTGCTCTGCAGGGCCCTCTGATATGGGAACAATTTATTCTGAAGCTATTGGGCCCCACCATAGACCCTCAGCCACCTTTTTTTTTTTTCCCCACTCTACAAATAATGCTGCACTGATAAGTGTTTTAGAAGCATTTCATTCAGGGCTCTACACATTGCCTAATTTAGGAAGGTTTCCAAGCTTTCCTGAAGTCCTCATTCAGGGTCCTGTAGGTTGTTGACAAACACAGGATCACTCGAATCCAACTTCAGAGAATTCATCCTTCTGCTAGTTCCGTTGCTACCTTGACTTCTGTCTTTCTTTATTCACAATCCTGGCTTTAGCTCCGTGTTTAGACATGTATCAGTGTGCTGACTGATTTATTTCTTTTCCATGTTATATGTCCACTGCAGGTTGCCAAGAGGTTCCTGCTCATGCTAGCATTCAGGGTCCCAAGTCTATGGAGCAGGCACCATATTCGCCCATTGCCAGATGCTGTGCCAGCAGAGAAAGAGCTCTGAGGTGTGTTGCCTCAGCAATTAAATGCCCGACCCAAAGTGGCATGCATGGCTTCTTCTCATAACTCGTTGGCCAGAACAGCCACGTGGCCCCATCGAACCATAACAGGGCTTGGAAGTACCATTAAACTGGAAGGGGGTAAACTGGAAATGCCTGGGGAAGTCCTAATGACTACACATAGAATTGCTATTTTATTCCAAACAGCAATATCCTTCTTTTGTTTGAAAAACCATAACTTTGAGAAGGTTGTTTATTTATTTCCTGTGGAGAATTTTGGTGGTAAGTCACAGGATATAAACATTATGTGAAAGGATTTCAAAATCAGGTAAGTATGTAGCATATTACATACCCTCAGATGCAAGTAAATTTCAGTCTAGGAGGGTTTCCAACAGCAAACTGCCATCAGATCCTGGAAAGCACCCTCATGTGGAAACTTACATACTCACCCTCTCCCCTCCAACTGAGATGAAAATGAAGACAACCCAGAGTGACAGACCTATTCAAGAGTCCTGCAAAGAACTAGACCTATAGTTGTGAACAAAATGCCTCCATGATGATGTGTCTTCATTTGAGAAAATGAGATTTGACCCTTTTACTTGATTTAGGCATGAGAATTCCAATTATTAGTCTAGGAGCCTGCATGCTTATGGCAGTGATAGCAATCTAAATCTGCACTAACAGTAGCCACTAGCCGCAAATGTACCTCTTTACACTTAAATGTAAATAAATTAAAATTAAATTACATCAAATTAAAAATTCACTTCCTCAGTCATACCAGCCACATTTCGAGTGTTCAATAAGCCTGTGTACTTAGTGGCCACTGAATTGGAATAGCACAGATATCAAACATTCCCATCATTGCAGAAAGCTTCACTGAAGGGCTCCTTTGCTCTTGGAAACAGCCGAATGTTCCACATTTCCTGAAGTCATACTTTCAGAAGAGTAAGGTAACTTCTAAGATCTTAAAGAACTAAATTGAAACTCCTGACTGGAATATGCTAACAGTCGGTCTCTGGGGTTGGAACACTAACAGTTGGTCTTGCTTTTATCTCTCTCATTGGTTTGATATGCCTTGTACCTCAGTTGCAGAGAAGACCTATAGTAATACAAAAAAACAAACACACACAAAAAAAACAGTTCAAATTCAAGGTTATCCAAGCTAGAAAAGGCAAGGAGGATATCAGAAATCCTACTGACTTGTCTCGTTTCTACTATCCCTGTGCTTCATAGCTCCAGGATAAAACTCAGACTAAGAGGAAACTGGTATAAGATATGCTTTATTTTTTTCTGTGAAAGTGTTATAGAAAGTCTAGGTCAAGAGTTATAATATATGATCATTTATTTTGATTTTTCTGTTAACTCACTCAAAAGCTTCCTTCCATGAAATTAAGAACATCTTACATCACTCAATCAGAATAAAGTGGTAGATCAGCCTGGGGGGGGGGGGGGTGAGAACCAAGAGGATATGACAAAGGAGCGCCCATTCTGCTCCTCCTCATGTATGATATTCATATAATCTGTGCATTGTTCTGCGAGACTGGTGTAGTTGGTGAGCCAAATGATGACCGTGGCCCTTGAAAACATGACTTGGCAGCTGGTCAGGTTTCACTTTCAGCTCCTGCTGCTTTGTTTTGGGAATGGAATACACAAATACTACCAAACAAACAAGATGCATTTGCTGCGCCCCCAACTCCTCATTGCTGAACCCTCTCAGCTTCTGTTTAATCAGGCACCTTTTCCCCCATCTACACAAAGGCTGTTGCCGCACAAACAAAAGCTTATTTTTCACCACCTCCTATAAGTTTGTCAAGATTCAGTGACAGGACTGAGGATCTAATTATAAACGGCTTAAGTACTCTATCTGATTGGAGCAGACATTTCTCTGGATGAGTTTTATTGAACCATGGTGTATTTTAGGCCATGATATGCTCATTCTCTACAACCTACACATACTCAACAAAACTTTACCTTTTTTTTTTTGCAACTGGGCAAAAAAGAGGAAGATTTTAATCAAGGCACTGGCAAATGCTCTACCTTTTTGCAGCCCTACTCCTGATATTATAATGACAAGAAGACCTTTAAGAAATACTCATGAAACATGATGTATGCATGTCCAGTAGGTACTGTGAAACATTTTACCATTGAATATAAAGCTGTAGTCATCAGGAGTTGTTGCTATGAATATTCGTATTGTGCCAGCATCTGCAGGGACCAGCATTGAGTCTATTTCTAAAGGATCGAAACTTGAACATGATGGTTAGAAGTCCAGCCTTAGGGTCAGAGGGGTTAAAATATTAGCAATGTCACTTTGTTACTGTGATTTGGGAAAAATTATCTTATCTCTCCAGGGTATTCTTTTCTTTTTTTTCTTTTCTTTTCTTTTCTTTTCTTTTCTTTTCTTTTCTTTTCTTTTCTTTTCTCTTTTCTTTTCTTTTCTCTTGTCTTCTCTTCCTTTCCTTGCCTTTCCTTTTTTCTTTTCTTGTCACTTATAAGACTCAGAAAGCAATATGTCAGGGTGGTTGTAAGGATTAGAAGTAATAGATGAAGGGGCGCCTGGTGGTTTAGTCAGTTAAGTGTCCGACTCTTGACTTTGGCTCAGGTCATGATCTCACAGTTAGTGAGTTTGAGCCCTGCATTGTGCAGATCCTGCTTGAGATTGTTCTCTCTCCCTCTCTGTCCCTCCCCTGCTTGCACTGTCTCTCTCTCTCTCAAAATAAATAAATAAAACTTAAGAAAAAAAGGAGTAATGGATGAAAAGTGTCTGATATATGGCAGGAGGTCAATGGATGTTGTTGCCATTATGTTGTGGCTGCTCTTGGTCATGAGCAAGACAGTGCCACGTGCTTTAGGATGTAAATATGCTTATGGAAGGTGCAGTGACATCACAAACTCTGGAAAGTGAAAGTGCTTTTGCCTGATCATTAGAGATATACTTTAAGCAGTGAAGAAATAAAGGACTGACCCCCCCCCCCCCCCCGTATGATTGGACTTAGTGATAACCAGACCACTGTCACATGAAATACCATTCTAACCTCCATATGAGCAATGTAGGAACTTCTCCCCTTTGAGAGAGAAGTCATCCTGGTAGAGGCTTTTTTGTTGTTTGCTGCTGTGGCTATTATTGTTTTTAATGCCCTGGATTTGAAATCTGGAATCCAAGGTTTGAATTCCAGCCCTGTCATTAACAAGTTGTGTGACCTTAGCTGCTAAGTCTCTTGGTCTCACTGAATCTCAATTTCCTCAGCTATAAAAATGAATGTTGTTTTGAGCAATGTAATACTTGGACTTTTGAAAATGCTTTGCAAACTGTAAATGCTAGTTAGGGTGTGGCTTAAGCACAAGTCACCAGGAGATGTTGCTGCAATGCAACTATGTTACCAAATGTGCCACTATGCAACTGGTCTCCTGGGATTTTACTGTTTGTTGGTATTAGTCTGACCTCACTTCATTCATTCAGGTATTTACCGAATGCCTACCATGTGCCAGGTGTAGTTCTAGGGGCTGGGAATGCAGCGGATGAAGTTCCTCTCTTCCTGAAACCCACATTCTAGGTCAGGAGACAGACAATAGCCATATCAATGAATATATGCTCTAATCTCAGGAAATGGTTAAGTGTAATGAGGACAGATAAAGTAGCATAGGGGGTAGGGTGGTGATATTTCTCTCTGAAGAGGCAATGTTTATGCAGAGACTTGAATGAAGTGAGAGAATGAGCCATGGGAGTGGCTCGGAAAGAATGTTCCTGGCAGAGAGAACATAAGTATGCATTGAGGCAGGAGCATAATTGGAATCTTGGAGGAACATTAAGGAAATGGGGGTAGCTGAAGCCTAGTAGGAAAATGGAAGGAGATGGAATCCAGATCAGTTAGTACTTGTAAGCCTTAGTGAGAAGTGTGGATTTTATTTGGGTAAGGTGGAGGATCCGAACAGCATAGGAGCCGAAAGAATAGAAGTTTTGATGACCATAGGGAAGGGAGATGGAAGGAATTCTAATGTGGGGCAGAGTAGGAGAAGGTGAACACTGACGTGGGGCCACAGTGCGGAGTCCTGAACCACCAGAGCCCCAAGTGCTTAGAAAGTGCCAGGTGTGGATGAGGTCAAAGGCACCCATTCCCAAGACTAGCCAATAACTCCAGTGGGGAGTGGGATCGGTTTGGAGGACAAGCACGTTTTCAGAATAACACTTCGTACAAGTAAGGTTCAAGAAATTAGCATTCACATTTAAAATGACATTTGGCGGGGCGCCTCGGTGGCGCAGTCGGTTAAGCGTCCGACTTCAGCCAGGTCACGATCTCGCGGTCCGTGAGTTCGAGCCCCGCGTCGGGCTCTGGGCTGGTGGCTCGGAGCCTGGAGCCTGTTTCCGATTCTGTGTCTCCCTCTCTCTCTGCCCCTCCCCCATTCATGCTCTGTCTCTCTCTGTCCCAAAAATAAATAAAAACGTTGAAAAAAAATTTTTTTAAATGACATTTGGCAAAACTTGTTCCGATGCTCATGTGAATGTAGAAGAGACCACAAGGACTCACAGTAAGAGAAAATTAAGAAAAGACATTATACATCCCTCAAATGTTATAAGAAACAAAATATACATATATCTCTTTTTTTTAATCATTACTTATTTTTGAGAGAGAGAAAGAGAGTGAGAGTGGGGAGGGGCAGAGAGAGGGAGACTCAGAATTTGAAGCAGGCTCCAAGCTCTGAGCTGTCAGCACAGAGCCTGATGTGGGGCTCAAACTCACAAACCGCGAGATCATGACCTGAGCCGAAGTTGGAGGCTGAACCAACTGAGCCACCCAGGAGTTCCTATATACATCTCTTTATTTTAGAGAGAGAGAGAGCAAGCATAGGAAAGGGGTGGGGGGGGGGCCGAGAATCTTAAGCAGACTCCGCACCAAGCACGGCCTGACACAGGGCTTGATCCCACGACCCTGGGATCATGACCTGAGCCAAAATCAAGAGTTGATGCTTAACTGACTGAGCCACCCCGGCGCCCCATAAGTGTGGGTTTTGTCTCAGAATGTGTCATTGCCAATCAAACAGACTGGTCACACAAGATGCACCCTCATTTCCACTCCTAGGTCTAAACCTTTTTCAACCTGTGTATTGTCCCTTCCAGTTTCTCATTCTTAGCAAATTATGACCAACTGGCTATCATTATCAGGCATTTTTCCTCAAATCCCTTTGCTTAAAGTCTGCCTTTAGCAGACTGGTTTTCCATCTCAGGATCAAAAGGAAAATATGTCCCTCTCTGATAGTCACTTTGTTTTCAGTATCTCAGAAGCAACAGAGCATGAACTTACTCCTCTGGCCCCTTTTACTCACAAAGCTTTCCTCCTTCCCTTCCCAAGGACATGATGTACCACAGTCTAGGACCAAAGGAGGACAGTTGGAGAAAGGAGATAACAAAGGGGAAATACCATTTCCCAAATGCCATTAGAAAGCTCTAAAAGTTTTTTGTTTTTTTTTTTTAGCCAAAATACTTTCAATTGTAACACACTCTTCACGTGTAATAGTGCTTATCCTCCTGGGTGCAGAGAGAAGGAATCACCCTGACAACCCATCTGTTCCCCTCTTTGTTCTGATGGGACATCCAGCCAACTCCCCAACTTGGAGATTTAGTAATTTGCTCACATGCATATGATCTTTACTTCTCTGACTGTATCTAATATAACGAAACAAATGATTGCTCCCGGAAGTCCACAAAAAGCAGTGACAAATAAAAGTATTATGTTAAAGAGAAGAGCTTTTAAGAAAGTTTGCTAAAGAAAAGAAGAGGCCTAACCACCAGAGATATTAACACACAATTCACAAAGGAAGAGCAAATAGTCATAAAATACAGCATTTTCAACTCAAGAAATGCAAATATAAGCCATCATTCATTTTCCTCATTTTGCCTATTACTGTGCCAAAGTTGAAAAATACTGACAGTTCCTAGTGCATGGGTGTGAAGACATGCCATTCTGATATTGCTGTTGCTGGAAGTTTCTTTGGTACACACTTCCTGAAAAGCAATTTGGCAATGCGTCCTGCATTGATCTCGGTGAAATTGGGAGAAGAGAAGCCACTTGTTCTGAGGCTTACACCCTAGGAGTCTGGACAAGTGTAGATCAGACAGGGCCTTTTCAGGAAAATGGGAGTATAGGATCATAAAGGAGTCACACTGATACCCCAGTTTCCTGCAACACAGAAATAGATAGTTCTCAGGAAGACACCTGGAGACTGATGACTTCCCAGAGGATGTCTGAAAGTCATAGGCAAAACTCCACTGCTGCTTTAGAGAATGGCTTCTCCTCTTTCTTGTGTGAATGCCTCTTATTGGTAGATTCCAAACAACACCCTACATCAAGAGAATCTGGAAAATATTTCTGGGCTTTAAGCCCCTGTGTTACACAGTTGAACTTAGAAAGGTAGGGATGAGTGGCATCTAGTATCTATTATTAACTATTTATTTAACTATTATGTTCCTATCATTGACTCAGGGATTCCTCCTGTAAGAATTTAAACTGAGTTAATAGATCTGACTATATGATGCATAGGCAAATACATTCACCATGGCATTATTTATAACAGAGAACGAATGGTAACTATCTAAATATCCATCAAGAGAGGATTAGTTAATGATAGTCCATTCACACAGCAGACTCCCCATGAGGGAGATGTTACCAGAGCTCACTAATTTCTGAATTTCCTCATCTTCCCAAGGCACACAGAGACTATCCATGTCCTAGTCTTCCTGAAGTCAGATGGCACCACATGCTCAGAAGAGCAAGAACAAAGTATTTTGTTGCGCTTCTAGATTGAAGCCAGGAAAAGCATTCTCTTTCCCTGCTGAGGACCCAGATGTCTCACAAGGAGATGAGATCCACGAGATGGAAGAGACATGGACTGCTGAATCACTGTTTACGGACACGAGATCCACAGCCAATTATGTGAACAAGTTATCCCTATGTCCTTAAGCCAACTGAGTTCTAGGCGTTGATATGTTATTGCAGAATAACCTTACCTATCCTGACTAATACAACTTATTAATCACAAAATGATCAATCTTTCTGTACCTTAAAATAGGAGAATGCGGACAACATATTGTTTTCAGCATGCTGCTTCATAAATGTCAAGCTTTCCATAAATATCTTGACTGATGAACAGATAAAAGCAGGTTACAAATAGTACCTCTAGTATTAGTCCATTTACCTTAAAATTGCATGATTATACATATGGTGCATACATTAAATGTAAAGACGCCTGTAAAGATTCCCATGAGGATGTTAACTGTGGGTATCTAGAATTGTGAGATTTCCAATGACCTTGGCTTTCTTGTATACATTCTTCTACATACTGATTGATTTTCATAAAATGTGTACTATCTCAATAAAGTAGATAATATATGCATATTACTACTAACGCTTGGAACATATCATTAATATCATCATTATAGTAGAGAAGTAACCAAACTTAACTCTGGAGCCAGAATGTCACTGTTCGAACTCCAGCTTAGTCCCTGGTTAGATGTGTGCCTCTGGCAGCTCTCTTCATCTCTCCGTACTCTATTTTCCTTATCTGGAACATGCGGGTGAATAATCGTATCTATTTAGAAGGTTCTTTTGAAGACTGAATGAGTTAAGGTTCATTGAGTTTTTAGACCAATGCCTGACACATTTAAGTACTTACAAGTAAAAATAAGTATATACTACCTGTGATGTGTTTGAAAAAGTGCCCCGTACATAGTAAGCACTCTATAAATTTCAGTTGTGCATAAACCCTGCCTGATGCATAGTGAGCACACTACAGAAAGTACATGCTTCTGTTCAGAAAAACTAAAATGTTACAGAGGCCATCCTTATTCTCTGAGCCTGTCATATGGAAAGTGGATGCCTGCAGGCAAATCTCCCATTCTCTAATATGTCCCATGGTACCGCATTACAAAGGACACCCAAGGTGGCTAGACAGGAGTTGGATCTGTCCCTCTTCAGCCATTCTTCCATTCTGAGGTGAGAAATGTCATGACAGGTGTGTGTGGTTTTAAAGAGAGGTTTTCCTCATATGACGGTAATGGCTTTTAAATTGAGATCATGGACCCTCCAGGGCTCCTCAAGGTAACTCAGGAACTCTCAAGATGCTGAGTGGGAAGAACTTCAAGCCAAATCCTCCTTACACTACAGCATCTACAATTCTGTCTTTTCTGCACTTCGACAGTCAACATGTCATAACAGGTCAGCATGGTGATTTGCTGAAAATTTAATATAACAGTTATCACCTATTTGAAAATTAAATTAGGGTATATATATATTTTTTGTCGGCTAATCTATTATAAAGGAACCAAACATTTATTAGTGACACATCTCAGGACAATGGCCAGGCCCCATTTCCTAGGTCTATACTCCCTAATTTTCTAGGTTGCGAGATAAAACGTCTTTTACTATCCCTGTGTCCACTACTCCTCCCGCCGAGAGTCAGGATCAGGAGATTATCCTAACATCTCCTACAGAGATACTGGAAGTTCTAAACTCTAGGTTATTTGAAAGTAAGTGGAACCACTGAGGACAGAGATGGAGGCTTTAGGTCTTAGAAAATCTCCCAGTAAGGGCAGCTCCGAGCTGCTGTAAGGTATTGAGTCCACTGGACTTGAATAAAATAATGATGGTGGAAGCCCTTTTCTTTTTCATTTCGTTTTCTAATGTTTATTTATTCTTGAGAGAGAGAGAGGGAGAGAGCGAGCGCACTAGCGGGGGAGGGGCAGAGAGAGAGGGAGACAAAGAATCTGAAGTAGGCTCCAGGCTCTGACCTGTCAGCACAGAGCCCAACGCGGGGCTTGAACTCACGGACTGGGAGATCATGACCTGACCTGAAGTCAGGTGCTGAACTTACTGAGCCACCCAAGTGCTGTTTTTATATTATTATTATTATTGTTGTTATTGTTATTGTTATTGTTATTGAAGCCCTTTTCAAATTCCTTTGAGGGAAACCAGTTCTCATCAGGGGCTGGCAATGTGGGTCCTTATCAGAACTTAGCATTCAGTACATGGCCTCAGAAACCTCAGCCAAGATGCTTCATAGTTGAAACAGAAAAAAAGGAAATGAAGTGGGTAGAAACCATCCTCCCCTGATGGTTACGGCACCATGGTGGAGAGTCAGGGCAGCACTAACCACGGTGAAGGGATGGCTAGGGCCATATTAGCCCCAGAGCTTTATCAAATACAAGAGAGCCAGAGAAAGCAAGAGAAAGGGTGGATTTCTATCCATATTGGCAAGAAGAGGTTGGAAGCCAGATTTAATTTGGTTTAAACAAATATGTAAATATGGCATTATCTGTATCCCAAGCATCATGTAATTAAGACTGTTATTTTCATAAAACTTTGGAAAAATGGTTTTAATGCTTTAAAAACAAGTTAGAAAAGCACTTGCTGGACCTTACTACTCCTTCTGACCGCACTACTCTTTACCTACTTCAAGGAAGAAGTCCACTGAAAGAATCCTTAGTTCTTATGCGTTCACACCCATGGGCAACATATACATGACTATGCTGAAGCCTGATAGCAGATACGACAACGCACATGCCAGCTTCTACAATGAAAGAGAGAGGAAAACCCAGAGCAATGGAAAGATCAGAGTGGCAGCATCCACAAAGATACTGAATATCATGCCATAAGGATAGCTGAGTTCCAGTAAATTGAAGAATACATTCTTTCTATGTTTCATCTCACTCCCATTAAGCTTGACTTAGACCCCCAGTCTTTTCAAAATGGTGAAAATACATTGGATCACAGCTGGAAAATATGGCAGACCTTGGAATTTTACCCTCTGATTATTTCCACCCGGGGGAAGAACTACCATGAAAGTCCTGTTTCTAGTGGCTGAAACTGTGGCCCTGTAGGAATTCAAATAGTCTAAAGAAGATAAACAGCTGATAGCACAAGTCTGGAGATTAAACTCTCATTATCACTTTTGTCTGAGTTCACAAAGAAATGTGGAACAAAGTCACTGAAGCAGAGCCAGAAGCCACTCTCATTTTGGTCCAAGCAACTCCTGCTGCCTTTTTTGTTTCTCCTGTGCAATTTATCATGAAAGCATGGCTTCTATTCCAGGGGATTGGGGAAGGGAGAAGTCAATTTTAACCACCTCTTTTAAAAGAGTATGATGGGTGACTATGGGAATTAAAGCAAAAGGAAAAAAATCACATCTTAAGCCAGAAAAAATAATATTCAACAGCATAAAGGAGGTAAGTACCACTACTCTAGAATTAATGAGGCCTCAAGGCAACCTGAAAAGCTTTCTTTTTAGAAAATTGAGTGGTATGTTAAGTGACTCTCTGAATAACAAAACCAAAGTGGGCACCGCTTCTCTTGCATGGTAGGCACTAGGAAAGGTGGTCTTTTTTGATTATTTCTTTCTTTTCAATGAATTGTCTATACTGTGATCTAGCTCCCTGGGCAATGGGGTAGAGGGCTGGAAGTTAGAAGATGGATTATTTGGGGGAAAATATGTCAGGTTAGATACTCATCTCACACATAAATCACAATGAAATCCAAGTGGAATTAAAGAGTGAAATGTAAAAAATAAGCAAGACCCAGAGAAAATAGATTATGTAGGGAATATTGGTAGAGAAAGACTTTTTAAGCCCAAAAGCAGAAAGCACAAAGGAGCATTTTAATAGAATTTGTCACATAAATATTTATGAAACATTGTAAATAAAATCATAGATAACAGAAAATATTTACAATGTTTAAGATAGACAAAAGATTAATATTTATGATATATAATTAGTTCTTGTAACTCAGTAAGAGAAACCTCCAGTGAAAAAATAGAAGACTTAAATAGCTAACTCTCAGAAATATAAATTATCAATAAGCATTTGAACAAAACTTTCATTGCCTATATAATTCAAAAATTATTAAAATAATAATATTCTCACCAGATGACAAAGTTGTTTTTTAAATTATAAACTCCATGCTGAGGAAGCTTTTGAAAAACAGGTAGTGAAAACTATAAATGGTGAGGAAGGTGAAATTGAAGCATTTACAGTCTAACAGAACACTAGTTAGGAGATTGGGAAAAGTGGGTCCCGCCGGGTCACAGGAAGACCAGAGGAAAAACGTTCTGTTTTTGTACCTCTAGCATCACAACCACACTGCTATTAAGGATATACTTCTGGGTTCTTGATGTGACCTCTTCCTTCATCATGAACATGGCCAGATCATGTAACAGCAGTTGGACCTCACATATGCCTCGTCCTATGGGAAGTATATAATGATAGCCAGCCTGTAGGCACACCATCTCATGTGTTACTGAAGGGTAGCAGAATATGTCACCCCAAAATATGCCACTTTGGCATACTGATTATTTTGAATTAAAGGCACTTAATTAATAGTTGGTACAAGAAAGACACCCTGAGCCTCCTTTGTCCTCCTGAAAGCGGGAGATAAACCTCCCATGTGAAAGGTGCCCTCCCTGTAACAGAAGGGAAAACATTCTTATTACCAAAGACAGGGAATCTGGGGGCCAAGAAATCTGTACAAACAAACCTTGTTAAATTGACCCTTATCTTCCTAGTTACTTCCTCACCATTTACTAGAGTTGCCCCTTGAACAACAGGGGCTTGAATTGCATAGATCCATCTACAGGTGGATTTTTTACAGTACGGTACTCTAAACGTATTTTATCTCCCTTATGATTGTCTTTTTTTTTTTTTTAATTTTTTTTTTCAATGTTTATTTATTTTTGGGACAGAGAGAGACAGAGCATGAACGGGGGAGGGGCAGAGAGAGAGGGAGACACAGAATCGGAAACAGGCTCCAGGCTCTGAGCCATCAGCCCAGAGCCTGACGCGGGGCTCGAACTCACGGACCGGACCGCGAGATCGTGACCTGGCTGAAGTCGGACGCTTAACCGACTGCGCCACCCAGGCGCCCCCCTTATGATTGTCTTAATATTTTCTCTAGTTTACTTTATTGTAAGGGTATAGTATATAATACATATAACATAAAAAATATGTTAGCTGACTGTTCTTGTTATCAGTAAGCATTCTTTCTGGTCAACAACAGGCTATCGGTAGTTGAGTTTTGAGGGAGTCAAAGTTATACACAGATTTTCAAGTGCATAGGGGGTTGGCACGCCCAATCCCTGCACTGTGCAAAGGTCAGAGGTACATCGAACACAAACCCCTTTGTCTTGCAATTCCTCATAAATTTATTGTCTGAAAAGTATAAAAGCTCCCTACTTTGGTCATTTCTTTGTGTCTTCATTCACTTGTCAAGGCTCTCATGTCCAATATAAAAATTTAATACAATTTATATGCTTTTCTCCTGTTAATCTGTCTTCATCAGTTTAATTTTCAGATCCAGTGAGGGACCCTAAGAGATGTGAGGAAAACTTTGTCTTCCCCACACCATTATGTCTCTGAGTACCCAAGGCCATTAGGCTCAGTATGCCCAGCCATGAAGGTCTACAGCAATACCTATTGAAGGTCCTCATTTTTGTGGACCCAGAGATTCCACTTCCAGAAATCTGACCTAATGAAACAGAGATACAAACAGAAAAGTCTGTCCCAGGGATATTGATGGAGTCACTTTTTATTATTGAGGAAACCTGGAAACAATCTCAATGTTCTATACCTGAGGAATAGTTAAATTATGAAAAACTCAAGTGATGAAACACTAAATAATTTAAAATAATGTTTTTAAGGAATATTTAATGACATGGGAAGAAACTCAAGATATTATAAGTGAAAAAAGTTGAAACAATAATTTCTAGAGTGTGATCAAAATTTTTAAAAAAGGACCAGAAGGACGAAAAATGTTAACATGGGTTGTCTCTGATACAAGAGATTTACATTGCTTTGCTTAATTATAAACTTACAATTAAAAAATCATAACTATAAAAGTAGAATGTGATTGTTCAAATAACCTAGAAGCATATAAGCCAACAAGGAAAGTCCCCTGACATACTTCAATCTTCATCCCAGACTAACTCCCCCCAAGAATGTATTGATGCTTACCTAGGCAAGTTTATGTTTAGAATATTTTAGGAAAATGGAGTCATGTTAGAGTCACATTCAGAACATATTTAGTTCTAAAACTTTCTTTTTGTCACTCAAAAATATATCATGGATATCTTCCATGAATGTGCATATAGGTATGCTTGGTTATTTTTTAACAGGAAGCTAAATCTCTTAGTTTCTTTTCTTTTCTTTTTTTTTTTTTTGATTTATAATTTCAGTTTTTCCTTAATGTTCAATAATTCTACCATGAGCATATATTGCTTTTAGGATCAGAAAAATTTATAAACATTTTTTAAGGAGAGGAGTCTACTGCATTGCAAAGAGAGAGAGAGAGTCACTCCTGGCAATATCCCCTCACCATGTAAAGAGAAAAAGCGTTACTTCACTTAGCCATGGAACAGATGTCAGCTGAGGACCTGCTGTGTGTCAGCACCTCTGTGGGCACTGGGGACACAGGGTCTGATCTCAGTGCCTGACTCAGAGTCAGTCAAGATAAATGACGAAACTGCACTGTGCCACCACAGCTGGGAGTAGGGAGCTCCCATGCCCAGCGAGGAGGTTACAGGCGGGAGCAGGGGGGGGGACTTCGGAGCTTTCTACGGGTCAATGATTTTCCATTAATGCCTACTAAGAGTAAAACAAATCTTTTTCCCTGCCCCCAGTCTCCAGTAATTTAGTTTGACTTAGCAACCAGTGTAATCTCTAAAATGCTTTGATAATAATGGGTAGGGATTATGGGAAAATCCAGGTGAAATGCCCAGCAAGGGCATGACACATGGCGTATTCAATAAATGATGCCACCCAGAGTTCCTTCCATTCTCTGACAGCATTTCCCCTTCATCAGAAAAGACAAACAGCTTCCTCTGGAGCTGAGTGATCCCTCTGACTGTGGGTAAAGTGCCATGTTCAGAGGCTCTGAGACTGAATCTAGGGTCAGTGTGACTAAACTCTACCCAGGCATAGGAGAAGGGAGCGGAGTCATTATTTGCCCTTCGTAAACTGAGATATTTTCAGAAGTGTAAGCTTATTTTAAATTGCTCCCATGCAAACAGAAGTGGGAAAAACAGTTCTGTTACTACAAAATTATTTTATAAAAAATTTTTTTTTCAACGTTTATTTATTTTTGGGACAGAGAGAGACAGAGCATGAACGGGGGAGGGGCAGAGAGAGAGGGAGACACAGAATCGGAAACAGGCTCCAGGCTCTGAGCCATCAGCCCAGAGCCTGACGCGGGGCTCGAACTCACGGACCGCGAGATCGTGACCTGGCTGAAGTCGGACGCTTAACCGACTGCGCCACCCAGGCGCCCCTATACAAAATTATTTTAAAATACAGTGACAGGAAGTAGGATTGTCAGTGATTCTGGCTTATGGACAACACTTCTCTCACAACATTACACATGTCTCTCAAACCTACACCTGGTTACGAAAAAAGAGAAGAGCAAAAGAAAATACTGAGTTAAGAGATAAGCCTAAATGGGACTACAGAAAGTGACCTCAGCATGGCTTTGAATCAAACCTACAGTGGTCACAAGGTTTTTTCCCTAGCTGTCACTGATGAAGCAAAACAACTGAAATATGTGACTACTGCTAACATTGTTAAAGAGCACGACCTCACATTTGATCAAGAAGCTAGTTCTCCCGCTCAAAGCGAGAGACCCTTACTGGCTTGCAAATGGATGTGAAACAAACTGTAAAAAGCAGTTCATTAAAAGGATGCAGAAGAGTAATGGCCACTCAGCAAGTCTAGAGACATTACTATTGTGTGTAAAGACATGTATGCCAAAGTCAGGGTCAACTGAAGCACTGTGCCACTAGATTTCTGACCTACTCAATCAACAATGGGTTTGCCTTGGTATCATAGTATCAGTGGAGTTTACCCAGGATCAGGTGTCCCTATATTAACCACCACCTGTACGAAGTTCTTAAATCCCTGAGGCATTTAAAAATAAAACCATTAATTTAGAAAAATATCTCCTAATGAAGCCTTCCTTGATGTTTGCTCAGATTGAAGCAGTCTTTACCTGCTCTGAGTTCCTATGACCTTTTAGCTACACCAGTCTTAGCTTACATAACACTACAGTTTGCACACAGTGAAGTTCTACCAGAGCATAAGTTCTGTGAAAGCAAAGTCTAGGTCTGCTGTCTTTGGGTCTCTCCTTATATTTAGCTCAGTGCATAACAGATGCTTGGTAATTGTTTGTGATGTATAAAAATGAACACACACATACACACTAATCACTCTACACAAATGACACACAGCCTTTGTCATACTCACCCTAAGTCAGGGTTTCCTTCAGCAACTCCAATGTCTTAAGAGGCCAAGTGGCTAAGGTCTGTGAGTGAACGAAGCAGGTGTGAGGTGTGGCATCTGATGAATTGGTGAAGGCATACTTTGTCTAGAGGGCAGCTGCTGCCGCTCAGATCCACGTAACTGTTGCTCTGTGGAAATCTGTGCACTGATTTGCCAGATCTTCCCATTTTTTCGAGGCTAAAAATCTTGACCTATGTGAC
This sequence comes from Herpailurus yagouaroundi, assembly GCF_014898765.1. Classification (NCBI taxonomy): domain Eukaryota; kingdom Metazoa; phylum Chordata; class Mammalia; order Carnivora; family Felidae; genus Herpailurus; species Herpailurus yagouaroundi. The sequence goes on along the minus strand of NW_024412417.1, from coordinate 28,382,764 downwards.
ATCTCTCGGTTTTGAAATATTATCAACACATATCTAAGTGTGTAGCAGGATGAGTAGAAGCTGTGTGTGGGCCAGACGCAGACTACAGCTGCCAGCCTGCAACCTCTGTTAGGTATACGAGTCACCATGTCCTTGACCCACACAATTTTCTCCTTAATATCTCTCTGCCAGGGATGAGTAATGCTCTTCAGCCTGGAAACCTCTATCCTCATCTTCACTGTTTCTGTCCTCTTGCCTCGCTGAAGGATTGTCCCAAATATAGGGTTTGCTGCTATTTGCCTGAAACTTGCCCTGTTTTTCTTGACTCTAGTTAGGATAAACACAATTTCCAACCCCAAACCTGTGCCTGCTGCTCACACCTAATACCTATTTTCTTGTGTTTTTGCCAAGGGAAGGCTATGTTTTCTCTTTATAGTATAAACCACTGCAAACCTTCTTTATATCCAATTTGCCTTGAAATACATTGATCTCGGGGCGCCTGGGTGGCGCAGTCGGTTAAGCGTCCGACTTCAGCCAGGTCACGATCTCGCGGTCCGGGAGTTCGAGCCCCGCGTCAGGCTCTGGGCTGATGGCTCAGAGCCTGGAGCCTGTTTCCGATTCTGTGTCTCCCTCTCTCTCTGCCCCTCCCCCGTTCATGCTCTGTCTCTCTCTGTCCCAAAAATAAATAAACGTTGAAAAAAAAAATTAAAAAAAAAAAAAGAAGAAATACATTGATCTCAGTTAGGCTGAGTTTCTTTCATTTCACTTTAACCTGAGTATCCTTCTTTTGTGTCAATTAACTCCTTTCTACATTTTAAGTCTCTCTTTGCTGTTTTTTCCTTGGGAATAAGTTTTAGGTTTCATATTTGTCCACACAACTGTGCCCTTAACCACAAACCCGCCAATCCTGAAGCTCACTGGTTCCCTCTTCTCTGTGGGCTTGCTCATCCACTGTGGGATCTTTAATGAGTAGCCAGGCTGATTTACAGAAGATATCATTCAATATCCTGTAACCCTGATCACCATTTTATCAATATGTTTTGACTCTTGGGACTTAGAGATGGCATTGGGCTATCCTATTCTTAAGACGCCCATGAAATTCTGGTCTCTTCTGTGAAAACAACAGCATGGGCAATTGGTTTTGACTCCATGGTTTTAGCAAGAAAGAAAAGCTTCTGGGCAATGTGTAATATACACATATGTCTAATTACACATACTTTTGTGGAATAAAAGTCCTCTGTGTTATCTCATCCAGTTCATCTTTTGAAAGTTTTTCTCCATCTCCAGAGCCAAATAACCCTTACAACCTGCCATATTTCAAACAGAAAGACTGATGTTCACATTCAGGTTTCTGCTATTCCACTGAAAAGGCTTTTCACACTGAACTCCTTTAACTAGTTCCTGTCCCAGTGTGGGTGGGCTTACAGATCCAACTTAAAGATCTCATTTCTCTGAGGCACCTGGGTGGCTCAGTCCATTAAACATCTGACTTTGGCTCAGGTCATAATCTCATGGTTCATGGGTTTGAGTCCCACATCAGGCTCTGTGCCATCAGCATGGAGCCTGCTTTGGATCCTCTGTCCGCCTCTCTCTCCCACCCTCCCACTTGCTCTCTCTCTCTCTGTCAAAAATAAATAAACATTTTTTTTTAAATCTCATTTTTCCTAATCTGTAAAAGGTGGATCCCAAAGAATTCACATGATTGGGCTCGAAAATCAAGAGTATGTTAAAAGAGTTTTTTAAACAGGTAAAGATTTAGACACACATTTTCAGTGCATTTTTAAAGCATACAATAATCAAAATAATAATAATCAAATATGACAAAATAATTAAAAGTAGTGTACAGGAAAATTAGCCTACAGAAAACACAAATAATCCAGAGTAATCTTCTGAGGATACGTAGAGGACAGTCAAGAGGAACTAAAATGTACTAAATATTCATTCCATGATTAGTCTGGACTCGTATTACTTAATACTCCTCACAAGTTTCATCAGAATAAGACAAATAATTCCAAAATAAAATTAAAAGCAGCAGTAGGGAGTGGGAGGATGGGGGTAGGGGGTAAAAATTAACCAAGGAGAGAATGGAGACCTCAGAACTCTGGGGGACCTGGTGACCTTCTGAAAACTATCTGCCAATATCAGAGCTTCAACTGAAGCCTGTATTTAGTAAACAGAATTGTTGTTGTGAACAAATTTAAAAACAAACATCTACTTAGTGACTGGCTACAGTATTTGTTTTAATGTTTGTTTTTGAGAGGGAAAGCATGAGTGGGGGAGGGACAGAAAGAGGGGGAGGGGGAACAGAGGCTCACAAGTGGTCTCAGGGCTCATGCTGACAGCAGTGAGACCGATGTGGGGCTTGAACTCACAAACCGTGAGATCATGACCTGAGCTGAAGTCAAAGTCTCATCTGAATGAGCCACCCAGGAGCCCTAAAGTATTTTTTAAGAGTTCCCATGACCACTTAAAAGGGAAACTGAACTTCACATCTTGCTACCCTCATCTTCAAATACCAAAGTCTTCAGGAGTCTCAAACTTCTAAGCCACTTTACTTGCCCAATTTCTTTTTTTTTTTTTTTTAATTTTTTTTTCAACATTTATTTATTTTTGGGACAGAGAGAGACAGAGCATGAACGGGGGAGGGGCAGAGAGAGAGGGAGACACAGAATCGGAAACAGGCTCCAGGCTCTGAGCCATCAGCCCAGAGCCCGACGCGGGGCTCGAACTCACGGACCGCGAGATCGTGACCTGGCTGAAGTCGGACGCTTAACCGACTGCGCCACCCAGGTGCCCCTACTTGCCCAATTTCATTCCTGGTCCCATGGTCTGAACAAGAGGGACAATTGCATTTGTTTGTCATGGCTTAAATAGGGTTTAGTGGTTCAGAGAATCCCCTCCCTGAAGAAGCAAGTCATGGTACCTGAGAACCCTTCTAGGACCAAATGAAAATATTGTTGTATCTTGTGATCAAGAGATGAAACTTCATTTCTGCAGGCACCATACACATGATCTCAAGTCCTGGTCACCAGGGTTGCTTTTGCACTTTTTTTTTTTTTTTTAACTTTTCCATCATTCCATCTATTCTTCATCATGAGAAAGTGACTAGGTTTTAAAATAGCAGACATTTTCTTTACATGAAAATGAACCAAAATATTCAAACATCAAACCTGAGTTCACTTTGAAGCAATGTGAAGCTGCCTCTTATTTAAGATTGACTCTCTTCCCCAAATCACGTTAGCTCTAGCTCTCAGTTTATTGATTTTGTGTTTGGTATTCAAGGTTAACTCCCTAGTTGATTAGATGTAAGCCAATATTAACCACAGCAACCGCCACTGTGAAAATGAGATGCTATACAACATTTGGTCTTAAAAGTCAAGAAGCTATGAGCTAACTGGATGATCTAATCTAGCTTCAAATTAACCACATTAAAATAAATTAAATGCTCTTTCCTCTTCACGTTGCAAAGCACAAACATGTAATACTCTGTAATTTGAGAATGACTGTTCTCATTTGATTCAAGGGATGGCATGGTATCTTTAATTCCTTTATCAATATTATCCCAAGCCAACAGACGGATGATCAAGCAATTACACAGAAATGAGCATGTGCTGTACTTACCATGTTTTTTTTGTTCCCCCTGAAGTTTGCTTACTCAAGTCTGTTTTGCTATATTCACCAGTCAGGGGTGTTTACAGCCAAGAAATGACAGAGAAAAAAATTAAAGAGCTCAGAGAAATCCATGATATATTTTAGAGGCAGGGACAGAGGACAAACTCACCTCTCTTTTCTCAATCTATAACTCTGTTGCAAGATTTTTATGCTAATAGACAGGTATCTAATAACCCTTGCTTTTTTTTCCAAATGGGAAAATTGTGACCTAGATTTTGTCAAGTTAATAAGACAATGGGGCGCCTGGGTGGCTCAGTTGGTTAAGTGTCTGACTGCCGCTCAGGTCATGATCTCACGGCTCGTGAGTTCAAGGCCCACATCAGGCTCTGTGCTGACAGCCTGAAGCCTGGAGCCTGCCTCAGATGCTGTGTCCCTCTCTTGCTCTGCCCCTCCCCTGCTCATGCTCTGTCTCTGTCTCTCTCTCTCAAGAGCAAATAAACATTAAAGAAAAAAAAATTTTTTTTTTTTAAATTTTTTTTTCAACGTTTATTTATTTTTGGGACAGAGAGAGACAGAGCATGAACGGGGGAGGGGCAGAGAGAGAGGGAGACACAGCATCGGAAACAGGCTCCAGGCTCTGAGCCATCAGCCCAGAGCCCGACGCGGGGCTCGAACTCACGGACCGCGAGATCGTGACCTGGCTGAAGTCGGACGCTTAACCGACTGCGCCACCCAGGCGCCCCAAAGAAAAAATTTTTTTTAAAAAAAGACAATAAATCAGTGAGCAAGTATTTATTGAGTATCCACCTATATGCTGAGTCCATTGCTAGGCTCTGCAGACACACTGGTGACAACTCAGATTGTAGCCCCATCTACTAAGGGAGCCAGAAAACTAGTGGGGAAGACAAATATTAAGGAAGTAACTTCATTTACTAAATGTGAAAGAGTTGAATTTTTCATCATAGCTCTGGGGATCAAGACAAGTGACATGCTATATCACTTTGGGTCCCAGCAGAAAACAGAGTCACACTTACATAAGTAAATGGGAGGCTTTAATATAAAAGCACAAGTCATAAAGGTGTGAGCAGGATTTAGTCCCCAAAAGGACTAGTAACAAGGGATAGTGGCGTCCTCCAGGGTAATCACAAGGGATGATAGAGTGCTCTAGGTCTAGCAATACCAGGGAGCCAATTACCCCAGTCCCTTCTCCTGTCTCCCACCCTGCACCCCACATACACACTCACAGGAGTATGGCCATGCTCTGGAGCACCTGGAGGAAGAGATACATGGAGAGGTCGGCCTGATGGGAACTGTTGTCCCAATGCAGGAATGTAACCAACCCTCAGCAAGAGCTGAGGAATAAACACCCCAGCCTCACCCTCCTCTGTCCTGACTCCCACTTGTGAATACAGGCCTGAGACTAGGTACAACACATAAGGAGGCCATCCCCATGCTCAAAGGACCTTGCTTGCTCCTTTCACCCTATATCTGGCCCAGGGTGAGCCCAATTAAAGCCAGACAGCAAGACAGCCTGTCGATGTGGCCATGCAGGCCACAGAGCAAGGCTGAGAGAATACGGGGCAAATGAATAAACACGCACAGCAAACACACCTGCTTAATTTTTCTAAATCACCTGACATCTGCTCTAAGTCTCCATCAACCTGGTTGGAAAGACATTCAATGTCAGTAAATGTTGGGCCCCTTTCAACTCTTCCATGGGATTATAGAAGAATCCTGGGAATTTGTGGCAGAAATATTGGGAAAGGGTATAGGTCTTGGAGTCTGTTGCCATCTCTAACTTTGCCCCTGGGCCACTCAAATATTTCCCTCCTTTAGATGTGCACATGTCCAGGGACTGCCTATATTATTATTTTCTTGACATATTCTTCAAGTCAATCTATTTAGTTTATAAAACACCAATGGCCATAAACCAAGGTTTTAATGTGCAAATTATATATTTTTCCTATATGCATTAAGATAAATAAGTAAATGTCTGCCTAAAATCCTCCTGCATTGTTACCATTGTTCAGGCATTTTTGGCTTATTCACTATTTCAGCTTGTTTTCCCCAGACAAGCTCAGGGGTACATCTCCTAGGAGTTGTCCTCTCAGACTCTGATTCTGCACCTTCTCCCACCTTCTGAGACACATCAGGGCCTTGACCATTTTTAGTCTCAGAGGTCACCCTAACTCTGTCCATCCAAACATTGGCCTCCTCCCCCCACTCCACGAGAAACCCACAGTTAATCATTGTGAAAGGACCCAAACCTTAAAAGCTCCTAATTCTTCTAGTTCACGAGAACTTGGAAATTTAGAAACACAGTATTGGCTTCTCTGTCACAGGTTAGGAAAAGAGAAAGGAGTTACTAATATTACCTATATATAGTATGTGTTCTTCTTAATCATTCACTCTGTCACTAAATAATAACAGCTGCTATAAGAAGACAAATAATGGTGGGAAAAAATGTCAGGGGGGAGAGAGGGTACGATCTGTACAAACGATGAAAGGATTGGCCGCAGGCAGCCTTGAGAAAGGCGTGCAGAAGTCAGAGTGCCTGAGCTTGGCAGGCATCTCTCTAGTTTCGGAGGAGACCTTCCAAGTTTTGTTGGTACCTGCCTTTTCAGCTGTGCTAATGATGATAAACTGTTGCCTTGGAATCACAGCCAACCCTTTGCACTGCATAAGTGCTTATCACTATCACCCTCAAACAACAGATAGTAATTGGGAAATATGAGTGTGTGGTTTAGTATAAAAACTCACAGGTGTTGTTTTGATCCAAAGTGACACTGACATCTAATTGACCAGGCTTCTGGGGACAGATCTCCTAAAAGATATGTAACGAAGCTATTGATGGTTTAAAAACTTTTTCTTTTTTTTTAATAAAATAGCGGTCACTTAAGCCATGCACTGCAGTGGCCATGTTGAGGGTCCATGTAGTGAAAGCTTTGAACCCGGAAGAGGGATCACCCAGCTGGGTTGCGATCACCAAATACTATTATTGCTAAGAAAGTGGCACTCACACATGGAGGCACCAGGCGAGAAATTCCTCAACCTCTTGCTCCTTTCACAGACTCACTTCCTTCTTCTTGTCTCCCATTGGCTGAAGCCAATGAGAAGCCAGCCAGAAAGGGAGGTGGGGAAATGTAGTCCCCAGGGATCAGCCTTGCAGGGTGCAGAGCAGAGCAGAGAAGAACAAGATCAAGGTGATGAGCAGAGGGATTATTTTAGTTATTTTTATCTCCTCTATTCAGGCTCTGGGGATCCACTGAGCTCATCTAACCTGAGTGAGATCAGAAAGAAATATGGCTAAAGGAGGGCAGAAAATGGTCACTCCCCCTGGACAGAGTGTATGAAAGTGATGTTTTTTTTCAATAATTTTCAAGGTAACATACTGCCAAGGCTATAAGACTAGGATATAAAAACATGATAGGAAAAATGTGAAACTGACCATGAGATGCATATAAAAATATTAAAGGCACCTTTTATTGTGGTTTTATTCCTTTAATCACCACTGGTGTAGGTATCAGATATTGGGTTAGTAGAGAATATTTCATAACAGGATGGCAAAACTGAATTTCTAGAAAATTATCCCTCTGTAAGCCTCCCATCAGAGTATGTAGGACACAGTGATGCACCATCCAGATTCCTCATTAGGAATGAAGGTCTCAGCCCCTCACCTGCTGGGAATGCTGGTAACAGATGGTTCTTAGGTATCAGTTCTCTCCAGGGATTGCTTTAGCTCTGGGACAGTCACTCCTGCAAGGCCACTCGCCACTTCCCAGTCACAGAACAGCTCACATCGCATGACTGATTAACACAGGCTTATAAAAGACCAGCTCTCTGACCCCAACCAGGGACAGTTCTGAAGGGTTGTGCATTTTCAGGATTCCTCCTAGGGATGGCTGAGCCTTCCACTGAGACTGTATCTCAGCCTGACTTCTCCCTCTGTGTAATCACGCTCACCTCTCTTCCCTTCCACAAGTTGATCTTATGGAACACTCTCTAATAAAAACCCCAAAAGGCTGGTCTCCAATCGCAGAGTCTGCTTTCCTGGGACCCAACCTGCATCAGAGAGAGCCCCTAACAAATAAATACTCATATCTCTCTGTATCGTTCAACATGCCTTTATTATAAAACATCTAAATGAAGAAATTATTTTCCTGCTAATATTTTATTAGACTCTCTGCACATTAGCCTCCCTTTCCAAGTTTCTAATTTTGCTTTTGAAATGTACTTGAGAAAATTAATAGACCTGGATATTTCAAAATAAAACCCAAAGCACACTAAGTCTTCTACCAGAAAAATCAGAGGGTGAAAAGGAGAACCAAGGGCCAAGCTAAAAAGGAATGGGGACTTAAGAAAAATAGGTACAAGAGCTATGCATATAGTACAATTTGGTTTTAACTTTGCGGGACAAAAAGGGGAGAGAGTGAGGGAGAGAGTGATAAATTCACAGATTTACACACTCAGTGGAAAACACACTTAAAAAGGAAAGGGGATGTCTGGCCCCATGGACTTCTTGCTCTAGAAATCCACTTCTGTTAGGAATCAGAAGAAATCCACTTTTGTTAGGAATCAGAATCCTTTTCCTTCATGAAGCACCACTGAAGCACACCAGATTTGTCATGGGTGCAAATTCCCTCCACACTGTCTGAGCTCTACCCTCAAAAATGTCAAAGCCAGAGTAGTCAAGAGCCTTCTTCAGTGATTGATAGGAAAGGTCAATCTTGCAAAATGATAATGAAATCATATCATATTCTGTGGTGACAGAATAACAATAGCTAACTTTTAAGTGTCATGCATGTGCAAGGCACTGTACTAAATGCTTTAATGATAACTCATTTAAGGGAAAAAAGGAGGAGATGCTGAGAATTATAAATCATGTATTGAGTTATCTCAGTTACTAAATGATTATGGGAATCCAAAAAAAGGGAAAAATCAAAGAGGAGCTATAGGGGTTTTGCAATATGTTAAGTTGGCTTGGGTGAACCACAAATTTGTTGACCAACAAATTCCCTTTCTTGTACGTTTCAGGTTGCGTTAGACAACCAAGGAGGTTCTTATTAGAGATTTGGAAGGCAATCCTTTTATAACTCAGATACACTGTTGCTGGTCGTCTTGTCAGCATGAGAGTGGCTGAGCCTTCAATGGTTCCACCTTTCCCTGAATCTTCCAACTTTTTTGTGTTCCCCCCACAGAGGTGGGATGGATCCTCCCACATGAAAATTTGGTTTAGACATTGAGACTACGTATGCACAAGGAGAGAATGAAGAGGTCTGTTACTCAACATATGAGGTTTTCTGGGGAGAGCAAGGCAGGCTATCATGGAGGTTGGAAAATGGCTTCAGAGAGCACAGAAAAGAGATTCACTTGGGGTTTTATGGTGGTTGGAGGGTGAGGCTGTGGTATTAGCTCCTATACATGTGCTGGGGCTCATATGGCTTGAACTTCCCACATGTACCCAGGGCAAGAGTATCCAGTCTTTCTTACCAGCCTGCCAGGTATGAGACACAATGGGGAAGAGGGAGTGGTAAAACTTGAAAGCTACTAGCAGTCAAAAAAAAAAAAAAAAAAAAAAAAAAAAAAAAAAAAAAAAAAAAAAAAGGAGTCAATCTCTCTAGGAGAAGCTTCTTTGATTCCTGACCACATGTGAGTGTTTTACCCCATGACTAAGGGCCTTGGCTGTTGCAGAGCACTCACAGCACCAAGATCGGGGACGATGAGAACAGACACAGGTTTCCATGTATTCTTGTGGGTTTCACCTCATGCTTGTGGGTTCCAGCTTGATCTTACGCTCCCCCACCTTACATCCATCTTCCCTTCAGGAATACCTGAACTGGGTGGACTTTGAGCTCTAGCATTAAGGGCAAAGCGACAGCCTTAGAGAGAATACTTAACCACCTCCATCATTGCGTATGGCCAAATCCCTGAAACAAATACCTGTGTGTGCGCACACATGTGTAAACATTAGTGCTTCTGCTTCTCTGACTGAATTGTGACTGATACAGAAATCCAAATCCTAATAGTTTGGGGGTGGGAACATGGTTCAAGAAAGGTTTGGCATCTCTGACCACAAAATACTCCCATTCTATATATTTAATGGTTCTCATGGGGCTCCTAATTAAGTATCCAGGTGTTTAAAGCCCCTAGTCCTACACTTCTACTCTGCATTGTAGCCAAACTGGGCTGCTAGCAGTCCTCTGACCAGACAGACATATTTACGTAACCAAAGGCCCTAGCCAATCGTCCCTGTTAGAAATGATGAACTTATTTGTATGGAGGTATGTGTGTTCTTTGGATAACCCTCCACCTCATCAGCCTCATTTTGAAAAATATGACTCCATGTGTGTAACTGGTGAGATTTGTTTTTTCAAAGAAAGACTCTCTCTATATATTGAGCCTCTCTCAATTACTATTTTTGTTAGAAACTAATTCTCAAGGCCCTCTTCACAAAGCATACTTTCTAACTTTTAGATCATAGGGTCTGTGTCAGTCATGATATCTACATATGGATTTCTTCCCTTTCATTTGTGTCTCCTTTTCCTTATTTAACATATCAAATGCCACAGCAATTTCCTACGATGCCCAATTTATGCCAAGTGAAGATTTTTCATACTTGAAGACAGGACTTAAAAGTGCCAGCATTTAAAAGCTTAAGTTCTTATCAAGGCAAATGATTATAGTCATTTGTGTAATTCTTGTTGACAGTTTTCTTTGACTTTGGTCTCCATGTCATAAAAATTAATGTCTATAATTTGCTTTATGTTCCCACAGAGAGGGACAGCAAAAGAAAGAGGGAAAATACCCGCTCTGTTAGAGAGTGTGGCCAGAATTGATCATGTCAGTGAAAATCCAGAATAAAATTAATGCAGCTAAGAGGCAAAGAAAAGGATGGAATAAAAAAAGCATTAAACAAATATACCAGGGGAGAAATATAAACTCTACAGAAGACAGGCTTGCTAATAAAAAGATAGAGGACTAAATTATTATGACTCTGGACTTAGCTGAATGATTGTGGTCATTTTTCAATTCCTGTTTACCAAGTCAAATTAGAAAAATAAACTTGCACAATAAGAATAACGGAGACACTGGAGAATAAGTACTGGCAAAATGCAGATGGGGAGTATGTAGAGTAACTGTGCACATAAACATCTGGTCTGGATGGTATGCATTCCAGCATAATAAGAAAATTAGCAAACCTCTATTGAATTGCTTCTACTTGTCTTTAAACAAAGCACCGTAAGATTAGAGGAAAACAGACGTATCATTCCACAGAGCAGGTAAGAATGGCTGAGCCAGCTATTGTAATTCAGAAACTCTACTTTAGCCTATAATGAACAAATATAATAAGATGAAAAATCTTTAAACAGCTAGAACACAATGGGACCGTAAGCAAAAGATAAGATGGGCTTACAAAGAAAATAGCACGTTAGACTGAAGTCATAGATTTTTGCCAACAAATTAGAAAATCAATGACCAAAGGAAATGAAGTAGATGTTTCATAATTGGCCTTTGGTGAAGCTTGTGACAAAATCTCATAAAATTCTATTTGTTAAATTGGTTTGAATTGGCTTAGAGATGAATATAGTCATCTGGACTGAAAATTGGTTGCCTCGTTGAAGGAATATGCCTAGAAGACTCTGACAAGGATGAGTATTTATATTTTTCAATGCTCCTAGATTTTCCTTTTTCCTTTCAAGGCCTTGAGGAAAATGAGGGTAAAGTTACAGATTCAGGCACTACCCATATGCAGACATTAAATTTTATATTTTTAGCCAGCTAAATGGTAGTGTGTCCATTTGAAGAACACAGATGTAGAAGGAAATGAAGGAATGGAGTAAAATGAAATATTTCTGATAAAGACATGAAGTATAAAATTTTGGCTGTTTCTGATTATGTCTGTGCAAACAAACTGAGGTAGGGTTTTGTTTGGGTGGGTTTTTTTGGTTTTTTTTTTTTTTTTTTTTTTACTTTACTTTGGTTGAGCTATCATCTGTACATGTTCTGGATTAAAAATAGCGGGGCACCTGGGTGGCTCAGTCGGTCAAGCGTCCGACTTCGTCTCAGGTCATGATCTCATGGTCCGTGAGTTCAAGCCCCACGTCAGGCTCTGTGCTGACAGCTCAGAGCCTGGAGCCTGCTTCGGATTCTGTCTCCCTCTTTCTCTGCCCCTCCCCTGCTTGTGCTCTGTCTCTCTGTCTCAAAAATAAATAAAAACATTTAAAACAAAAAACAAAAAAAAAATAGCTAGAGTATAACTAAGAACTTAACCCTTTAGTGATCCTTGGACCTTGAATGATCTCACCAGCTACTCTTCCTACCCGCACCAAAAATCATCCTTGTCAATGGAAAGAGAAGCTTCTTAAAGACATACTTCGTGTGACAACTAATGTTAAGAGCCCTGCTCACTCAAGCCAGGTAACAAGGAGAGCCTAGAGCTTGCTGATCCCCTCTGATCTGACAGGTGGAAATGAGTAAGGGACAAATTTTGTCAGGCAGTATCTTAGGGTGTGAATGGGGGCCTTTTGCTCACTGGGACAAAAGCAATGAACAAATAGCATGATTTTGTAAGATGCCTAAAAACTAGGTCACCTAATCTGATACAGAAGGTAGGAGAAACCATGGAAATGGGTAAGCAAAGTGGCAGAGAGGAAGGCTTGAACTGGATATTAAAGGATAAGCAGGAGATGATCTGAGATTTAGGAAAGAAAAGCAGGGGAAAGAATGTTCCAGGCAGAGGGAACCTTACACACAAAGGTACAGAAGCAGGTACAGCCTGAAACTGAGAGCAGCTGCAGGTAATTTGTTAGATTGACTCTACCCCCTGCCACCAAGCCACTACCACTTAAAAGTTTTAGTAATGTTCTATTGTGCACAGGATAGTGGGGTAGTAGAGAATCCCTATTATGGTCTATAAGATCTACATGAGAGGCGCCCGGGTGGCTCAGTCGGTTAAGCATCCAACTTCAGCTTAGGTCATGATCTCACAGTTGGTGAGTTTGAGCCCTGCATCGGGCTCTGTGATGACAGTTCAGAGCCTGGAGCATGCTTTGGATTCTGTGTTTCACTCTGTCTCTGCCCCTTCCCTGTCCTCTCTCTCTTTCAAAATTAAATAAACATTAAAAAAAAAAAAAAAAGACCTACATGATCTGGCCCATATCTAACCTTGCTGCTTCATCTTGCTGCATCCTATTGGGAGACAATTCTCCATGAGTCAGTCACGTTTCTGCACTTCTTTCAAGGAGAAGTATTAATGTCCTTTTGTTCCAGAGTATCTTTTCAAGGATGATTGTATAGGTAACCACCCTGGAATTTAGAGATAGTTTCTCTCTCTGGAGCAGAAGGCAGGTTTGCTCACTGTCTAGTATAATAAAGACAATATTTCCCTCCAGACCAAAGCTCAGACGGGCTTACTTCCTATTTTAAAAGATTCAGGTTCCCAAGCTCAGGATTCCTCAATGGTAACACACATTCACCGTGTGTTCAGCTCCACCTTGGTCTCTCCACGTTGCTATGCTGAGACCATGGCAGTGGCAGTGGCGGTGGTGGTGGAGGATGCACAGTGGAAGTGGATGATGCAAATGTGAAGCTCCTGCTACTTGCTGGGTCATGAGTAATGGAATCTTATCTCTAATCCCAGAGTCTTGTATCTTCTGTCAATATCCATAGATGTGACATGCTACTTTGTGTATGTGTAGAGTACAATCTCGAACCCATCACAGCTCTTGACACACTCTCATTTTCTGAACTCCAATCACACTCAACATTATTAGACATCAGAAAAATGCAAATTAAGATAATAGAGAGCTACCACTACATACGTATTAGAAAGGCAAAAATACAAGATAGTGACATCATTAAATGCAGGAAAGAATGAGGAGAAACCAGATCACTCATACCTTACTGATGGGAGCATGAAATGGTACAGCCACTCTAGAAACAGTACAGCAGTTTCTTAAAAAAACTAAATATGCAAATATCATACAATCCAACCACTGCACTCTTGGACACTTATCTTAGAGAAAAGAAAACTATGTTCACATGAAAACCAGTACATAAATGTTTACTGCAGTTTTATTCATAACAGACAAAAACTGGAAACAGGATACCCATATTTAATATGTGAATGGTTCAACAAATTGTAGTACAACCATACCGTGGAATACTACTTGGTAATAAAAAGGAACCAACTTGTTACATGCAACAATTTGGAGAAGCCTCAAGAAAGTTATGAGTAAAAAAAAAAGCCAATCTAAAAAAGTTACACAATGCATGATTCCATTTATATAACACTTTGAAATGGCAAAATTCTAGAAATGGAGAATAGATAAATGGTTTCCACAAGTTAGAGACAAAGGCGGGAACATGGAGAGAGGTGGATGCTGTTAGAAAACAGTGGCATAAGGGATCTTTATAGTGATGACACTGCCCAGTATCTTGACTGCGATAGGAGATATTTCAACCTATATATGCAATAAAATTATATAGAACTACATACACACACACACATATTCACACACAAATGAACACAGGTAAAACTGGGGAACTATGAATAAAGTCAGTGGATTGTATTAATGTCAACATCTTGATGATGATACGGTGCTATGGTTTTGTATAATGTCATCATTGGGGGAAACTGAGTAAAGAGTACATGGGCTCTCTCTGTGTTATTTTTTATAAGTGATGTAAATCTAAAATTTTCTCTATAAAAATTTCAATTAAAAACTTCTGGGACATGCCAAAGATTTTTTTTTGATAAGAAAAAAAATCTATCAAAGTGTGTTTAAAGGCAGAAACAGAAAAAAGATGAATCATTTCCTATTTATACCACATCAAGCCCAACCAGTTTAAGTCACTGTTACAACATTACATAATTCCACATTTATTTCTGTGTATTTTGATGGATTCATTTTGCCTTATTATACTACAAGCTTCTTTATGTCAGGGCTATATCTGCTTTGCTCATTATTTTAGCCCTAGGGCCTGACAGTTATTAGGTGATTAAACATTGCTCAATAAATTAATGAAGGAAATTTTAAGAGGCAATGTTAATGAATCAGAATTTCACAACCATGAACATAACATTTTAAGTAGTAACAATGTCAAAGAAAGTGCCAGGACAACAGTGGACCAAGTGTACCCAAGTGTCATACTGAGCAGGGTTCACATTCTGCCTCTGCCACTTGTCTGATGGGTAACCAGGCTCTCTAAGTTTTGACTTCCTCATCTCTGAGGCATCCCTTTCAGTGGCATCCATCCTAGAGGTTGCTATGAGAACTGAGATTGCATAGGTGAAGCACAGTTCTTGGAACACAGATGTTCAATAAATGCTGCTGCTTCTTCTACTAAAATTATTGATTCCACTTTTCAAAACTCATGTCACCAAACCAGTTGTTCCAACTGAAGAAGGGAGACACTGGTCAGAAGGCTTTAGACCGATAAAGAGATTTTTTTTCCCAACAAGTGTTTCTGTAGTAAAAGTGTTCTGTAAGTATATTATTCCAATGAGAAATAAAAACAATGAACTAATTAAATAAAAACATTAAAAAGTTTCATATTCACCCAGATTCTGGGTCATAAAATATATCTTAACATATTCTTAAAAAAATAGAGATCATTTAAATATGTTCTCATCCCACAATAGGTATGAGAAATCAATAACAAAGATAGTTAAAAAATCCCCCAAATATCTGAAGATTAAACAACACACTTACAAATAACATGGATCAAAAAGGAAGGTATAAGACAAATGAAAAAGTATTTTGAATGAAATGAAAATGAAGACACAACTTAATCAAAAACTGTGGGATTGTGTGAAAATACTGCCCTAAAAAAACTTATAGCATCAAATGCATATATGAAAATTGAAGAAAGATAAAAAATTCATAACCTAAACTTCTGCCTTAGAAGCCAGAGAAAGAAGAATTTATGCCAAAAGCAAGCAGAAGAAAAAAAAAAATAGTAAAAAGGAAGAATCAATCATAAAAACAGGAAAATAGAGAAAAATCAATAAAATCAAAAGCTGGTTCTTTGGAAAGTACAATAAAATTGATAAGCTTCTAGCAAGGTTAACCAGAAAAAAAAGAGAGAAGTCATAAATTTAACAGTATCAGAAATGAAAAAAGGGTCATCACTACTGATATTGGGGATATTAAAAAGATAATAAAGGAATATTATGGCCAACTTCGTGTCCATTAATTTGAATACTTAGGTGAAATGGACCGATTCCTTGAAAGACACAAAATACTAAAACTGACAAAGGAGAAATAGATAATCTGAATAGGCCTGTATTATTAAATAAAAACTTTCTAAAAATAAAAAGCACTAAATCCAGACAATCTCACTGGTGAATTCTACCAAAAATTTAATGAAGTCATGACACAATTCTCTACGATCCCTTTCAGAAAATAAAAGTAGATGGAACACTTTTCAACTTATTCTATGAAATCAGCATTAGCCTAATACCAAAACCAGATAAAGTCATTACAAAAAAGAAAAGCTACAAACCAGTATCTCTCATGAATATAGATAAAAAATCCTTCACAAAACATTAGCAAATAAAATATAATTATGTATAAAAATAATTACAACATGAACAAATGGGATTTATTCCAAATATGCAAGGCTGGTTCAAATATATATTAAAATCAATATAATCCACACAACAGACAAAAGTAAAAAAATATATATATGATCATATCAGTATATATAGACACAGATTTTTGTAAAATCCAACACAATCATGATAAAAACCCTCAGCATACTAGGAATAGAGGGGAATTTTCTCATCCTAATGAAGATAATATACAAAAAATGTTATAGGTAGTGTAGGAGCCAATGGCAGGTCACCCCAAGATGAGCCACTTTGGCATGAAGACTATTTCAAGTTAAAAAAGTAATCAAAACCCAACAGATTCAGGAAAAGCTCTTCACTGCCCCCTCCACTGCCTAAAAAGCATTTAGATAGAGGACCTGCTCCAGGAAGAGAGCTATCACCATAGATAACTACATTATGATATGAACTAGGTATGGTGGACAGGGAGGATCCTAGCAAGCCCTGTTTAATCATCCTTCTCCTTGCCCCAATTGTTTCTCAGTGGCCCAGCAAACATTTGTTTACCAAACATTTACTTTTTTTCATTCTTTTTGAGGATTGCATTCCTTCCCTTGGAAATCCCTGACCCATATCCCTTTTTCCTTAGTTCAGGATGGCAAATATATATCATTTTGCCTGTCTTTGAAATTTCCATGTCTGTGTGGTTTCTTGTATGCACACTATTAAATCAGATTTTATCCTGTCAATCTGTTTCATCAATTTGATTCTTGGTCTGGCTAGAAGGATCTAGAAGGGAACAGGTCATTCTTGCTCCTTGACGGTAACATCATACTCAATGGTAATATACTGAACTCCTTCCACATAAGATGAGGAACAAGGCAGTGATATCCTATCTTTACTGATCGTTTTTAACATCATCCTGAAAATCCTAGCTAGTGCAATAAGACAAGAAAAGGAGACAAACAGTAGAATAGAAATTGATTTAAAAGACAGAAATAAAACTTATTCTCAAGTGACATGATTGCCTATGCAGAAAACCCTAAAGTATCCGCAAAAGGACTCTTGGAACTGATAAGCAAGTTTAGCAAGGTCATGGGATACAAGGTTAATATATATATGTCAATTACTTTCCTATGGATCAGTAGTGACCAACTGGAATTTGAATTTCAAAAACAATACCATTTATAATATCACAAAAAATGCAATACTTAGGCATAATTTAATACATATATGAGAAAAATTATAAAATTCTGATAAAACAAATCAGAGGAAGATCTTGGAAAATGGAGACAAAATCCAGGTTCATGGATTGGAAAACTCAGTATTATTAAGATGGCAATACTTCCCAAATTGATTTATAGATTCAGTGTAATTCCAGTCAAAATCCCAGCAAGCTTTTTGTAGATATTAATGAACTGATTCTAAAGTTTATATAAAAATGCAAAAGGCCTAGAATAGCCAACACAGTTCTGAAGAAGAACAAAGTTGAAGGACTCACACTGCTGATGTCAAGACTTATAACAAAGCTACAGTAATTAAGACAGTTGTGATCCTGAATAAAGAACAGATTCATAGATCAATGGAATAAAATAGTTTAGAAGTAGACTCATACAAATATAGTCGATTGATCTTTGAAAAAGGAGCAAAGCCAATGTAACGGAGAAAAGACCATCTTTACAAAAAGGGTGCTAGAATAATTAAAAGTCCATATGGAAAAAAATATCTCTGCACTCTTATAGCTTTCACAACAAGGAACTCAAAATGGATTACATACAAATGTAAAACTATAAAAACTTCTATACAAGAGCAGGGGAGAGGCAGAGAGAGAGAGAGGGAGAGAGAGAATCCCAAGCAGGCTCCTCCACACTTTCAGTGTGGAGCTGACCTGGGGCTTGATCCCACCTACCTTGGGATCGCAACCTGAGCCAAAATCAGGAGCCAGACACTTAACTCCCTGAGCTACCCAGGCACCCCAATAAAAAAAAAATTCTTAGAGACACATTTTCACTTTTAGCCACACAGTCAGGAGTTTCTCATTCACTTCAATTGCCTTTAACATTAAATATTAATTATTACAACACCATAATTACTAGTGTAGCTTCGAGCATCAGCAGAATGCTTAGTGTATGTAAGTGCTGTGCTAAGCATTTCATAAAAGTCCTTCAGTTGAATCCTTACAGCAACTCCATTAGGTGGATATTCGTATGTTTCCCATGCTAGGGGTGGTAACTATGAAGCTCAGAGGATTTAAGCAAATTGCCGTGATCACATTGCTGGTAAGGGGTTCTAATTTCCAGAGCAATTTAACTCCAAAAATTCATATTCACACCTACTTTGCTACATTTGCAAATTTCACTGACAGCAGTTTACAACCTCCAGGAATTAAAACAAAATAAAACAAATAAAAAAGCATAAAAGTAAACAAATGAATAAATGCCAGGCCAGCAGAGCAGCCAGCCAATTGAGTAAAGTGGCTTTGAATTCCTTATGCATTTCCCACAACAGCTTTTCACCATTGTACAGATTGCTAGTCCCCAATTGTGATCTCATTACAAACAATATTGGTTGCTGAGATGTAGACCATGCTCCCTATCACTTACTCATATTCAATTAATCTCATGAAAACCGGGAGGGGAAAAAAAATGCTATGCCTTCGGGGCCAGAAAAATCTTAAAGGTTGTTACTGTCGACAAACTCTATTCTCGGAAAACCAGGCCACACAAGGTCCATTCTAAATGCCTTTCCTCTTGGAGCAAGAGAGAGTCTTAGGACAAAGAAGGGAAGAAGTACCCCGAAGAAATAGGTTCATCCTTCATTTTGTTTAAAAAGACTTGCATTTGCCTGTCTGTTTAAGAACCCCCCGTGCGTTTGTCAAGCAGGGGCTGTGACTGATGGAAAAGCAATCTCACACTGAGATTTGTGAAATCTCGCACTGCTTTTCTGGCATTTTTAAAAAGGCAGAAAGCTCACAGCAGGCTGAACTGGATAGTTCCTTGCAGGTTAAAGTTGGAAACCTCTGAGGAAAGTATTTCAAGCTCTGTCTGATGTAAAAACCGGCACCAGAGCTTACTTTTAATATGGAAAATCATAAATCGCTGGAATAAATGCCTGTTTGGGATAAGGCTGGCCGCGTGAATGGAACATGGAAAACACATACATAATTTTGAGTAGAAAAAGCGAACACATTTTCTAACTTTGAAAGTGCTGCAGAATGTTAAGCCAGGGTTCAAACTCTATGACTTCCCCTACCCATCAGCTTTCATTAATTGTACTTTCAAAGACTCACATGAAAGGAAGGCATAACCTCTGTGATCAGGTTCAGATTTCAATACAGATTCATTAGCTCCACTTTATGGATTATGTTAGTTGAGGTTTCTCTATCCCTGTTTGTGTTTTGTCCTCTGATTTTCCCAGGATTGAGAGAAGTACGTTAAAATCTTCTTTTAGTAGGGTATCTATTTCTGATCCCTAGTAGTTTCTGCTTTTTGAAAGTTGTTGCTGTGTTATTGGAGGCACAGATAATAATAATGATGACTTTTGCATCTTGTGATTTTCAGTCTTTAGTGTTAGGAAATATCCTCCTTTATCTATTTTAGTATTGGGGGGCTTAATTCTATCTTGCCTATATCAGAACCTTTGTTTTTTTTATTGCAATTGCCTATTTTTTTATTTTTAAACTTCAAAATCATTCCATTTTAGGCATGTCCCTTTTATTTTTTTTTATTTTTTTTTTCAACGTTTATTTATTTTTGGGACAGAGAGAGACAGAGCATGAACGGGGGAGGGGCAGAGAGAGAGGGAGACACAGAATCGGAAACAGGCTC
>NW_024412417.1:28259164-28362783 GCF_014898765.1 Herpailurus yagouaroundi | reverse complement strand
GGGGGAGGGGCAGAGAGAGAGGGAGACACAGAATCGGAAACAGGCTCCAGGCTCCGAGCCATCAGCCCAGAGCCCGACGCGGGGCTCGAACTCACGGACCGCGAGATCGTGACCTGGCTGAAGTCGGAAGCTTAACCGACTGCGCCACCCAGGCGCCCCAGCATGTCCCTTTTAAACAGTGGAGAGCAAGATTTTGCTTTGGTGGACAGTCAGAAAACCATTTTTTTTCCTTTTGTAATAAGCGAGGAAAGCCTGCTATGTTTATTAATATGATCTATATGTCTGGTCTCTGTTGTGTCATATTGTTTTATGATTTTTTTTTTTGGTTGTTGAACATAGAAACTTGTTCACTGTGTGATCCTTTTCTTGCCCCCTCCAATTTTTAACATGCATACTAAAGTATTGGG
Source organism: Herpailurus yagouaroundi (assembly GCF_014898765.1). Classification (NCBI taxonomy): domain Eukaryota; kingdom Metazoa; phylum Chordata; class Mammalia; order Carnivora; family Felidae; genus Herpailurus; species Herpailurus yagouaroundi. The sequence continues at coordinate 28,362,376 of NW_024412417.1, read as the reverse complement.
TAGTAAAATGATACAACGTCTGAGATTTTCTTTAGAACACTTTAGCCATCAAATGTGGTGGTGGGCAAGGAGAAGTAAGTACAGATAACACTGATGGCTAGTGAAGCTGGATATTGGGGTTCATTGTAGTTTCCACTTTTATATGTGTTTGGAAATTTTTGTTTTTAAATACAGTTTGCTTTTAAAACAGTTATAAAAAATAATTTCATCTTTTTCATGTTACACAAAGTTTGCATGGTTTTTATTTACTTTTATAATAAGCCAAGTTCTATCTTCATGAACATAGACCCGAAATAATGAAAACTTAAGAGCTTCATAAAGAGAAGTGTTAGTCTCTAAATCAAATAAAGACCTCCTCTATTGCCTCAAGCACTGCAATAAATTATACATACTGTAAATGAGCACAGCTTCTTTTAAAGTTACAAGAAACAATTTTGTCTTTGTGAGAGTTTTATAACTACATCCAATAGCCTATAAAAAGCCTCTCTTGATGTGGTTCCCATGGTGACAGGACATAATATATGTGTCCATTAAATTTGGAAATGTAATGAAGTGTAATAAAAATCTACTTCAGAAAAATACACTTCTCAGCATATTTTTATTAATTAAAATATTGCATTGAGCATTTTTCATGTCTGCGTGCCTGACAGCAAATGAAAGCTTTGCCACATATTAACTGTGACTCTTGAGTTCCATCCAATATTAATTGGTACAAAATAGGAAAGGCATTTTTGCAGAGAAAATATTTTGACTGGTGGCCCAGAGTGATTAATGGATAAACAGTTATGCCTCTTGAACTGTGCATGTACCATTTCAAATGCCACCAGCAATACGGATTCTGACATTTGTATCCACAGGGACAGGAACAGACTAGAAAGTGAGTATCGTTAATCCTTGAGGAAGAAGAGAAGTTCCTCATTGCGGACTCCCTACCAGAGCCCTGCCGAGAGTATGTGACCATTTTGCTTGTGCGGGAGGCAGGGTATCAGAAAAGCAGTTTGAGAAAATCCTGCACAAATTCAACAAACAGGAACACAAGCAAGGGCCACCAAAGCCATCTCAGTACACAACTAGAGGCACAGAAGTTACAAAAAAAGAAAAAAAAAAAGTGGGGGATGAGAGAAGAGCTGAAGAGTAATGAGCAAATCACTTTCATCTTCAACTCTCGATAGTTAGAATTTTAAGCAGAATAAGAGGAAAGGAAGGAGTCTTACTCTCAGGACGATTACTCAGTCATCTTCAAATAAGGAGAACATTCTCAACTACCACCCATTTGAAACCCTCTGTGTGTCCTCGCAAATTAACAATATCCGAATGACTTTGACTACTTGAAAGCACATGCAAAACATAACTGGGGGAAAGTGTACATAGCTCCCACTCACCCCTAAAATCAAGAAGAGTATGAATTGCCTCTCATATATGACATTAATCTGAGAGACATTTGCCTTTTGAGCTCTTCTGTCGTATTGCGATGTAATATCTACAAGAATTGTTCACTGACCTGGTTGCTGTTCCATGAAGAACCCGATCAATCAAACCACACTGAGCAAACACCCAACTAAAGAACTAATAAGTGGGACTCACTATGTCATAAACTTTCTCTCAAAAATATTTTGTAAAAACGCTCTTAAGGGGCGCCTGGGTGGCGCAGTCGGTTAAGCATCCGACTTCAGCCAGGTCACGATCTCGCGGTCTGTGAGTTCGAGCCCCACGTCGGGCTCTGGGCTGATGGCTCAGAGCCTGGAGCCTGTTTCCGATTCTGTGTCTCCCTCTCTCTCTGCCCCTCACCCGTTCATGCTCTGTCTCTCTCTGTCCCAAAAATAAATAAACGTTGAAAAAAAAATTAAAAAAAAAAAACGCTCTTAAAGGAGGGGTGCTTGGGTGGTTCAGTTGGTTAAAAACCGACTCTTGATTTTGGCTCAGGTCATGATCTCAGGGTTCGTGAGTTCGAACCCCACATCTGGCTCTGCACTGGCAGTGTGGAGCCTGCTTGGGATTCTCTCTCTCCCTCTTTCTCTCTCTGCCCCTCCCCTGCTCATGCTCTCTCTCACTCGCTCTCAAAATACATAAATAAACTTGAAAAAATACACTCTTATAGGATTCCCATTACATACCTACACCTCAAGACCCTAGATACATTTTCTGGAATTACAGAAAATACCTGAAAAAAAAACCCACTGCTCCCACGTAAATAGAACCATACTCAAAAATGAGAGGAAACATTTGGGCACCATATTTATACTAGACTTGTCACTGAGGGCAGAGTATTGGTATTATATCACTATTAGATGGTACAGATTTGTCTAGCCGTGGCAGTGAAAAGGCAGTTGATGGCAATACACAAATGTTTGTTCTTCCAAAGCAAATTTCTTTTCTTCCTGGTTCAGGAGGTTTTTTGGAAGTTGGAAACTCTGGGTGTTATACATATATCAAGGCAAAATGGAAAGAAAAAGAAGTGAAGAAAGGCCTTCCAAATCTGGAGGCTCCTGGGGCCATGGAGCACAGCCAATTCCCAAAGCTACTCCTTACTTAATGAGGCACCTTCCTTTCTCTAATCATGGGAGGGATTCTCTACCCAAATACATCAGAGTACTCTGCGAATTAGAACTCTGGTCAGGCTTCCCTGATTCCCAACACATAAACTCCAGCTCCTGATTCCCAACACATATACTCCAGCTCCTGCCTGTTCCAGAGTTTCTCTGAAGTGTTCCCCTAGCCCCTGATGCTTCATTTCACATTGAAGCACTACTCAGATTGTCTTTAATGGTGTCCTTCTCTGTGCCTGTGCACCCATCAGACTGTGAGCCCCTTGATGGTGGGAAATGAATTTTACTCTTTTCAGCATTCCACACTTGAGTACTCAACACAAAAATGTTGGCTTATATAGATGGAAAAAGTCTTGAGGATGAATTTTTAAAATACTGTTTACATATGCACACTGATTCTGTCAAATTCATAATGGCACACTTCCTCCTTTGCACCTCAAGATCACATTGTCTGGATAATAGATACAGGAGGATGTTTACATTGTTCTCGGTACTGGTTTAACTCTTTGAAATATTTTAAATATTACTAAATTGTCAACTCTGAATATGGAAAAAGAGAAAATATACATACTGAGTCTCTACCTCTGCCTACTTGTACCCATTTATTTATTTTTTTTCACAGTATATTTTTTGAGCACCTATAAAGAATTGGGTTTGTCCTAGGCATTGGGCAAGGGGAGTAGTGAACAAATAGAAATGCCCTTTGCACCCATAGAGTTTATCTTCTACTGTACTTGGGGAAAAAAACAATAAAATAATAAAACAGAGATACCAAGCAAACTCAGGCTGTAATAAGCACTTACAGAGAACAATAAAACAGATGATGTAACAGTGTGGCTGGAAGGAAGGAGGCGCTATTTTCAGAGATGGGCAGAAAAGGCCTCTTTGAGGTACTCCAACCAGGATAAATGCAGAAGAGTGAGGGAAGGAAGTGGGGTAACCTATGAGGTCAGAGAGTGAGCTGGCGCAAGATTACGGAAGGTCTTAAAAAAATGTTGCAAGGAGTTGAGATTTTATTGCAGTGCCAAGAGAAGCCATCAGAATGTTTTAAGTAGGGAGGGGACAAGAGTTTACTTTAGGGAAGACCACTATGACTGTTGGGTAGACAATGGAATGTGCTCTGCCAAGAGGTGAAGTAGAGGACCCCTTATGAAAACTGGGCTACATTTACTCGACTTCATTCTAATGGTTCCCAACCAGGGACACTTTTGCTGCTAAAAGGACATCTGGCAATGTCTGCAAATATTTTTGTTTGTCACAACTAGGAAAGAGGTGGGTGCTAGTGGGCAGAAGCCCCGGATGCTGCTAAAAATACTATGATGCACAGGACAGCCCTACTCAACAGACAACTATTCATCTAATGGTGCCAAGGTTGAGAAATCCTAATTTGTCCTATGCAGATCTGCTCTTTGACCTCTGGGTTGCATGACAGAAGCAACAGAAAAAACAAGTGAAACAAATTCTAAGGTGTGTGTGTTCATAGGAAGCAAAGAAGCAAACTATGGAGGGGAAAAAAAGGCCCAATAAGAAGAAACTGTAAAACTAGACTCAGAGTCACTCCAAACATGGAGCCATCCACTAGCCCCGCCTTGTGTGCCAAAAGCAAAGACACTTAGCTCTTAACACCAGCTGACCCCCCCCCTTAATTTCTTATTGCATCATCGACATGGTGAACTTCGAAGATGGAGAATACATCCAGTTATTTTTTTTAGCTTCCTTTAATTAAACTAAATGCCATTCCATTTAGACTACATTAACACTGAGAAAGTCTTGATGAATGGCATTTCTTGTCCTTGGATGTATTTTCCCTTCAATAAGTTGATAATTTGCCTTCAGAATTTGATAATTTTATATTAGTGATTGGGATTAAAACTGTTCTCTATGACAATACCTGGTCCTTTTCCATTCATATGTCTAAAAGCAGAGATAGCATTCCACACTGGACAGCAATGCCATATGCTGATCTAGGTTAAGCTGGATTTTTTTTTCCATGAAGAGACTGATGCAACAGGATTCTCCCAACAAATTATTACGCTGAGTCTCAGAGAAGGTTTCACACTCTAAGGGAGCCCCTGGGATGCTGTTATTACTCTTTGAAGGACACTTGACTTTCACCGAACATCTGCCTTGTTTAATGTACCTCCGCTAAATGTAAGCACCTGAACTGAATATGTTAACCAAGGAAAGCAACTAGCAAGAAACCATTCTGAAAACCCTGGGACTTTGCAGTAGGCTACAATACAACTTAGATCCTCAAAAGAAAATCCTTAAAAATAGGTTTCAGGAGTTTCTTTTAAAGTCTGTATTTTCTGAACGGTAATAATGAGTGAATATCAACAGAAATGAATGGAAAAACAAAGATTATATATTTACATTCAAATGTGAACATTAGACCTACTGGAATAAACAGATTCTAATATGAGGCAATCCATAGGCAGACAAATATATTTAACAATTAAATACAAGTTAATACCAGTGAGGGTGGCAGGATAGTTACTCTGACACACTACTGGGGCAAGGTTACAAATTATTACCAATAATTATTAGTATTATAAAAATATTTGTATATTATTATCTGCATAATTTGCCTTTGTAGAAGCATCTCACAATAATTTTTTGAACAGTTTATGCTGTATAATCTGATGGCTACCCTCCTAACTTCCCTTCTATCCTAAGTGAGTGATCAGAGAAGAACACAAAGATTAATCAATGAGGGTACTTGTTGCAGAATTATTAATAATAGTGTGAAATGGTAACAACAACAACAAGCAATTCAATTATGAATTATGGTTAACCTCAATTAGGAAATATTAGTAAGTCATTAAAAATGAATTTTTTAGACAAACATTCAGGATACTAGTGTACCCCTGGACCTTCAAATAGTGCCTGGTACATGGTATTACGCCCTCTAGATAGTTGCCAAATGAAAGAATATAACTTTAGGGGAGCCTGGTTGGCTCAGTCAGTTAAGCATCCAACTTCAGCTCAGGTCATGATCTCAGAGTTTGTGGGTTCAAGCCCCACGTCAGGATCTGTGCTGACAGCTCAGAGCCTGGAGCCTGCTTCAGATTTTGTATCTCCCTCTCTCTCTGCCCCTCCCTTGCTTGTTCTCTCTCTCTCTCTCTCTCTCTCTCTCTCTCTCTCTCTCTCTCTCAAAAATAAACATTAAAAACAAAAATTAAAAAAAAAGAAAGAATATAACTTTAAATGGAAAAGGGTACAAAAATCACTTTTTTCAGTATAATCCACATTCTCTTATAAGCATACTTTAGATAGATATAGATAGGGAGATGGACAGACCTGTACCAATGCATAGAAAAAGATCAGAAAGGAAATACTCAGACTTTAAAATGGTTATTTTGGGGTGGTGAGTTTACACATCATTTTTATATTCTTCATTTCTTTCTTTATTTTAAAAATCTTCTACAATAAATATTCACCATTTTTAGAATCAGAGTGATCTTTTTAAGCGTACATGAGAAATACAAATCACTATACCTTTTGGTGGTGTTTCTTACTGGACTTGACTCCACCTCTCTAATAGGTCTTTTAAGTGTTATGGGATCAGTCAATTAATGTAGTTTAATAAACATTTGCTGACACTCTGTTAGGTGTCTTCCATGATCTGGGGACACATGAATAGACAATAAAATTCTTACTCTTAAAGATATTACAGTAAATACAAAGTTTTATTAGTTATGTTTTTAATATAAAGATAATAGAGTTAGGATAAAACAGAAGAAACCTTCATAATGGAAGTAAGTGGGCACAGGCCACCATGAGAGAGTAAAGGCAAAAAGAGTCTCTTTGCCAACCTGAGGGAGACCAGTTCTAGAAGCGAAGGAAAGGAAATGAGCACAGGAGGAGACCAAGTTGGCATGCGGCCAAGGAACCAAATGAGACAACACCTGAGATGTGAAGTGAACAGACAGCAAGGGTAGCTTTGCTTTTTGGTTTGTATTCTAGTCACATCTTCGTTTCTACCCAAGGAGAAATGATAAATGACATGTCTATTGCCTTCGCCAGCCGTAAGGCCAATTTATCCACCCCCCTCTGCCTGACTTTGTCAGTAAAACCCCCCTCTCTTGGTTATATCTCCACAACCCTGATCATTCCATTCTCCACTTTTTCCACATCTCCAAATCTTCCAGCTTTCTTCCCTGCCCAAGAAACACATTCCATAATGTTTTTGACATTTTAAGACAGGGAAAAGCATTTTAAGACAGGGAATTCATGACTGAAGCTGCATAGAGGATCAGTTCAAATAATTAAGTAACTAGTAAGATGGTAACTTTCCAACAAGACCCCCGCAGCCCTTCTCTGCTTATTGTCGTATAGGGCATGAGTGATGGATTACCTTAATACCAGGCCCTTTGCATCAGTAAATACCAAGTCCAATGGGAATAGCCCCAGGTAAGAAGTATCTCCAGTAAGGGTCACACCAACATACACTTTATTCAACAGCCACAGATACAGTATTTACCAATCTAAGACCATGTGGCCAATAGGAATTTCATGCATTTTGTGGTATAGTGTATAAATATGCAACTAATGGGGACATTCTTTTAATTTTCTTTTTTAAACACAGAGTTCAGAAATAATTCAAAACATAAAGCAGCATAACCAATATGTGGACTACAGAATGCTAGTTTCATGGGATTATAATGGATGTTATAAAAAAAATGAGGATCCTGGTTAAAAATTCTGGGAAACACTAGGTACGACAAGTGTCTTTATCATTAGTCTTGAACAAGTCAAGGAAAATTGAGTTTCTCCTAGAAAATGATGAGATACATAACATTTCCCAAGTTTATGTGACCATAGAATCTCTTTGCACAGGTTATTTTGCAGGTCTAGAGTTCTCTTAGGGACCATACTTTAAAATTTAATCATAGTACCACATTAGATTTTAAAATTACAGAGGAGAGGGTGGGTGATGGGTATTGAGGAGGGCACCTTTTGGGATGAGCACTGGGTGTTGTATGGAAACCAATTTGACAATAAATTTCATATATAAATAAAAAAAAATAAAATAAAATAAAATAAAAAAAATAAAATAAAATAAAATAAAATTACAGAATCAGATTAGATCTCTAATCTCTGTCAGGAGTGATTTCAGAACAACTGTCCTCAATAGTGTCTGCACATTAAAATCACACGAGAGAGGCACGTGGGTGGCTCAGACGGTTAAGCATCCCACTTCAGCTCAGGTGATGATCTCTGTTACGATTTCATGGTTCATGGGTTCAAGCCCCACGTCAGGCTCTGTGCTGACAGCTCAGAGCCTGGATCCTGCTTCGGATACTGTGTCTCCCTCTCTCTCTGCCCCTTCCCCGCTCATGCTCTGTCTCTCTCTGTCTCTCAAAAATGAATAAATACGTTAAAAAAATAAAAAAAAATAAAATCACATGAGAAACTTAAAAAATTTCCAATGCCCAACCCTTACCTCAAATCAGTCAAATCAGAATCCCTGGGGCGAAGACCAAGGCATCAGTATTTTGTAAAGTTCTGAGGGGATTATAATGGGCAGCTGGGTTGAGAGCCGCCACCTTTGTGTCTCCTACCAATGCAGGACGCTCTTCTTTTTTTTTTTTTTTTTTTTTTTTTTTAACGTTTATTATTTTTGGGACAGAGAGAGACAGAGCATGAATGGGGGTTGGGCAGAGAGAGAGGGAGACACAGAATCGGAAACAGGCTCCAGGCTCCGAGCCATCAGCCCAGAGCCCGACGCGGGGCTCGAACTCACGGAGCGCGAGATCGTGACCTGGCTGAAGTCGGACGCTTAACCGACTGCGCCACCCAGGCGCCCCTGCAGGACGCTCTTCTTAAGGCATCCCTGGTATCTTGGTGTTCTAGCTTTTCAACACGGTGAGCCTCTGTGGCCCCTTGTCACAGCAAAACATTCCTCTCCTATGTTAAATACAAGATGAAAGCCACTGTGTCTAAGATAACATTTATCTCAGTAATATCTTATATTGCTAAAACTGTAGGGCACATGCTACATTCCTATCTCCCATCAGTAAATGAAGGGCCTATTTTATTTTTGCCCCTTAGTAGTTTGAACATAGCACTCCACATAAAATTCCCACAAAGGGAAAAACAAGCCTCACATTTATTAATAAAGTTCTAACAGCAAATATTGAAAACCTGATATCCAGACAGAGTACAGAATATTAACTGTGACATGTAATATTTAAGGGCAGAAATTTTTTATTAATATTTATATACCTAATATGTACAATCGAGAAGTCTAAATAGCAGAGATGCTTTTTGCATTATGCAGACACAGGCCCAGTGAATCTCTCCAGCCTCCAGGGCACAGAGTAAGACTGCCTTGGAGGTGGGAGCTGACACAGGACTCTTTGCCAGACTTTGCCTTGGTAGGAGCCTTAATTAATTTTATTTATAGTTCTACCAAGTACTGCTCTGTTTCTTCTCATTGAATTACTTGGAATGCATGTTTAGTTGTAAGGCAGTGCTTTTGGTTGAATAGTGAAAATAAAAATACTTGAACTCCAGGGACTCCAGCCACACAAATAACCATTCAAAACTTGGAACCTAAAATGATATGCCTTTGAGTGAACGGAGCAAAAACCATTCTCATAAATGATACCTTCCAAATCACTGTCCCCAATTTGGGATGAGTCGTGATGCTATAGGCCATTCTGTTAAAATGTGTGAACAGTTATACTTCTAGCTACCCACGGATTTCATGCAAAATTTGCACCAAAGAAAACAAAAACATCTAGTGCTTTATCCTTAAAACTGAAAAGGTTTATGACAAGGTAGTTACATTATTTATTTGAATAATAAAATAAAGCCCAGTATCAACCTGACTTGCAAACCAGCTATCTGATCTTAGAGTCACTAATCTTTATTTCCTTCATAATCCAATTTCCTTTATTATTTGCAATGCTAATGACTGTTTTGATTAAAGAATTAGGGATAGAAATGATAATGCTGTATAATTAAGTATGCAGATTTGGAGCTTTTTGCTTTTAAATGCAGTGTATTCAAAGAGCTAGATCTTGGTACTAGATAATTTGTGAAATTATATATTGCATTAATAATGTGCTGGAATAGTTAAGGGGCTAAAAATTTCACGATTATCCCACACCCAATAGTTGGTGGTCCATAAATATACCAAATGAATCTAAGTAGGCCTTTAGAAAATCCAATTTATTGAATTAAGTATGAGTTTTAATAGCCCAATAAAACATAACTGAAAGAAAAATATTGCATGTTACACTGCCCAACTTCGGCATAGCAATTCATTGAATTTTATCTCTCAACAAAAAAATAAATACTATAATTATTTTTCATGACAAATTTGTATCTAATTTAAATGATACTCCTTTGTGAACCTGAGAGTTTCTATGATAATGGGGGAAAGCTATCTTCTTGTTAGGTGTTTTAAGACTGAAATATAAAAGGAGCCTCAGGGAATGTGTAGCACTTATGCTAAAGAAGAGGAAAGCAGCTGAGAGGCTGGGGCAATTTACGGCTGTGTTTAATTTTGTGGTTGGGCTGCTGTCACACAGAAGAAGGACTGAACTTTCTCAGAAGCTTCTGAGGGCTGCAGAGCAAATAGATAGTCTGTAAAACAACTTATGGAAATCTTTTCAAGCAGTCAAAATTATTTCAAGAATGGAAAATCCCCAAAAGGAAGTGAGTCTTTCATTAAAGAAGCAATCAAGTCCACGCTTGAAAAACACGGGCAGAACTACTTGAAGAAGAGGTCTGGCATGGGAATCAGGAGTCAACTGGATTACTTTCAAAGTCTGGTTCTACCCCGAGGTCCTAGAGTTTTCTGAGATTAATTACAGCCAATTGGGAAATATTAAAAAGTCAAGGAATTTAAATGAATTATTTAAAATACCAGAAATCAGAATCTAAAAGGAAACTTTTAACTCAAGGTGCAGGCACTGGAAGACACACAGATTTTTGTAATTAAATCATTCTCTATTAAAAATCTGTACAAGTATTGTCATATTCCTCTCTCTCTCTCTCTCTCTCTCTCTCTCTCTCTCTGTGTGTGTGTATACATATATATATATATATATATATATATATATATATATATATACATATATATATATGTATATATATATATGGAGACTTTTGGGGAGTGGTCTTTTTTGATATTTCAAACTGAAATCTATCAACTATTAGATACCTACATGCTTACAGTTGCTATCCCTAGAATGCAAGGTCATAGATGATTTTTAGTTTCTTCTTTTTGTTTATGTTAATATATTGGTTTTCTTCAAAGGTCCTGTTGGGGTGCCTGGGTGGCTCAGTTGGTTGAGCGTCTGACTTTGGCTCAGGTCATGATCTTGTGGTTCATGGGTTTAAGTCCCATATTGGGCTCTGTGCTGTCAGTGCAGAGCCTGTTTCTGACTCTCTGCCCCCTCCCCCCTTGTGTTCTCTCTCTCTCTCTCTCAAAAATAAATATACATTTTTTAAAAAGTGTCATTTTTAGGGGCACCTGGGTGGCTCAGTTTGTTAAGGCTCTTGACTTTGGCTCAGGTCATGATCTCATAGGTTGTGAGTTCAAGCCCCACATCAGGATCCATGCTGACAGTGTGGAGCTTGCTTGGGATTCTCTTTCTCTCTCTCTCTCTCTCTCTCTCTTCTCCTCCCCACTTGTGCTCTCTTTCTCTTTCAAAACAAATAAATAACTTAAAAAATTGTTTAAAAAAAGAAAATAAAAATAAAAAAGGGTCATTTTTAATTGAGAATTAATAAATTTCCATAAAATATTAGATGTTTTGACTACATGTGTACATTCAGAGAATAAAATTAAAAACTCAGACACTTAGATAATCCTTCATCAAAGCCTCCTTTTGACCTTAGTTATCTGGGTATTATGTAAAAGAAAAAGTTTAAGAACCTAAATTAAGGGCACCTCGGTGGCTCAGTAGGTTAAGCATCTGACTTTGGCTCAGGTCATGATCTCGTGGTCCATGAGTTCGAGCCCCGAGTTGGGCTCTGTGCTGACAGCTCAGAACCTGGAGGGATTCTGTCTGTCTCTGACCCTCCCCACCTCATGCTCTTTCTCTTTCTCTCTCTCCCTCTAAAAAATAAACATTAAAAAAAGAATGTAAATTATAATTATCTAAATTTGTTCTTTAATTTCTCAGTGAAATAGCCTATGTATTCTTTCATCTGAAAGCTCATACGAATAAATAAAATCAGCATTCTGGACACACTTTACTGATAGAGAGCACTGTCTTAATATCTTTCATAATATAATTGTACACTGAGGGGTATTTTAAATTTCATAATATTTTAGTTTAAAATTAAATCATTGTTGATAATTATTTAGGATTATAATAGCAACAACTGTACTATAATCATGGGGGTAAAAAGGTACCAAGATTTAATTCTGGTAAAATTAAGTATTTTACCAAGCTATTAGCATTGTAGTCAAAATTAAAGCAATAGCCACATGGTGCAAGTTCAGAGAAAAAAAATACGATTTATCTGCTGCTCCCTGCTAATATTAAGCAAGAGAACTTACAGAAAAAAATCCATAATATTTGCTGTGTACCTACCATCTAAGTACTCTACTTTCAAATTACAGCTGTCTTCATTTAAACGTTGTAACTGACAGTTAAAGATATCACAGAAGGCCCTCCAAAGGGATTCAGGCACCATAATTGCAAGATTATTTGAACCTTCTGGAAACCACTGCATTGGATAACTCAGCTTCCAAATGAAATTTCTAGTGTCTACCAGCCTTCCTCAGTGTGTAACTCAATTTGTTGTTTTAGGAGACTGCAATTTTGGCATCATGCCAAGGAAACTAGTGTGCCATTAAGAAAAATATGATTCTCTTCCTGTAGGGATAGAACCATACACACAGGTGAGCAAACAGCTAAAAGCAGCTACCGTTGAGGAAAAAAAAAGGTAGTGACACCAATTCCTTCTGCGAGCACTTGCTTCATTCTCTGAGTCCGTATCCTTCCTCCCACCCATACTCAGAGACAATTGGTCCCCTCCTGCAGACTCAGCTTTATTCTCCAGGCCCTATGACCAATTTGATCCTTCATCAGAAACCATTAAAAAGCATTTAAGTTGACTCAAACTTTAAGTCAACTTAACTCTGGCCTGCCATTGGTCCTTTGCCTAGTCTGATATGAAGCCTTTTCACCAAGACTCCCATCTTTCATTTCTGTCCTGGTCAATGATTCCTGCCTTGTTCTTCTGCACCTAGCCATCTGCTTGAAAACCAGGTCAGGAAGCCAGTCTTTCTGACGCTGGGACCCAACACTGCCCTTGTGCTTGAAAAAAATTGAGGCTCGCACATGTTTAAAAAGTAATACAGTCATGAGCATGTACATGTATGCATGTGCAAACACACAAAACTCTTTTTTTCGGGTTAAATGTATCTGTATCTCCCTATTCCATTGAATCAAACACTCTAAATCTCATCTGTGCCATACTAGATCCCATTTATGGGGCTTGTGTAAAATAGTTCAACCGTTCCCTTTCACAATCACTGCAACATCTTTGCTTTGGGTGGTACAAGAGGTAAATAGGCATGTAGCCACCATTCACTTTCAGAAGTGTGGTTTAATCTGCATTCCCTCACTTGCCTTCCCAGTACAGGATACTAGTGGATACCCCTAGCTGGAGTATCCACAGCTCTCCTTTCACACCTCTGCTTTACTAAACATATTTAGGATGAAGTCATAGACCATAAGGCAAAATTGCTTTGGGATCTTGGTAGCTTCCACTACCACCAAGAAGAATCCAGAAACACACTTGTGACACTGGTGGATATCTGGGAGAAATGGTTATTTTGCATGCACTACAGTATGGTTGGGCCACAGTGATTTACTTTGTAACAGGTAGAACAAGAAAACTGCTCAAAATTGTTCTGTTGATGTATAAAGCATACCATCTGCTTTGCTGCTGTCTATTAAGTCTCTAAGAACATTAGAAACAAAATTTGGAGTTAGCTTGAACTAACTCATTTTAAACTAAATTATTTTGGGAAAAGCAGGGAAGCACTGTGCTCTCCGAAGGGCTGAAAGCAACTCACGTGGGGAATTTTTACACCAAAATGATAACATAACTGAATCCCTTGAAGAGCCCAGTTGAGAACTGACTTTCCTGGCAACTCTTGCCTAGATGATTTCATCTTGTCTCATGGATTAATTACAAGCTCATGACTCCTACATTTAAACCTTGAGCCGGGGGCGCCTGGGTGGCTCAGTCAGTTGAGTGTCTGACTTAAGCTCAGGTCATGATCTCACGGTCCCTGAGTTCGAACCCTGTGTGGGGCTCTGTGCTGTCAGTTCAGAGCCTGGAGCCTGTGTCAGATTCTGTCTCCCTCTCTCTCTGTCCCTCCCCCACTCACGCTCTGTCTTTCTCTATCAAAACATGAATAAACGTTAAAAAAAAAAAAATTTAAACCTTGAGCCCAAACCTGTCCCTGACCTCCAGGCTCACTACCTAACTGCCTCCTCTGTTACCCTACATGGATGTTGATCAAGCATCTTACAACAAACACGTCCAAAATGGAGATAATGTTAGTTCTGAAATCTTTCCTTTCTTACTAAATACCACCTCCATTCTTCCAGGTATGCAGGTCCAAATCTCGATTTCTCTCACACTCAACCTATTAGCAAATCCTATAAGCTCTTCCTTTTAAATACCCAGAATTTGATCCCTACTTACCATCTCTACCATGACAATTCTGCTGCAAGCAGCACCATGTCTTGCCTGGACTAACACAGCTTCCAACCTATGGATTCCCTGCTTCCACTTTTGCTCCTGCATGTATTCTACACAGAGCAGGCAGAGGAAGCCTTCAAAAAGGTAAGTCGGATCGTGTCACTCCTCTGCACAAACCCTTGCAGTGGCTGTTCAATCCATACAGCATAAAATCCGGATTCTTCACCAAGGCTTATATGAAGCTAGCTGGTCTACACCTCAACCTTCCTCTGTCCCTCACCTCCATTTTTCTGCTGATGCCCCCTATCACTCTCCTCCTTACCCACTCTTTTTCAGCCACAAGGGCATCCGTGTTGCTACACCAAACACACTCTCATCCCCGGGACTTTGCCATGGTTGTCTGGAACACTCTTCCCTAATATCTGCAAGTCTTGTTCCACCACTTCCTGTAGGTCTCTGCTAGTATAACCTGAAGGATGCCTTTTCTTTTCTATATAAAAGCATGTACATAATAGCATGTCACACCCATATCACTCCTTGTTGCCTAATCCTGCTTTATTTTTCCTGATAGTATGTAATTTACTTATTTATGTACTGCCTGTCCTCTCTCAGAGGATGTAAATGACCTGAGGGTAGGGACTCTGTATTCTCAGCATCAAACAGTTCCTGATACAGAGCGGGCACTCACTATGTATTCGTTGGTTGATTAAATGAATGAAGAATGTACTCTTTTGTCCCTACTCTCCCTCATAATGGAAGCCTGCATGTTTGTACATCCTTGCACATCATCTGGAACACATCAGACCGTGATCCAGGCTTTCACAACGTCCCAAGGATGGAAAATCTGGAGTTAATCATCCTTTTCAAATTGGCACTGCCCTATGGGCACTTTATCATCCTTACCCCTAAACTGCTGGAAAATCCAGATTGAGCAATGACAATGTTCTCCTCAGGAGCCATTTGCTGTTCATAAAACTCTAAAAAATAGCATCTATGGAACAAAGAGTCTGATGCAATGTTAGAGATACATTATCCTGAACAGCTAAAGATGGCTTCCAGGAATAGGATGTACCACGTAATGGCATAATCGCCTGTCCATTTCTCATTAAAAGGGGCCTGAAAGTGCACGGGCACCAAACATTTATTTCTAAAGCTTTTTTGTGAAGTTGTTCTGATAGATGGATGTGAGTGTGTAAATGAGAATAGAATAGAATTTCTAATAACTTAGAAAATCCTTAAGATACCACATCCCTTCTGAATGTGCAATTAGAAAATAAGGCAGTGGAAAATAGAGGGAAGAAATTACTGCAGAGAAGACAGCAAGTGAATTTTAGACAAATCTTACTTTTTCAGAATGGAGTAAATGATTAGAGCAAATATCTTATTATATTTTTATGCATTATGTATGTAAAGTGCTTGAGTCAGAGGAGGCACTATTTAGTAGTTATTATTTTATTCTCTGTGATAGTGGTTATGATCACAGACTTTGAGGTCAGATCCACAAGGGTTAATTCTTAGGTGACACTTACACCCCATGGAACTGGACCAGTCACTTAGCATCTCTGATCTTCCATTGTCTTATCTAGAAAGTGGACATAACACCCTTCATCATGGAAGGACCAAATAAAATATGCATTTAAGAGAAAGCATATAATGTAGCATCTGGCATATAAATAACAATAACATTTTTATATGAATAATAGGTAAAATGGCAGGCATCACAGGAAGAGATTGAGAAGAAAGAGGGGTATCTAAAGGATGTTGTGCTTACTCTTCCATTTTTTCATGTCTCTGCTCAACTGCGTATGGCAGGAGATTGGAAGAGGTGCTAACAAAAGAAAAGGCTTGGACTCCTGTTTCTCATAAAGTATGGAGCGGGGATCATTTCCTTCTCTTTGCCAAGTGATTTGCTGCCTGCCTTCACACTAACTTAACAATCTTCCAAGGGTTTGATAAGGCCACTCTTCCCTAGGAAGCTCAACCTCTTAGAAATAAGGTGGGCATATCCTTTGTCACTGCTCCAGTCCTGCCAGTTCCTCCCTTGCAGGGAGGTTGTAGGTTGGCTCTACTCATGACACTCCAATCCAAGTATGTTTGACTAGTTTTCCGGCACCTTGTCCTCTGGTTATAGAAGACTCCTCATTCCTCCCTGAAGAAAGAGGCTGGTCACAATCCAGCCTGTGCATCACATCCCTGTGAAAAACCTGCTGTCCTCCCCACCAACCACGAACATAGATGATTTCTGACTCCTTTGCCTCATCTGTTTGCCTTATTAGAACTACATCATGCCTTCTAGAACCTGCATTGCCACTGCTGGTTCATCTGCAGCACAGGTTAGGATCCGACAGACCTGATGTCTACTTCCCACTCCCCATTTGCTAACCATGTGACCTTGAGAATGTTATTTAATGTTCTTAAGCCTCAGTACCCTTATCTGTAAAATGGAAATAATCATATCTGAGAGGATTATTCTAGGAATTCAATGAGATCATGGAAACAAATGTTCACTCAGTGCTATCTCATGACAAGTGTTTTATGGGCACAGTGCCTGGCACATAGAACTCCGTGAGTCATCAAAAATATATTTATAAAGCATTTATTATGTGTCCGGCATTGTAGTGGGAGCTTGCGGTTCAATAGAGGAAGTAACACTCAGTTCTGGTATTCAAGAAGCTCCAAGACTATCACTGGGGTGGGTGAGAGAGTGTTGGTCGGGAGAGGTGGGGTAGAGCAGGCATGATGTGGATGGATGGACAACAAAAGCTGCAATCACACCACAGTGTGGTAGGTGCTATGACGGGGTGGGATTATAAGGGACTAGGCACCCTGAAATCTTGAAGGGGCAGAAAGGAGTTTTGGGATTCAAGCTGAAACCTCAAGGGTGACCCGTAATTAGCCACCCAATGGTGGAGGGGGGCAACAATAGAGGCAGGAGAGATGATAAGGTTGGCGGGTAGGTTGGTGCTAGGGGAGGCGGAGGATGAAGGATATTCTTGGCAGGAAATGTGCAGAAATCTGGACACAAAAGAGAGCATACTGAGATCAGAGAGCCAAAACTATGTCAGTATGGCTCAACATAACGAAGATAACCAATAATACTGAATAAATTAACTAGCTAAGTAATTGGTTAACTGGACTCTCCACCCTTCCTACCCTCACTAAGCTCTGATCGCACTTTTCTGCTCTATGTTGCATACATTTAAAGACATTCTCACATCCAGTGGGAAATAAGGGCTAAGAGCAAATTCTCGGACTCAGACTGCCTACGCTCAAATCTTAACTCTACTACTTACTAGCTGTGTGACTTCAATTACTTACCTCCAGTTTCCTCTCTCATAAAACTGAGATAAAAATAGTGCCTTCTGTGGTTACACGGATTTAGTTATTAGCATGGCAGCTGACCCAGAGTAATCATCCGATAAATGTTATTAACATGACATATACTCCTCCGTAATTTTCGCTGAGTGTACTTCTTGTCTCCTCACCTGACTGCAAGCTTCTTGGGGTCAAGGACATAGTCTTCAACATTTTCTCTTCTCTGATAGGATAGAGTGGCACTGGTTTAAAATGCTCAATAAACGTGTGCTGACAGAGCTATATTAGCTCAGGCAGCATAGCAGAATGCTTAAGACTGTGAGTTCCAGAGCTAGACGTGCCTGGGCTCATATTTACAGCTCTTCCATTTACTGGCTTTTTGACCTTAGGCAAGTTACTTAACCTCTCATTGCCTCAGTTTTCTCATCTGTAAAGTAGGGATCATCATAATAATGACTTCACTGGCTAGTTATGAGCATTTAGTGGGTAAAGCCCTTAGATTAGGGCTGGTATTTAACTAAGAGCTGGTATAGTTACTATCATTCTCTTGTATTTGTAGCATCAGAATGAAAAATTGGAACTGAGGTGGGAATTCAAGATGTCTAAATATGCAGCCTATCTAAAGATATAATGGAAATTAGACACGTATAGTTTCTATGTATTTCTGTAAAATCAACTGCACATATGCACAAATATTCACAACCTCATTATATTAAAAGTAACAGTGTCTAATGTAATAGGTCATGCATAGATTTCCTTCTGTTTCATACCTGATTTTGCCTTATTAATCTTGAGTCACAGATTCCTGGCTTTAGCACAACCCAAATAAGAGACTGGAGGGCTTCCCAGAAATAAGAAACCAAACAACAAGAGACCAAGACCGCATCTTAATATCCTGATACCAACAAATAACAAAAATTACAGCTTTAAAAAGTTAGATATTAATGATTGATCCAATCCTTAAGAGACTCTGTGCAATTTGAACCATCAAAGTCAGTTCTACAGCTGGATCAAATCCACTTACCCATCCCTGATTTAGAGCTTATGGATTTTATTCTTCTAAGGATCTGTAATCCAAATATCTCATTTAGGGCTCACGGGGGAAGATGCAATAAAGTGTACAGAATGCTAGGAATTCAAATGGGGAAATTCCTAACTCCTTAATTAAACTTGCAGGGATAATGCTTTCTGCATGAATCAGATTCATAAAAGTATAATAACAACCATAGATTTATAGCTGGACAACAGATATATGTCATGCTCTGAGTTACAGCTGAGAACAGAGTTTGTTAAAGCTGAATTATGGCAAATGCCTTCAACTGAAAAAACGTATGCATAAAATATTAGCCATGATACACACTTAGAATACTCTGCAGTATAATAAAGACAGTTTCTTTTAAAGGTTATAAATTAAGAATGCTTCCTTTCAAATGAATTACAATTACCACGTTCTTTTTAAAAGTGGCTGAGCATGTATCTTATGCCTAATTCCTATTTAAAGGATATATCCTTAACCTTAACAGTTGCCTATGTAACTTTCTCTAGGGTTCCTGGATTACAGGCACACAGCTACTATAAAAATGAGAAAGAAATACACCTCAGTCATCTCAATTGATAATTATTGTGCTTGCTACCAAGCTGCTTCTTTGATTCAGTGAACAGGTTTGCAGGTGTTTGGAGCACTCCCCGCCCCCCCCCACCCCTTCCTTATTATTTTAAGGAAATCCAAGTAGGACTGCCTAGGCAGTAAATATCCCTTGGACAACCACCATGAAAGTATACTTCTTCTTCCAAGCCAGGAAATGAGAATAGAAAAATTTTCAAAACATTTGAAGGTACATTTTCATTAAGAAACTTGGGGATTTGAGCTCATAATTCACCCCTTCAGGAAAGAGAATTTATAGGATGGAATACGTGATCCCCCCTCACCCCAAAGCCAGTAAGAGGACTCTCTCACTTAGCTGGTAGATGATGGAGTGAGTTCTGGTACTTTCAGTTGTCAGATTTGCAATAACATTTAGTCTTTGCAAATTACTTTACCAACTCCCAAGATCATCAGTCTGTAGTTTTTTCTTCCCCCTTGAAAGTTGGCTTTGGTTCCTACTGGTCTACTGACTTGAGTTATTGTTGAATTTATCCAAAACTCATCAGCTTTTGCTTCATCAACTCTCTTCCAGGACATGAGCCACCACTTTAAGGTTCTTTTTTTAAAAGGAGGATAAATGTATACATACATAATGCTGTTTACTAAAAAGATACTCTCCAGTTAATTAGATCTAAAACTGTATCTTGCTTTAAAAATTGCTATTCTTTGAAGACATTCAAGATTCTAATTTTGTATGTTTATCCAGCAGCTTGGTGGGGGGGGGGGAGTTATGTAATATAAGTCTTTTCCTTTCCCTGTGTTACCTTTTTTTTTTTTTTAACTTTTTCCTCCATGTTTGTGGAAAATTTTGAAATGGTGGAAAAGATAAAGAACAAAATATAAAAGGTGCGCCTGGGTAGCTCAGTCAATAAAGTGCCTGACTCTTGATTTTGACTCAGGTATTGACCTCCAGGTTTGTGAGATCGAGCCCCGTGTGGGGCTCCATGCTTATAGTACTGAGCCTGCTTGGGATTCTCTCTCCCTGTCTCTCTCTCTCTCTGCCCCTCCCCTGCTCGCTCTCTCTCTCTCTCTCTCTCTCTCTCTCTCTCTCTCTCTCAAAAATAAATAAATAAAATTTAAAAAAGAACAAAATATTTTTAAAAATATTCCTAATTTCAATACCCTGAGATAATTACCATTAACATCTTGACATTTCTTTCTAGAATTTTTCCTATGCACCTTCTAACAACATTAGGATCATAATATGTGGCGGTAATTTGACATACTGCTTTCAAAATGTAACATTATATCTGAGAACGTTTCCATTTCCATGTGCTTTGAAAACCCAATTTTTTAATGGTTGTATAATACTCTGTAATGTGGACATGCCTTAATGAATTGAACCATTTCTATTAAGTTTGATATTTAAGATATATTTAAATGTTCATACTTATACTCAGATTCTTATTCTCATCTCTAATTATTTCCTCAGTTTCTACAAGTGCAAATATGGTGTCCAGAGATATTTTAGAAGGTTATTTAGCACAAACTGTTTGCTGGACACCAGTCCTTTAGGAATATTGGCTTTATAACAGGCAGGTACTATTGTTACCCTTATTTTACAGATGAGGAAGATTAAGTAATTCCCCACAGTCACACCACAGAGCAACCGAGCTTTGAATGCAGGTAAATGGTCCTAAACACTGTGCCAAGCTGCCTTTTGGGAAAAGTTGCAAGGCCTTTGATAAACATTGGCAATTTTTATAAAGATGCTACCCTATGCAGCTACCTATAAAAGCACACACCTCACCTTACATCACCTTAAATCCACCAACACAGGATATCATTGTTTTAAGTATCTGTCCCAAAATTTTAGATTTTAAATTTGCATTTATTCAACTCAGTCCCTTGTTTCTGAATTATATACGTATGTTTGCTCTTCAATAAAATAGTACTGTGAACGTAATTGGAGCTCACGCCATACTTGTAGATTGACTGATTAACTGACAGATTGAGAACAAAGGATAATTAATTCAAGTTATTATCAAGAAGTACTGATTTGGACAACTTGAATACAGGCCAGCAGTCTTGAAAGAACAGGGTGTCCATCTGAGCCAGTAAAGACAAGGCAAATATGCGTTGGTACAAAAAAACCACACACCATCCATTCTTCCACTAAGTGGGGTTCTGTTCCTAACTCAGACACAAGCTGAAAGATGATCCTTCAAAGAGTTTACCACTTCTGAAGGGTCAGACAGAAAGCAGTTGGAAAATAACAGGATGGTATCCAGTCATGAGCTAAATGAAACAGAAATGGTAGGGTAGGTCTGAGGGGGGAGAGAACTCACAAATGCCTGACCCAGCGTGGAACCCCAACAAATGCTGAGACATCATCTTACACAATTGTATTGAACTGGGGAAGCACATCCTTCTGAGAAATAGCAAGCCCACTCTTTCGGATGAAACCTAACTCAGGAAAAGTAGAAATGTCTGCAAATGGCAACAGTTTTAATTGCCTTTTATTTTTAAGCAGGAAATGTAATATCTGTAACCATACCTAATCATTTTCTTATTATTACTTCGGTTTCCTGGAAGTGGTTCATTTTGTTTCATTTTATGTCAAAAATGTAGAAACTACATAACTAGGCTGACTGTATGCTGTGCTTCTAAACACATTTTGAGTTTGAATCAGATATATTGATGTTTATGTAAGTCGCCTAATTATGAAATGTGGCTTGTCTAGTTTACTTTGTAATGAAGTATTCTTTAAAATGAGAACTTATTTTTTTGTTGCAGAGGCTATTAATAGTAGCTTCTTAAATACAGAACTACTCATGCTTGTGGAAACATGGGCTTACTTCCAGACACTTCTTCAAAGCAAATTCTGCATTAGTGTAAATACTGTACTATGTATTATGTTTTTCAGTTGTTAAAAATGTAATTATAAATTGACTAAAAAATTTTAAAACATTGTGATACAAACACACCCAATTTCTTTCACTAGGCACCAAAAACACAATGCTTAAACCTATAAAATTTGCAAAACCCACCTGTGACACACAAAAATGCAACAAAATGTATTGGCTCTAAAATAAGAAAATTACAAAATAGGAATTAATACATTCCATTTTTATACCTACAGAATGCAACATTTTTAAAAGTTTATATCTTTTTGAGAGAAGGTGGGGGAGGGGCAGAGAGGGAGAAGATCCAAAGCAGAGCCTGATGTGGGGCTCAAACCCACGAACCATGAGATCACAACTTGAACCAAAGCCTGACACTTAATCAACTAAGCCACCAGGCACCTCCAGAATGCAACATTTTGTTAGCTACCCAATGACAATTAAATCTTATGATAGTTACATATAAGTTAAAATGTACCACTTCTCTTATTAACATATGTTTTACATGATTTGAGACTCTAAAAACAAGAGAACCTAAGACCTGCAAAGATCTTAAATTGGTCCTCAGTTTGAAGAGGCACTTCTGGGGGCACCTGGATGGCTCAGTTGGTTAATCATCAGACTCTTGATCTAGGCTCTGGTCACAATCTCGTGGTTGTGAGATTGAGCCCCGGCATCACTGGGCTCTGTGCTGGGCACAGAACCTGCTTAAGATTCTCTCCCTCCTTCCTTCCCTAGTGCATGCTTGCTTGGTCTCTCTCTCTCCTTCCCTCTCTTTATCTGTCTCAAGAAAAAAAAAAAAAAAAAGAATTGAACAGGCACTTCTGTCTGATCAAGCTGTTTTCAGGCACTCCTCTATTAAGCATGGCTCTCATTTCTCCATTAAGTAATGTATATAACATACCTAAGGAATATTTAAGATATCAACAGGTATTATAAAATTTTTACATCTGTCTACAGCCTCTGTAATAAAAGTCAGCTGCTTCAGGCATTCGCTTCTGCTGACTATACTATTTGAGATGCTTGCAGTATAGTTTCCTTTATTTTAGTCACTGTTTAGTCTTCATTGGATATGCAGTTTCCTCCTGCTTTTTGCTCAGACCCTGGAACAAACTATTCACTGCTCCTCCCCACTGGCCACCCAGTTTGTGGTACTTTGTTAAAAACAAAAACAAAACAAAAAAACAGCCCTAGAAAACTATACATTGTCTCTAGGTTGAAATTCCAAATTCCCCAAGAAGAAAACTGATCCATCTGGGGCCAGGTGCCCTTCTCTGCCCTAATTAACCATGGTCATGGGGCAGGATTGTAACTTCTGCAGACGGAGTATGCATATGAGACAAAGGTCGGGGTGGGGTGGGGGGGGTGTCTTAGCCTGCACCCCAAGATAATAGAGCAGGAGTCGAGAATTAAGTGCCAATGCTTTGTGTGAGAGGTGCAAAACCAGGGCAGCAAGAGTGAGGAAAAGGTAGGATACCATACATCCCAGATTATACCCATTGTCCTGGTGGTTTGTGAGAGAGGAATGAGCAAATGCAGAAGTGGAGGAGTCCCTTATGATCTCCCATGAAGAGAGGCAGAGTGGTATTCTCCACTCCACACACGAAGCACCCTCTTTTTCTTTAAGAAAAACTATTTGGTGGCAAGTGAACAAAAGGTTCACAGGAATAGAAGTCAGGGCCCCAGGGTTGTAGTTTTGTATTTGTTCTTGTCTTCCATTTGGCTTAACAATTTCCAGGAAGTATCAAGTTTGGAAGGCATCTAGTTTCGGGTTTACTGACAGATGTATGTTTTTTATAGTTACTTTTGTGTTTTAATGAATATTACAAAATATCAAATATCAAATGTGCAGAATATAGTTTTAAAATAAATTTACCTAAAACACGAATGAATTATTTAAAGATTCAAATAATAGTACAGAGAACGTTGCAGCAAAAAAAAATTGTGGCGATGGTTCACAAAAGAAGTTGATTCATAAATCTGGTGTTTAATTCCTCGTGCAACATGCAAGATGTTGTGGTTCAGCCTGATCTTGAACAGTTCCAATGACCAGTTTCTCCTGCTAATCTTTACCCCACACCTCAGCCAGGTCTTTCCTCTTTTTTTTTTTTTTTTTTTGTCTTGATTCCATCTTGTGAAGTCATACTGAATTGTTCTCTTGTTTTTTCTTCATGGCTATCCTTTGAATACTTGCAGTCAGTAATCAAAACCTTTTTTTAATGTTCTTTTACTCAGGGCTAACTATTGCTATGGTCCTTTCTCATTGAGAATCTTTATATGCTCTTGTGTGTCATTTTATGAAGAAAGAGACAGAATACCCACATCTCAAGAGCATGCATTTCTCATGTAATCCACCTGGGATTGTTCCAGAAGAATAATAAGGTTCAACAACTACAAGGCTCAAATTTTTGAAATACTTACCTAAAAATCATTTCATTTGATCCCTTCTGTAACTTTGTGAGGTAGACAGGTAACACTGCCCTCATTTATTAATTAGAAAACTAGGGGATAAAAAATATTAAGTGATTTCCTTTAATTAGAAGAAAAATAATAAAATTTCTGAGCATAAAAATAGAGTCTCTATACACTAATATTTTTGTTTTCTGCTAAATCTGTTTATAGAGTCTTTGGCATCGTGAAATTCATAGCCCAAGATGGAAGATAAGACAAATGGAACCACTGGGAAAAAAAACAGGAAGGAAAACACAAAGTAAGAAATTAAAAAGAAAAACACATGTGATCTGGAGAGGGGCAGATGGACAAATCAGAAGGAAACAATGGGTATAAAAGAGGTGTAATGTTACATTTGAGTATTTTAGAGTGGACTGTCTTTCTTCATATTGATTCTTGAACTTGAGCTCCTTAAAGATAGAGCCTGCTGCTTAAGTGGTGTTAGGGAAGCCTCCAAAAAAATGAAATGAAATAAAATAAAGTAAAATAAATATATTCTCCCTAAGGAAGTGAAGAAGTGTCAAGACCAGCCCCAGGCTCAGTGACTTGCTAGGAGGAATTACAGGACTTGGTATACAGTTGTACTCACAGCCAAGATTTACTGTAGTGAAAAGGATGTAAAGCAAAATCAACAAAGGTAAAGGCACGTAGAACAAAATCCAAAGGAAACCAAATGCAAGCTTCCAAGGGACATATCCTGTGGCAGCCACACAGGACACACTTAATTCCCTCAGCAATGGGTTGCTGCAGCACATGTGAAATATTGCCTCCCGTAGAAGCTCATTGGAAACCATGACCTAAGTTTTTATTGGGAATGGGCACATAAGCACCCATTGCCTGGCACATACCAATGTTCCAGAATTCCAGAAGGACAGCAGGGATTCAGCATGAATGATACCATTTGTACAAACAGTTTAAGCACAGTGAGTCACTCTTATCAGTTAGGGGCCACTTCGGATCAGTGTAAGGAACTATTCGCCATTCAAGTTCCCAGATGCCAGCCAAGGCCACTGTTGCAAAGAAGACTTCCTAAGGATGGAGGTCTCAGGTCTACTATGCCAATATTCCTGCAAACACAGTAAATGCTTCATCAATCTTTACTACAATCTCAGGTTGATTGGGCTCTAGAACAGAGTTTCTTTCTTCCTCTTGGAAAAAGGAAGCCCAGCCTGTTCTAATAAATAAATACATCATCAGAAATACATTGGGATAATAGAGGACAAAGAGTACAGCCAGGTAGCTAATGACTAAATCCCTCTGATGGATACATAAATCTCCAGTCCCATTGATGATCCCCAAAGAACATTTCTCAGTCCCACCTGAGAGTTAGTACTGGCAACTGAATTATTTCTGTTCCTTAAATCCAACCTAAATCTTCCCTTCTTATTGAACTGGGTCTTTCTATCTAGCTATAAGAAAGCCTTCTATTTCCTGTGGGAGCTCAGATGGTGGTGGTCTTACAGATCATTGGGGTCCACGATGATGTCTGCACTGAATCATATCCAAAAGAAGTGAGATGTGGTCCTTAGATCACCACGTCAGGCTTTAAACTTTGAAACATACAAAAGTAATCGATTCAGATTACTTGAGGAAAGCATGTCAGGAGATCTTCAGAGAAAACTGAGTCACTACTTAGCTGTTCTCCTTGGGCAATTAAACCTCCAAACCTCATTTTTTCTTACCTATAAAATGAAAGAGGCAAGCTATGTGGCCTGCAAAGTCCCTTCTGACTCGAATACCCTCGGATGCAATGGGTTGCACAATACTATATACACAACACCATTGGCATTATTAAAAAGTCATGATGCTCTTGACTCAAATGCCTTTTATCGCACTCAGATGTAAGGGCGGGATGACAGAAGCCAAAGAGCTGGGGTAGAGGGGGAGTGGCATCAAAAGAAATAATTGCTGGGATTAAAAGACCATCTGAATAAAAAAAGGGGTCTTCCAAATATTCTCCCTACTCAGACACTTTTATTTGGATCATCTAGAACTACTTCTCTGTGCACCAACTGAACTCCACCCCCCCCCTTGGTTTTTAATAATAAACCAGCACATTAATTTTTTAAAACAGGAAATGATAGGGCCAAGACTCCATAAACAGCTAAAATGTTAATCACACAAAGGCTCCCAAAGCAATTTCATTCTGGACTCCTCATGGTTATGCATTACAATAGGAATTTTCATCAGAACGCTGGCCTGAGGATGGGCTGCCTGGCAAGCGACATCTACTAAAGCTTGAATCCCTGGGCCACTCTTGAAGGGGCAACCAGGACAGAATGTTCCAAAAAAGACATTTGCACAGAGGGGGTAATAAATCCATGTTGAGGTTATTAGGTACTCTGGGTATATTACCTCAATTGATTTCAACAACAGTTCATGAGGTGATAAGATTATCACGCTCAGTTCACAGATGATGAAAATGAGGTTCAGAGAAGATTATCACGCTCAGTTCACGGATGATGAAAATGAGGTTCAGAGAAGGTAGGTAACTGTCTGAAGTCAGACAATCACACAGCATGTTAGCATTCCATTGACATGTCCTTGCTGCATAAAAAATTACCACAATCTTGGCAGCTTAAAGCAACACAATTGTATCATCTCATAGCTCTTAGGGATCAGGAGTCCAGGTATGACGTTAGCTGGGTCCTCTGCTCAGCTTTCCCCAAGCTAAAATCAAGGTGTTGGCTAGGGTTGCGATTCTTACCTGAGGTTTGCAGTCCTCATCCAAGCTCACTGGTTATTGGCAGAATTCATGTCAGCCAGTAGAGGTCATATATTCCCTTGCCATATGACTCCATTAGTTAATTTATAAGTTGGTTATTTGCTCCCAGGCCAGTCAGTCCCCTCCAGGATAATCTCCCATTTGGTTAACTCAAAGTCAACTGGTTAGTAACCTAACCACAGGAGTGTAGCCTATCATATTCACAGGTGCCACCCATACTTGGGGTGGGGGAGGCAGGAAGATTGAACAGGGTGAAAGAGACAGCTAGCTGGTCACCTTAGAATTCCACCCACCATGCAAAGTCAGTTAATGGCAGAGCTAAGGTATGACTTCAGGTCCGTTTACTTCCAAAGCCATGGTGCTGCCTATCCACCTGAGCCAGTCTAGGTTGAAGTGGGAGCCTAGACAGGTACTCCCAATGGTGGCAATTGGTTCAGAAAATTAGAAAAGACAGGTGAAGCCCTAGCTGGCCTGAGTTACTCAGAGGGAAGGGTGGTGGCAAGATCTCGTGCCTAAGTTTCTGGGCAAAGTGTCATCTCTGGATGAGATCATTCTGAGATTCCTCAAAAACAAATGTTCTCAGTTGTAAAGGCCCAGACCATCAGGAGGCATCAGTGGCTACACTTCCTTCTAGATTGGATCCTCCCAAGGCTCCTTTCCTTCTGCTGATTCTTCTTGCCACATTTACAGAGCAACTGCTAAGAGCCAAGAATTTTGGAAGTCAGTGAGATGAAAAGACCAGGCCCTGCCCCCAAGATTTTTAGATCTTAAGTTTAGGAAAGGGATGAAAGTGAATAGACATAAAATAAATGTGTTCAGGGAAAAAAAATATATATATATATAATATATATTTATATATATTTATATTATAAATAAAATATAAATATTTATATAAATATATAAAGTTGGAGAAGTAGTAGCTATATCTCCCTGGGAAGACTCCACAGAGTTCAATCTGACTCTAAAGAGAAAGAGGGTGTTGAGTGGATTAGATGAGAAGTGGTGGGGGTTGGGTGGGGAGGGCATTAGAAGCAGAGGAAACAACTTCCTTGAAACTCCTCAGTGGCTCCCATTGATTCTTGAGATAAAATCCAGGGCCTGAATATGAGCTAGAAGTTCCTATATGATCAAGCTTCTCCTTCCTTTCCAGACAATGCCCCTCCTTAACACCTGTGGTCTGGATTCATCACTGGTCATTCACATGTGTGGTTTCCTTTCTTGGAATATTCTTTATCAGTATACTGCTACCACACATAATTCCCCAACCTACCTTTACACACACACACACACACACACACACACACACACACACACACACACTTTTCCTGACTTATTACTATTTATTCTTCAGGTCTTGGATTAGACATCACTTCCTCTAGAAAGCCTTCCTCAGTGCCAAAGCCCTGATTTAAAATGATTACTGTAGGTGCTCCTATAACATTGTATCCGTTACCAGCATAGCATTTATCACAGTGTCTTGTACCTGTCTCCTTGAGGCTAGTAGAAGATATAATACAACCGATTTAAGGGACCAGGCTTATCTGCTCACTCTTCCATCTCCAGAAATTACTGGTTACTTAGTAGGTGATCAAAAACTATTTGTTGTGTAAATAGACAAAGGGCACAGAGGCAATCCTTGTTCATGGAAGAAAATTAAGGGCATCATAAACTAAACGGAAACTAAATTTCTCAAGTCTTCCATAGCTTAGAGCCTGCACTGGGGTACCTGACATAAGACATTAGCAGAGAATTTATATATCTAAGTTATATATGTGTGTGTGTGTGTATATATACGTGTGTGTGTGTGTGTGTATATATATATATATATATACACACACACACACACACACACGTATATATGACATACATACCGTAAGTGTATAGCGCATGTACATATGACACATACATATATCATATATATATGATAGTACTTAAAGGAAGATCAGAGAAAAGAGAGACTGTTCTTAAAAAAATATTTAGAACTCTGATTTTCTGTTGGAATCATACTCAAGAAATCAGAATGGTTTTTCATAGTTGTCCATTCCTAAAATCTTGTTTTGGCATGATAACAAGTGATCCCCCAAAATTGCAGTGGCTTAAAGCAAAGGTTTATTTCTTGCTCACAATGCATGACCATTAACTACTCCAAATATTGGTCACTCCAGACTCGGGCTAAGAAAACATCCTCTATCCCCAGTATATCTATGGGGAAAAGAGACATGATGAATCTAAAATGCTCATCTTAGAAGTGACATATGTTCATTCCATCTGTATTCCATTAAATAAAGCATGTTCACATGGCCACTCCTGACTTCAACAGGGCATCTACATTTAAACCTCACAAAAGAAGGGGTTCTTCAAGGAGGGAAAGTGAAATATTTGACAAACGGTAATATAATCCATCACACCAGGCATCACCAGGCTTTAAACCTCTTTTCTGACATTTGGATTTTCCCTTTTCATTTGTTGGCAATTAAACTTTACAATACCACCCTGTGGTTGTAGTGAAGAAAACAAGTTAAGGTTCTAAAGAGAAAGAATCAGAATGCTCAAGTTGGGACAGTCCCTACAGTTCATAGTCACAGCACTATATTTTATGAACGCAAAAACTGGCTCAGAGAACCTGATGGCTTCCGCAAGGCAACTGTGCATCATGTGAGAGCTAAGACCAAATCCCAAAGCACTGGTCTCAGGACTTAGGGTCATTCTTCCATTTCCCACATAAGAGGACCCAACTTAATGGCAATGAATCAGACCCACAGCTTTGCACCGCATAGATATAGCTCCTGCCCTTGAACCTGATTCATGGTACTGCTGAGAGAACTCCCCCAGTGCAATGAGCTGCAATAGGGCTTTTCTCAAACCAATTCTCACTCTGTTGAGAGAGGCTGTGATTATGCTCAGTTCTTTGCCTGTTTTATAGCTTGGTACTGACATAGTGAGAACATCTACAATAAAAAACATCTATAGGGCTTTGTTTCCTTTTGTATAAATTCATTGTCTAGAATTTGGCAGTCCCATGTCTTGGTGATTTATCAGAATTAGTCGATTTAGGAAGGAGCGCCTTGCTCAACTGAAACATGTTCTCTTTATTTTACCCAAACCCTAGTATTGTCATGTAGCTTCAACTAAACTCAGGTACGTATTTTAAAGTAACAAAACAAAACAATTCTCCTCCTAAAGCCTCTCTATTCTAATCTTTATCATGCTCCTTGGTTGTATAATGAACACTATTTCTTCATCACTTTCTTCTCCAGTGACACTCCATATATTTTGACTACACAATCCGAAGGCTACCTTCACTTAGGAGTTGGTCAAATCTTAGAAATGGCAGAAAATGTAATGAAACAAAGAGCTGTTTTTAAAGATAAAGTATGGTTTATTTAGACTTTTGTCCTCAGTTTTTAACATAAGCTTTTCCATATATCGTGGATTTTATGTCCTTCAAATTGTCTATGTAAAAACAGGAGCACATACTCCAATGTTCTCAAATCCTTAAGAAAAAGATATGTGCATACTAATGCACACTATTAGCATTTTGTTTATTCTCTGATTTTTGAGTCCATTATTTTACTCTCTCTTGTTTGCTGTTTTTTGATACATTTAGGGCTGCACTTTTTTTTTCTTCTAATAGATTCACGGTATTGATGTGCAAGGCTCAGGGCTAAGAATTGAGCAAACAGTAGACATGTGGAGGAGTCTGAGGATACAGAGATCGGGTTATTCTAAGAAATGAAATAAATGTTCACTACCCACAGAGAGGTTAAAAATTTTTTTCTGACAATTTTAGGATTTGGAGTCTAAAAAGGTTGTTTTGGGGTTCCCCCACCCCTAAATTATATTCTGACACCCTCTTCTCATTTGCTGGCTCTGGGCAAAGGATACATAGAAGTAACTTATGTGGCTTATTTTGAACAGCTCCTAGGAATTTGATAAGTGAATTTACCTCCTAATGATTTGTTGTTCTGCAATTTATATCCACACATACACATATATAACACAGGTGTAGTATTTCCCTCAGGGTTCTCCAACATAAATAAACTCAATGATGTCACGTCAGACAAGAGAAATTCTTCAAAGAAAGCCAGCTTGGCATATAGAATCCAGATTATGAGGAGTATATCTGAATAGGTAGACTGTGTGCTGAAAAGCTGTTCTCTACAATGCCAGAGTGTGGAAAAGCTGAAAAGTTTGGTTACTATTCTTAGAAGACATCAGCAAGGTCTGGACAGATCACTGGACTAGGATGAAGAAGCCATCTTTATGCCCTGGAGACCTAGAAACTTGACCTGCTCCATGACTTCATTTCCACAGCTCAGTTTATGTGCTTTTGGCCATGCTAACTACACTACGACCCTTTCTCTCTTTACCTAAACACAGCTGACATAATATAAAACATATGGCCAAACACCACGATTCTATACCACAGTACCTTTTCCATATTAATTATTCTCCTGTATATAAAAATAGCACATGTTCACTATAGAAAATACTGGAAAATAAGAAAAGTATAAAAAAGAAAAATTGTATGAAATGTTACTGCTCAGACATAAAACTTCTAGAAAGTGACTTAACCTTTTTGCTTCTTAGTTTTCCTACCAAAATTCAGATAAAAGTAATGCCTGCCTCACACAACTAGTATAACAATTCAATCAGTGAGTTAGTATATGTGAATGCTTAAAGCCTTGTCTGGCCATAATGGATACTCAACAAATGTTGGCTACTATTATCTTACGTATATATAGTAAGTATAGCTTACTGTCCCCCCGCTTTTTTTAACTTAAAATAAAATACAAACTGTCTCCCCACCTTCACTGCTATAACCCTAGTCTTAAGCCAGCATCATCATCTCTCTCCTGAATTACTGCAATGATAATTTACTTTATGTCCTCAGTAGGACCTACAGTCTAGTCTCCATATAGCAGTTAAGATCATTTGTTACAAATATAAATCAGATCATATTGCTCTCCTACTTAAAACTTTCCAATGGTTTCCAGTTACACATAAAATGAAATATATTTACTTACATATTAGAAATATGTAATATATCTACTGTATTTATCATTTAAGGATTGGATCCCACTTCATGCCAAAAAACTCTGGTTCATGTAGCCCAGCCAAACAGGAATCCGGAGGCAGGTTTTCAAGAATGCGAGTAAGACCCGCAGGGCGCCCTCAAGCTCCCAGGTGCCTTTCAACTGCCAGCTCCAAAATTGTCAGCCCAAGGCTCTCGATCTCATGGTGGCGAGGCACTGCTACATTTTTAGGATATTGTCCATGTTCCAGAAAGAAAGAACTAAAAGGGTAGAGGTCAAAGTCCTCCATCTGCACACTGATTTCACTGGACATCTTCATTGCCATGGACATACCACACTGCCCCCCTCCCCGTCCCTACTTCAGGTATAAGAGACACCAGGAAAACCAGCATTTTCATGATATACGTTGATGCTTGACATTGAACGATTTCCTCTGTGAGAAAGAGGAGAGATGGGGTGTTAGGGTGAGCAACCAGCAGTACCTGCCAGCCGCTGGCCTACAACATCCTTCCTCATGCCTACTTGCTCTACCTCTCTCTCCTTGACACTATGTCCAGACACACTGGCCTTAGTCCTTAGTGTGCACCAAACATCTGCCTGACTCAAGAGAGGTCATTAGCCTTGCTTTCCCTTCTGCCTAGAAGGTTCTACCCAGTAGTTGGCAGATGACTGGCTCCTTCTCTTCATCAGGTCTTAGTGAACATGTAACTTCTTCAGGGAGTCTTGATTCCCTGTGCAGGGTCACCCCTCTTCTCCCCCCACCCAATTTGCTTCACAGCTCTTATCACTAGTTGAAATTACACTGTTTTAATTTATTTGTTTATCCTCTGTCTCCTTGACCAGGACATAAGATGCAAGAGAGCTGGGCCTTTACTCTTGACTGTATCCCAAGTGCTCAAAACAGAGCCTGGAACACAAGAAGTGTTAGATTTGGTGAGCAAATGTCGAATGCATTACAATCACATTCTGTTTTCATTAAATGCTATTCAAGAGATTTAACAGCTGTAAAATATGCCACTGAATAAATGTTAACACTATTAACTGCTTCCTATGGTTTGCTACTATAGTAAGCTGAATAATGGTCCCCCAAACATGTCTACATCGTAATCCCTGGAAACTGAGAATGTTACCTTATAAGGTGAAAGGGATTTGCAGATGTAGACAAATGAAGGATCTTAAATTTAAGAGACTAAGCTTAAAAAATATTACCTTGGATTATTTTCACGGACCTGATGTAATCGTAATGGTCCTCATACAAAGGATGCAGGAAGAGTCAAAATTAGAGGAGAAGGCAATATAATGATGAATCAGATTAAAATGATGAGCTTTGAAGATGGAGGAAGGGGGCCACAAGCCAAGGAACATGGGTGGCCAACAGAGTGGAAAGAAGACAAGGAAACAACATCCCCTCAGAGAACCTCACCACAAATCAATCCTGACGCCGCTGGAGCCCCTTTGAAGCAACCAACTTGAGCAATGGAAACCTGCGTAAGGTAGAAGGGCCCCTAGTGACCTCCTACCTGCTAGCTGAATACAAACAGGCTCGTTAGACCACCTACCTCACAATACCCATAAGCCCTAGCTGACCAATGAGTTACTGACACCTAGTCACAGGTACTAAAAAAGGGAAATTCCGTATGTTCCCATACCTCCTCACCTCCCTACTTTACTACAGCCTCCACGCACCTCCTCATGGCAGACACTTTCTCCTTCAGTGTCCTGCCCTCTGCTTCCTTGGAATGTGTTCACTAAAGTTCTATCTCCTTTATTCTGCCGTGAGTGAATTCTTTCACTGCCCACGCCTCCAGCCTCCACCCAGTTGGGTCACCCCCCACACACCTTGACTTTAGCTCAGCAAAAGTGATTGCACACTTCTGACCTCCAGAACTTTAAGAATGGATATGCGTGTCAAAGTCACTAAATCTGAAACAGTTTGTTGCAGCAGCAATAGGAAACTAATATAGACATTTAGGTTTTCTTCCCTCTAAGTATTTACTTAAATAACAGGATGTCGTAAAGAACTTCATTTTGCAGGTATTTTTGTCTGCCTTCCCAGTGATTTCATTAGAATAGTTTCCTAGAGGCAGAATCCCAGTAAGCTTGCACCACCATACAAGCTCCCGGGCTGTGCCACGGTAAATGCCTGAGCAACCTGGCTGTTTAGACGTCAGCTATTTTGAGCCATAGCCACAGGGTCTACAAAGAATTAACCCACTTTGTGCAACAATCACACAAACACAAAGAGATTGCTTTCCAGGGGAAAGAACGCATATAAAAAATAAAAACAAGGGTGCTTTTTTCCTTTTTTTTCATTCTTATCATTAACATTATAGAAGAGAAATGGGGAGGAGGAAGAGTTAAAACACAAGGCCAGCAAAAGCTCAAGTTGGGCTCCAAAGACATACACACCTTTGATACCTGCCAGATGGGCTTTTGAAGTGCAAAACAAGATCAGATCCCTAAGGGAAGGCTGACACTCAAGTCCTGACCTGTGAATTAATCAGAGAAGCCTCTGGATGGGAACAGACCTCAGGCTTAGGGTGTGGTCTGTGTAGGCCATTTGGCCAGGGTGGTCTCCATGACAAAAGAGAGAAATAATTTACTTGGGGGCCAAGTGACCTGTGTGGGGTCCCTCAGGGCAGAGCATGTCAATGACCCTCCCTCAGCACAGACAAGGAGGCTGTTGCAAATATTTCAGTATGGAAACTCATGAATGATAACTTCTGTGTTCTCCAAAATTTTCCTGCATCCCACCCCAGAACCTTGCAAATCAAAGCGTGTTTTGTACACCAGCAGCATTGCCATTGCATGGGAGTTTGTTAAAAATGCAGGTCTTGGGGTGCCTGGGTGGCTCCTCTGCCTTCAGCTCAGGTCATGATCTCATGTTCGTGAGTTTGAGCCCTGTGTCGGGCTCTGTGCTGACAGCTCAAAGCCTGGATGGCGCCTTCTTCAGACTCTGTGTCTCCCTCTCTCTCTGTCCCTCTCCACTCACGCTTTGTCTCTCTCTCAAAAATAAATAAACATTAGAAAAAAATTTAAAAATGCAGATCTCGAGCAACATCCAGACCTTATGGAATCAGTAACTACATTTTAACACTATCGCCATGTGATTCTTAGGCACCTTGCAGTCTGAAAACATAGGCCCTAGAGTCTAAGCTGCATAAAAGCAGAACGTTTGTTGCCTTTATTCAGTGCTGTACTTCCAGTGCTGCAAACACAGCCTGCCATTGCTTGAAGGGGCTCAGTAAATATTTGTTTTAAGAATGATTAAATGAGTGAATGTACTGATTCTTACACATTGAAGCTGAATTTGAAAAGATAAGGTACTTGTGTATTATATTCTTTGTATTTTACACACATATCCACAGGTGCATGCATGCACACACGTCACACACGTACTAAAGTCAAAGAATATTTTTTCAATCCATACTTCAGATGCATGAGCACAACCTAAAGTAGCAGCACCTGAGCAGGGCAGGGGCAAAGAGAGAGAGAGAATCTCGAGCAGGCTCCACACTCAGCACAGAGCATGATGCAGGGCTTGATCCCATGACCCTGGGATCATGACCTGAGCCGAAATCAAGAGTTGGACGCTCAACTGACTGAGCCACCCAGGGGCCCCAAGATAAACTTTTTTCCTGGCCATTGTGAAAGCCAAAATTGAGAGGACGTTCAGATTAGAGAGCTGGAATGAGCCTGGAGAAGTTACTGTCACAGCTGTAAAGAGGATGCAGGTCTATGGTTTACTCCACTGTCAAAAAGTCATACCTCTCCTGGGGCACAAATGGATCAAGACTCAGAGGGGGATGACAGCTCAGGATCCTGAACCAGAAGGGATCTAAGCAGGCTGGCCCTAAGCATGGGTACGACAGACTACAGAGATTCCAACTCCATCCTTGGCATAAATGCAGCTTTGCTGACTTCTTTCTAGGAACCATTCATACAAGATAGCGGTCATGTCACCATGACCCTGATGGCCTGAAGATTTTGCGCACCACCTGAGCCTCCCCAGAATGTTGAGTGATCCTAGCAAGGGGCCTCTGCGATGATGGAGATTTAATTATCCTTCAGCCTTGTGATATAAAGATTGAGTCCGACTTCATTTCACTTAAAGAAATAAAGTGTGACATTTCCCTTGTTTATCGTTTCTTTTTAATTTTTTGTTATGCATATTTTCAATAGACGCAAAGGGCAAAAAGGAAAAATATATAATGAACCTTCATTACCTATTATCTAGTCTCAAGAAATATCAATATATTGCTAAACTTGTTTCATCTGTACCTCCCACTCTTCATTCTGTGCTGGAAATTTTTATTTAACAGCTATACTGAGGTATAATATCCTTGGAATTCACTCATTATAAGAGCACAGGTCAATGGTTTTTAGTAAAAGTATACAGATGTGCAAATGTCACTACAAACCGGTTTTACAGCATTGTCATCGCCCTTGGGCCCCACAGACTCCCTCCTCCCCACTCCTGTACCTATTTACAGTCAATTCCCAGACCAGGCTAGCAACTGCTGATCTGCTTTAGTCTCTATAAATTGCCTCCTGGGCTTCATATAGAGAGAATTACACAATATGTAATCTAGTTTCTGGATTCTCTCAGCATAGCGGTCTCCTCCATGTTGTAGTGTATATAAGGAGGTTCGTTCTTTTTATTACTGAAGAGTATTCCAATGTGTGATTATACCACATTTTGTTTAAGCATTTTCATGTTGATGGACATATGGATCTAGTCTGAGGTTTCTGTGTTATAATAACACTGTGAACATTCACTTATAAGTTTTGTGTATTATATTTTCATTTTTCTTGGGTAGATTACGTAAGTCTGAAATTGCTGAATCATATAGTAGCTTTTTAAAAATTAAAAAAAATTTATTTTAGAGAGAGAAAGTGCATGCACATGAGCAGGGGAGAGGGGCGGGGCGGGCAGGGAGGGGAGGGAGAGAGAGAGAGAGAGAGAGAGAGAGAATATCTTAAGCAGGCTCCACCCTCAGACACAGGGCTCAATCCCACACCCCTGGGATCATGACCTGAGCCAAAATCAAGAGTTAGACGCTCAACCAACTGAGCCACACAGGCATCCCTCATATGGTAGCTTTTTAAGAGACTGAGAACTTGTCTTCCAACGTGGTTGCACCATTTTACCTCCCATCAGCAATGTGTGAAAGTTCCACTTTCTCCACACCCTCTCCAACACTTATTTTTGTCTCTTTTTTATTATAGCCATTCCAGTGCACTGAAGTCGTTGTGGTTTTCATTTGCATTTCCTTAACGTCTAATGATGTTGAACATCCTTTCAGGTATTTGTGAACACTTCACACATCTTTTCTAGTGAAAAGTCGATTCAAATATTGTGCCTATGTATTAAATGCATTGTCCATCTTATTATTAAGGTAAAAGAGTGTTTTTATATATTCCAGACATAAGTCTTTTATGAAATACATGATTTGCCAAATTTTTTGCAAGCCAGTCTGTAGCTTGTTCTTTCATTTGGTTAATGATGTTTTTTGAGCCCTTGGGACCATTGATGGTGACAGTATCTGCTCACTCAGAATGTGTAGGGGTCTCATTTACCTACAGTTAGCTCGTTTGGCTACAATGGATGATTGAGAAACCAGTTTCAAATGGAAACTTCTCAACCTCTACAAAGCGCCAAGATCTGTATCTGGAGAAACTAGCTCTGGCCCAGCTTCTGGCTCACAGGATGGTCCAGGAGAGGGGCAGCATAGGGGGTAGCAAAATCCCTAAGGATTGTGATAGCAGGGAAGGAGAATTAACATCTTCCAATTCCCAAACATGGAATGTTTCTCCATTCGTTTACACCTTCTTTAATTTTTGTCACCAACATTTTATAGTTTTCAGCATACAAGTCTTACACTCCTTTTGTTAAATTTATTCCTAAGTATTTTATTCTTCTTGGTGTGACTGAGTGAAACTGTTTTCTAAATCTCATTTTCAGATTGCTCATTGTCAGTATATAAAATTGCAATTGATTTTTATAAATCGATCTTGTATCCTGTGACCTTGATGAACTCACTTATTATTTCCAGTAGTTTTTTTTTTTTTTTTTTCTGGAGGTCTCCATAGGACTCTAAACATACAAGTAAGACATTTTTTGGCATTGTATGTTTATGTAATAAAATTCATAGCAACCTGATTTTAAATTAAACAAATTTGCACTCAAACTTATTCCAATTATAGTGTTGCATATGCTTCAAGGGCAGAGTGAGAGAGGTGTCATTGGGCCATCCTGTGAATCATAGGTCATCTGCAGCCTGTCTTACCTCTTCTACATCCTTATGAGACAGCCTTTTAGTTGGGGATTTGGCCAAAATGTGCCTGTAACTATAGGATTGTGTCATTGTGTCATTGTGTCATTGAGAACCACTGGAAAATTGCTTGACCTAAGATACGTCCTTAAGGAAGATTCTAGGGAGTCAGAAATGGTCCTCAGGAGCAGGAGCAGCATGGAAAGAAACAAACCAGAAGGCAATGTATTTTGATGCACCCATACGAAAAGTATAAAAATGTAAGAAGAGGCATCTTCCCCACTTCACAGAGGGCATAGATAATGGTGCAAAATTGGCATTTTGAGTCTTTCACAGAGGATAACATTCAAAGAACTAGATGAAGTTAGTGAAAGAAGAGGTGTGGCAATGACTAACTTATTGCCATAAAAGTCACAAAATCCTAATACTGTAATATAATTGAATCCCAACGCACTGATTTAGCGTGTGTAAAGCACTTAGCAGAGTTTGGTTAGTAATATATGTTAAATAAATAAATGGTAGCTATTTATAATATTACTATTACTTCTGCAATTAAGATGAGAGGCCTTCTGTGACTGTGTATAGTCAGTATTTATTTACTTAAGAGCAGTTCCCTGCTCAATTTGGTGGTCATTTCAAAGACCATTGCTATGGGTCTCTGGAAGTAGATAAGGCAATTCAGGATAGAGGTAGGCTTCAGAGGAAAACTTTAAGAAAGATGA
Organism: Herpailurus yagouaroundi; assembly: GCF_014898765.1. Taxonomy (NCBI): domain Eukaryota; kingdom Metazoa; phylum Chordata; class Mammalia; order Carnivora; family Felidae; genus Herpailurus; species Herpailurus yagouaroundi. Next base: position 28,323,133 of record NW_024412417.1, on the reverse strand, counting down.
CAAACACCAAAACCCATGGAACCACCCATGGAAATCAAAATTACACACTGCTTTTCCCATGGCCATTGTGGCATTATTCACAGTAGCCACGACAGGGAAACAACTAAGTGTCCATCGTGTATATGGAGATATATATGTGTATATGCACGCACACGCGCGCGTGCGCGCGCACACACACACACACACACACTGGAATATTATTCAGCCATGAGAAAGAAGGAAATTCTGCTATTTGTGACAATAGGGATGAACTTTGAGAGCACTATGCTAAGTGAAATAAGCCAGAGAAAGATAAGCACTGAATGGTATCACCTACATAGGGAATCTAAAAAAGCTAAGCTCATAGAAAGAGAGAGTGGAGTGGTAATTATCAGGGGCTGGGGGCTAGGGGGAAATTGAGGAAATGTTTTTCAAAGGGTACAAACTTCCAGTTATAAGATAAATAAGTTCTGGAGATCTAATGTACAGCATGGTGACTATAGCTAATAATCCTATATTATATACTTGAAAGTTACTATGAGAGCAGATATTAAATGTTCTTACCACACACACAAAAATGGTAATTATGTGATGTGATGGAGGTGTTAGCTAACAGTATCGTGGTAATCATTTTGCAGTTTATAAGTGTACCAAATCAACACATTGTACGTTAAACTTACATAATGTTATACATCAATTAAAGCCCAATAAAGCTGGGAGAAAAAGACAACAAAGTGCTTGTAGAGAGACTAGTGAATAAATGCGTGCATCTGTACATCTGAATGTTTATATTCAGAAAATCTATTTCAAGCTTATTCGTAATCATATTTAATTGCATCTTTAATTTCTAAATTGCTAGATTAAGAAATGAGCTCCCTTCTCATTGATAACTGCAATTGCCTGACAAAAAGGAGGCTGTGTGGCCAGGGACTGCAGCCTGAAGGGGCAGTTTCAGACAAGAGACGTCTCCTCCCCTCCCCTACCTTCCCTCTCCTTGCCTCCTCTCCTCACCCCTGCTCTAGCTAAGGGCACAGCCCTCTAACCCTGGAGGTTACAGTATCACTGATTTGGGAAGAGAGGTTCTTTTGGCTACATCTAGTTCATCTGGCTACAACATACAACCCAGAAACCGAGTTCAACTTGGTTGGAAGACTTTCAGACCCTACAAAGCACAGGAATCCACATCTGGAGAAACCACCTGTGTCTTGCCCAGTCTCTGTGCTCCAAGTAACTGAAAGCCAAAGCCGGTCTGACAGGATGGCCCAGGGCAGGAGCCCCCAGAAGTGGCCTGAATGCAGTAAGGTAGCAAGAATGCTACCTGGGTGGCCAGCCCTTCAAGAGAAATTGACATTGCTGGGGCTTCCTGGTCACAAGGCATTCTCTGCCTATCTCAGCCTCTCTGCTCCTAAGCAGACAGATAATCCTACAGCCAGGTGAGAGAGGCCCGGGTTGCTAAAAGAAGCAGGGAGCCGCCACATTGATTTCATCTGTGTGATGCCTGGCACATAGGGGCTGCTGCCTCAGGAAATGCTGCACTAAGTGGAATGAACATTCTAGACTCAACTTTGCCACGTGCCAAGTGAAGCCATTTCCCCTCTTTCTTCATTTCTGCTTCTGTGTTTTAAAAATGTATGATAATTGCTACCTACAAGGTTGCATCTAGGATAAAAAAGGAACATACTCTAGAATGTTCTTTGTGAGGTCCAAACACCACATGAATAGGAACCAAAACTTGACAAGCTGCCTCCATGGTGCTATGTCTCAACTTGGCTCAGATATTAATATTTAAGTGCCTAGAAGTATGGCCCGTTTTCTTACTGACATTCTTCTAACAAAGATAATTTAAGTTAGAAGATTAGACATATTATTTTAATAGAATTCTATAACAGTATTTTCATTTGATTGAAGTGGATATGGTCACAAACTTTTTTTTTTTTTTTTTGGTCCCTGAATGGGTCCCTGTACAAAACTACATTGTTGATCATGGCTCTAATTGGTTCCCTTGTTTCAGCTTGACAGTCTCTCAGATTCATTCTTCACACTGCCAGCCTGCTGTGGCTCAAAGACAAATCTGAGGTTGACTCCTCTTTTTCCCTAAAGACCCGTATCCAATCACTCAAGTCTTATGGATTTTGCTTCCTTAATATCTCTCAAATCCAGCCATTTCTCTCCATCCCACCTGACATGCCTCCATTTTAAGTCACTATCATTTCTCACTGAAACTAATGAACTAGCAGCCCACAGCGTCACTCCTAGGGGCCCCCCTGTGTTGCTCTTTTGTCTCGATCCCTGTCCCCTAACTGCAGCCAGAATTATCTTCCTGAAGTGCAAATGCTACCAGTAACTCCCTGCTGGGACCTGTGATTGTCAGGGTCATCAGGATAAACCCCGCCCCCCCTCCCCCGCTACTGGACCAGGTGTCCCTGCTCTTTCAGGTCTAGGTTCAAGCCCTTGCTCAGCTCCTTTGCCGGACCTTGCACCATTCATACTGCACTTTCCCCTCTGGCCATTCCTAGCTATGTAAGGCCCCCTGTGCCAAGTTCTCAGGAGGGCGCCTTCTCTGTTAAGGCTCCCATGCCCACTGCCTTCACACGCCCTGTCTCTTCATTGTGGTCACCTCCTCTGGGGATCCTTCTCAGGACGCCTAGGACTGGACTAGGTGCTCTTGCCCTGCATCTTCACAGCACTTACCACCTTTCTTACTTACTTATTTGCACTTTTACTTATCTGTTTGCTGCTAAGGCTCATCAACCAAACTATCAGCTCCCTGAGAGCATGAACAGATCTTTGTTCCTGGTATATCCCAGTATGTGGTATTCTTGCACAGATTTCTTCCCATCTCCTAGCTCCAGGGAATACTGATAACTGATGGCTCAAAGCCGAGTCCTTCGATGGGCATTGCCCCAGGCTGCAAAAACCTGCCTTCCCTGCAGCCACAGCCCCCTCTCAGGGACACTGGGCTACCAATGACCGGGTGACACTGGCATACAAATGCCTGGCCTCCTTTCTACTTGAGACAACTCTAAAGGGTTAGCGCCAACACTCCCGGTAAGACTGGGCTGGGCCTCAGCTGCAACCCCATGGAGCACCTGCTTTTCTCCTAGCCCCGTCCTGCTATCCTCACTTTTGGTCAGGTGTTTCTCCCCAAAATATTCCCCAGTAAACCATCTGCACAAAATTCACAATTCTCAGTCTATTGCCAGGGAACCCAGTCAAAAACAGTCCTCCTCCCCAAAACAGTTCCTGGCACATAGTAGGTGCCCAAAATGTATCTGACATATGAACAACCAATGAACAAGGGCCTTTTTAAAGCCAACTCTCAGAGCAGAAAATTTATATCACTCGTTTCCATTTCCAGGCCCAGCACAGGAGTGACTACTTAATTCTTACTTGCTTGAATGGTCCTTCCAATGTTCTCTCTTATGGCCAAGGGAGCAGTCTTCTGGAGGTATATGGCTCCTTTCTTTAGCCATCAGGTCCAAAGTGATAAAAGCTAGAAGCATCAAAGGAATGCAACATTACTCTGCATGATAATGAAATTTACTGCCTTCAAAGAAAGAAAAAATTATGTGGCAAATTACAAAGCAGTTAAAAAACACTGTTTTTCATTAGGGTTTAGAGGGATGGTGTTCTCCCTGAGAATTAAAATAACTCTATGGAGAGCTATGTGCTTTTGTAATAAATCTAAAGAATCTAATAAATCCCCTAACAGACCTGCTGTGGAGGATATATGCCCTGAATGATGCTGTGAGACTTGAAGCACCATGACCTCCTCCTCCTGAACCACTCTGCAGCTCTTTGGGTTATCAGAATAAAACACTGACTGTCCAAATAAAACCTCTAGGAATCTACACTGAACTCAATGGCTTGGACTTGGGGAGATGTCTTAGCGAGGAAAATCACAATGGGTCCTGGAAGGACCCAATGGGTAAAGGTTAGAATTTTCCAGAACATGAATAGAGTTACAATGGGGAAATCCAGAAGATAAGGCTCCCTAGGATATAAGGGCAAAGCTAGGGATAGGGACGTTAGATTAGAAACTGTAGAGGTATTTAAAGAGGACACATCTGAGAAAGGGTTGACTTCTCAGTCACCACACATACACATTTGGACCCTGGGGAAGTTATATTTAGTACTTGGCTCTAATTTTTTTTCTTTTTAAACAGACTATTTTTTTTTTTAGAGCAGTTTTAGGTTCACAGCAAAATTGGTCAGAGGGTACAGAGAATCCTCACATACCCCCTGCCCCCACACACGCATAGCCTCCTCTATTACCAACATCTTCCACCAGAGTGTATATTTGTTATGATTGATTAACCTACCTTGATACATTCTCACCCAAACTCCATACTTTACATTCGGGTTTATTCTTGGTGTTTTATATTCTATGGGTTTGAACAAGTGTATAGTAACATTTACCTACTATTACAGTATCATGAAGAGTAGTTTCTATCCCCTAAAAACATCTGTGGGTCAGTTCCCTTTAAAATGGCCCAGTCCTGGGGCACCTGGATGGCTCAGTTGGTTAAGTGTGCATTCTTGATTTTGGCTCAGGTCATGATCTCACAGTTTGTGAGACTGAGCCCCGGGTAAGGCTCTACACTGAGTGTAGAACCTGCTTGGGATTCTCTCTCATTCTCTCTCTCTCTCAAAATAAATAAATAAACTTAAAAAATTACCTGGGCCTTCAGCAAAGAAAGTTATGTATATGTATACATGTATCCACATAGCTTGACACTCTAAAGTGATTCTGGGGAGGCTGAGGGTTGAGATCTACAGCAACATTCTATTGAGGGATGGCCTTCAGGACTTCTATGTGGTCGGGTGCAGTATCATGAGTGGGGCTCATCACCAAACAATAAGTGTCAGGGAAGAGGCCCAGTGGTAAGAAACAGCTATCAAATGGATAATTCAAGAAAGTTTCATGATGTGAAGGCTGTTTTTGTCCACCACAAACCCAAGACAGTAAACTTCTCGGGTTACATTCTCTCTCCCCCGGGGAGATTCATACTGCACCTCAACACATCAAAGTCTGCAGGAATTTCTATTAGTGAAGAAAACTGCCTAACTTCTTTTAACACCACATTCTCCAAAAACTCTCTCTCAATATCTACTAGTATTCATGGTATTCCATGTGAGGACTGCTACACAGCCAACTGAAGAGGTTTATTTTTTTTTTAATTTTTTTAATGTTTATTGATTTGTGAGAGAGAGAGAGAGAGAGAGAGAGAGAGAGAGAGAGAGAGAGACCGAGCATGAACAGGGGAGGGGAATAGAGAGAGGAAGACACAGATCCGAAGCAGGCCCCAGGCTCTGAGCTGTCAGCACAGAGCCGGACATGGGGCTTGAACTCACGAACCATGAGATCATGACCTGAGCCGAAGTCAGATACTCAACTGACTGAGCCAGCCAGGCGCCCCTGAAGGGCTTTATTTTAACAGTAGTGTGGTATAAGCAGAGAGGATATTCTTGGAGAGTTATGCGATCATAAAAATGCCTGGAGATGTTGGCCCTATAAAGACGGTGCTACAATGTTTCCATCTCAGTCTTACCAGGTGTAGAATGAGGACAGTGGCTAAGGGACAGAAAAAGGAGAGCCAACAGTGTCATTGTTGAGGGCAAATTGAGGAGACCTGGTCACTCATTTCTATTTGGATGGGGATCCAAGAAGAAGGAAGAATCTTATAATCATAAAACTTTAGGACAGGAGGGGCGCCTGGCTGGCTCAGTCGATTGAATGTCTGATTTCGGCTCAGGTCATGATCTCACAGTTGGTGGGTTCAAGCTCCATGTCAGGCTCTGTGCTGACACCTCTGAGCCTGGAGCTTGCTTCAGATTCTATGTCTCCCTCTCTCTGCCCCTCCCCTGCTCATGCGCTCTCTCTCAAAAATAAACATACAAATAAAAAAATTAAAAAAAAAAAAACCTTTAGGGCAGGAAATGAGCTTTACGATCATCTACTTTGGTCTTCAAACTTGTATTCAGCCTTTGAACCTCCAAACAACCAAGTTTCCAGGGGAAACCTAAAATGCAGACCAGATGAAAGCAGAGGTGTGGGCATGCTTTACCAAATAACAGAGAAAGGAAGAGTGTGGGGGAGGAATTCTGGTGCTTCCCGTTGTGAAATTTTGGCTGGGAATTTTTAGAACATTTTAGATCTGAGAGAAGTGCCTCAACACACAGACCTCAGAATTCAAGTAGCATTTTCTCCCGCTCTCAAAATATTCCTGGATAACAAGTTTCAGAGGCAGGAATATTTCACACAAATAATTTTAGAGGCCCTGCTTTATGACAAGACCCGTACTTTGGTAGTTAAAAGCTGCATCCTGGAGCTGACAGAGACTAGTTCTGGGCTCTATCACACTCCTCCATATGTTAACATCCAACAAATTGCTCAACTTGTCTGTGCACACTTAAGTTTTCCCACCAATAAAACTGAGATAATAATAGTGTCCATTTTCTAGGGATATTGTGAAAATGGAATGAACTTTTCCGACAGAAATGCTTAGCACAACACCAGACACAAAGCAAACAAATTTAGCTCGTTATTTAATTAACATTAGCTCCTTATTTAAGACGGCTGCTGCACACCAAGTACCATGCTAGGTACTGGAGAGATGGAATGGAACCAGGTACTTTTAAAGCCTTCAAATACTAAGTGCGTTCATTTATCCAAAACTTATTTTTTCCAAGAATTTTACTTATGTTATCTCTTGTGGTGACTTAAAATATGACCACAAATTCTTAGACACTCCCTTCAAAAAAATAGAGCCTGATTCTCCTCCCCTTGAGTGAAGGTTGGACCAAGTGGCTTGCTTCTAGCACGTAGAATAGGCAAGAGTGACGATCTGTGACTCCCAAGACAGGTCACAAAAGGCATGTGGCCTCTCCTGCCTTTCTTGGATAACTCTCTCTGTGGGGAAGCCAGCTGTCATTTTGTGAGGAAAAAGCCAGCAGTCTTGTGAAGATGTCTACGTTGCAGGCACGGAGGCCTCCTGAGAAGAGCCAGCACTAACTTGTCAATTGTGTGAGAGAGACACTATGGAAACAAGTCCTCTACCCCCCAGTCAAGCCTTTGGAAGACGGCAGCCCTGGCCACCATCTTGACTGCAACCTCATGAGAGACACTGTGCTGGAAATCACCCAGATGAGTTTCTCAGATTCCTGGAACCACAGAAATTCTGTGAGAGGAAAAATTATTTTAAGCAACTAAATTTTGGGGGTTAATTTGTTAGATAGCTGATCCTCAAAAAGCCCCTGACACAGATAAATTGTGGTCCATTTTATAGATGAGCAAATCAAGGGCAGAGACGTGACTTTGTTTCAATTCACCCAGCTGGTATGTGGTGAGAGGCAGACTTCAAACTCACATCTATAGTTTCCTGGGTACTTCTACTCTATCGCTGTGCCTCCATGGGCAAAGTCAACAATACATACAGCACGTATAAGGCAACACCATAAGGAGCCAGGCTTCAGAGAAGCTTCATGGTTGGGTTTGTTTTTTTCCTGAGACCAGCCCAGGGGATCGGAACGAAGGACCCACCCCCACCTCCCACACACATCAATCCAAGAGTCCATACAACCCACGAAGAGTTGTATGAGGAAGGCAGAGATCACCTTAGCAAATATACACTGCATCAGTTAAGACACCTGACATATTACACCATTAACATTTAAAACCATGGGGAAAAAATTAGCTGATAATATCCCTTGCATTCATAACATTTACATTTCCAGCTTTTAGTTTTCCTGAACAAAATCAGACCTCACGGAGATAACTTTCACAAGCCACATATTTTCTCTAACAGTTACCACGGGCTGGAAAAAGCAAGGAGAAGGCAAATAATGGGGACGCTCTATGCTAATGCTCGCCTTATCTCACAAGGCACATCTTGGGTGCACTACATCCTTTCTCTCCCAGGTGTAATCTAAATCATCTCCCATGTCTCATTTTTCTTTAACTTCTTTGAGTTTGGCAGACATTAGGATTGAGCCCTAGATCATGCCTTCAGGTTTATGAGGACAGTAATCTGTCATCGGTAGCTGCAGTGCCTTTTATCGGGCCCTGGCTGCACAAATTCCCCTAACTATGACTTTCTGACAACTGATGGACTTTTCTCATCTCTAACCACGAAGGCTCAACTTGATTCTTTTCTTTTGAGACAACACAATATGCTATTTTTTCTGCCCCTGGGAAAATAAGAAAGCATAGAGCTCGCTTCCTAAAAAGAAAAGGCTGTAGAAGTTTTATCCATATTACTTGCTACCCTTCAAGGAAAGAGGCGTCAGGGTTGGGGTGGGGGCACTCCTTTGAGCCCACACCCCATATCAGTGTATCCAACTCCATGTTTTGACTTTTGAGGTCTGCCTCTCACCACATACCAGCTGGGTGAATTAAGCAAAGTCACGTCTCTGCCCTTGATTTGCTCATCTATAAAATGGAGAACAATTTATCTGTGTCAGGGGCTTTTTGAGGATCAGTTATCTATCTAACACATTAGCCCAAATTTAGCCACTCTCCAAAGCTGCATATAGAAGAGACACAACATGTGCAAAAACAGAAAGGCAACATAGTACGGTAGTCAAGCACATGGTCTCCAGAGCCAGAATGTCTGCATGTTTTTAAAGTACTCAGAATTTCTGGCAAATCGTAAGCACTCCATAATGTTTGATTCATGTAGGTAGGTTAAATTTATTGAACAAACTCCCATTTCTTTAGAGACCTACCTCTAAGATGGGAATTTTAATTTCCTCATTTAATCCTTGAAAAGCCAAGCAGCATATTAAGGTATTAGAGTCCAAAAGAAAAAGTTTGGAACAGTCTATCCGCCCCCCACATTCAGAAGGAGGACTTTATTTTAAAGGTAGGATGTTTTGAATATACAGACATCTGCATAAAGATTTTCCTTGTAGTCTTTTCTTTATGCTCTAAGTTTGGCGTGCTAGGGAATTACTCCATAGGACTATATACATAAAATTCCATGCCCTGTGTTTCAAGGGACAACGTAAGGTATTTTCAAGCACAAAGTTGCCCATTCCTGATTTTTACACTGTTTTTATTTGATAATCTAACCCCATCTCAGCGCTGACTCCCTTTGTTAAATTTAGTTGTGCATTAGATGGGACCTCACTGGTAAACTTCCTATGTCTCATGCCTGAAATGCTGTACCAAACTGTGGCACGTTTTCCTTCTCAGCCCTGCACATACATTCTTCTCCAGAACTGGCTGAAGACAGAAGTGTGGAGTTAGCAGTTGGTCTTTGGTAATATCATTTTCACAAGTGCACTGAACACTGTGCAGAACACCGTGGCTACGTTCTTTTCATGGATTCTCCCCAGCGTAGCTCATGCTGCAGACTCAGGAACCAGCTCTGATAACACCTCCCAGCTTTCTCACACCCACAGGATGACAATTCAGTGATGACTTTTGCGTATAGGAACAGTGCTTTGTCAAAGCCACTGATCCATTAGGCAAGGGGGACCTGGAGTCCTTAGAATTATATTCTTATTACTCAAGTGATTAGTTAAACCCACTCTACTTCCAACATCTGCTTTCTTTTGTGTAATTACCTTCACCATCACTTATTCCAACAACACTACATATTCAGAACACACGGACGGACACCCAACTGGGATTGGGTCCTACCTCTCACTCCTTAACAGTTATGGCCACATTTACCTTTTTGCAAAGCCTAGCTTCTACTCTCTTCTGCGGTAGGTGGTTCTCCAACTCTAGCATGAATTAATGTCACCTGGAGAACTTGTAACATCACACATTGCTGGGTCCCACCCCACTAGTTTCTGATTCTGTAGGTCTGGGTTGGGGCCCAAGAATTTGAACTTTTAACCACCTCCCAGATGATGTTCATTGTGTGGATCCAGGACCCAGACTTTGAGAACAACTGCTCTAGTTTATAAAAGACGGTACAGGATTCTGGTCTGTCGTTGTGGGTTGAGTTGAATTGTATCCCCAAAATAAATGTGCAGAATTCCTAACCCCACATATTTGTGAATGTGACCTTATCTGGGAATAATGTCTTTCCAAAGACAATCAATTAAGAAGAGGTAATACTGGGTTAGGGTCGGCCCTGAATCTAATAAGTGGTGCTCTTATAAGGAAGAGCAACCTAAAAAGTCAGAGACATACTCATGAGGAACAAGACCGTGTGATGACAAAGGCAAAGATACGAGTGATGTAGCAACACACATGGAACCTAAAGACTGCCAGCAACCACTAGAAACTAGGAAGAAGACAGGATTCTCCCATAGAGACTTCAGAGGAAGTATGGCCCTGCCAATACTCTGATTTCAGACTTCTAGTCTCCCGGATGTGAAGGGATACGTTTCTGTTGTCTTAAGCCACCCAGCTGGGTCACTTTGTTATGGCAACCACAGGAGACTCATACACAGCCACTGTGGAGATTGAGTAATTAACCCAACGTTTCATCCTTCCCCACATTCACATCCCTGCCACGGCTTCCTCATGGGCATAGTATATTTCCTCATGCCTTAATGATGAGATTGGTCATGTGACTTACATTGACAAATGACAAAGGGAAAGAAGTGAACATGCCCCAGCTCTGAGCCAGGCCTTCAAAGTCTTGATACTTCCTTTGCCCTCTTGTTCCTCTGCCGTTACTATGAGAATAACGGTCCCTCCAGTAGCCACTGCCCCTCCGGCCTGAGGTAGAGCTACCCCAACCTGTCCTCAAACTGCAGCGAGAAGTACAGCTACCCCAGCCTCCTCACTTGGCAACCAAGCCAAGCCTAAAGCAACAGAAATCTTCCCATCCTGCACCCCCAACCCCCTAAAAAAAAACCCTTGCCTGGATCTGGGTTCTAGACATTGTTCTACCATGGTGCAACCTGGGCATGCTCTTTCTCTGCCCTGACTCTGAAATGAGAAGGCTCAGATTAATTTGTCTCTAAGTCAGTTTTGAATTGATCCCAGGTGTAGAAATGCCTACTTCTTCCAGCATGGACCATCACAACAAACAAAAACAAAACATTAACTTGAAGTTTCACTGGGGAGAATGTAGACCCAATCATGACCAGGTAGTTTATTCATGTAAGCAAACCAGAGTCCATCCCTGTCCTCTTGGAGCCAGGGGAAGTGCTTATGTTATTTAAACGAAACCCATGTCTGACTCCTCCAGCAGGGTAGCAGAGGGAACGGAGAGGAAGCCCACATTCAAAAGGCATGTTGCAAGACTCTATGACAAGACTCGGTGTCAGGTTAACAGAACATGTGACAGAGGGGAATGCCAAATATCTCTTCTTCCCGAGGCGGTTTTGTCTCTGTCCCTTTAACAAGAGTGCTCAATAGAAGCTTCCAATTAGAATCTCCTGAAATACTTAAAAAACTTGAAAAAAGAAAAAAAAATGCTGGTGGTGAGAGTCCTACCTCCAGAGATTCTGATTTCCTTTATGAGCATTAAAATCATTTTTTTAAACTGTCCCCGCCAACAAAAACAGGTCCCATATAACTCTCTGCTGTGTACAGGATGCATCCTGTATTAGTTTCTATTGCTGCATAACAAACAGATTAACAGACAGAAAATAAGCATATTTAGGGGCACCTGCGTGGCTCAGTTGGGTAAGTGTCCGACTCTTGGCTTTGGCTCAGGTCATGATTTCACAGGTTTGTGGGTTCAAGCCCCACATTGGGCTCCATGCTGACAGTGTGGAGCCTGCTTGGGATTCTCATTTCTCATGCTCCCTCTCTCTCTGCCCCTCCCCTGATCACTCTCTCTTTCTCTCAAAAAAAAAAAAAAAAAGGAAGTACATTTAGCAGCTTAAAACAATATTGATTTACTAGCTCACAGTTCTGTAGCTAAGAGGGATGTGTGGGCTCACTTGTGTTCTATGTTCGGGTTTTACAAGACCTGAGTCAAAGTGTCAGGTGGGTTGAATGCTTATCTGAAGTCTCTGGGGAAGAATCCATTTCCAGACTCGTTCAAGTTGTTAGCAGAATCAGAATCCAGTTCCTTGTACCTATAGGACTGAGGCCCTTTTTTCCTTGCCGCTGTCTGCCAGGGACCACTTATATCCCTACTCACATGCCTCTCCAAAGGAGTAACCTATGTGTTGAGTCTTCTTCATGCCTAGAATCTCTTTGAGTTCCTCTTCTGCCCTCCTCTTTTGCTACCAGTTAGAGAAAATGCTTTCTTTTTTATTTTTATTTTGTAACGTTTATTTTTGAGACAGAGAGAGACAGAGCATGAACGGGGAAGGGTCAGAGAGAGCGAGACACAGAATCTGAACAGGATCCAGGCTCTGAGCTGTCAGCACAGACCCCGATGTGGGGCTCGAACTCACCGACCACGAAATCATGACCTGAGCCGAAGTCAGCCGCTTAACCGACTGAGCCACCCAGGAGCCCCGAGAAAATGCTTTCTTGATTGACTATATTAGGCCCACTTGGATAGTCTTCTACTTTTAAAGTCAACTGTGTCTTTTAACATAACACAATCACAGGAGGAAAGACTCGTCACATACACGAGTTCAGGGGATAATGGTATGGAATCTTAAGGGCCATTTCTAGAAATTCAGCCTGCCATATATTACAAACATCTAGACAAGGACCTAGTACTTAGTAGGTCCTCAAAACATAACTTATTAAATGGAATGGAATCAACCCCCACTTTACTGTGGCAAAGAAAGAGAAGGCATGGATAATCAGAGTGGCTGATGAATGGGTCATTTATCACGTTTAACTGAATCTAAGCATACATTACTTATCAATTTTCACTGGAGTATCTCTCACACACATACACACTTCACAAATCAGATACATATGGCTTAATACCTTTCACAAACATTATACACATGTCTAAACAGCGGACAGCTGAAGAATCACAATACCCCAGCATTCCAGATGCCCTCATGGGCCTTCCTTCCAGTTACTAACCATTCCCTGCTCTTATACTCCGCCCCCCTCACACACTTAGGGAACCACTACCCTGACTTCTAATGCCATAGATTTTGTCCAGTTTTTGAATTTTACATAAAATGGAATCACACAAATGTACTTCTTTTCGTCTGGCTTTTTTGGTTCAGCATCTTACCTGTGTGTTGTGGTAGGAAGGCTCTAAGATGACTCCCAATGATCCAATCTCCTGATATTTATGGCTTCCCCTTGAGTAACTTACATCTAACCAATAGATGACAACATGGCAACATTGAGGGGATGGGACTTCTATGATTAAGTAACAAAAGGTTGTGACTTTAATCTTGTTAGCAAACTCTATTTTCCTTTCTTAGCTTGTGTGTTTCAATGAAGCAGCCTGCCGTGTTGGAAAGGCTCTTGTGGCAAAGTACTAAGGGCGGCCTCTGGCCAACAGCCAGCAAAGAACTGAAGCCTTCCATCCAACAGCCTGTGAGGAAGTGAGTTCCACCAACGACCATGTGAACTTGGAAGCTTAAGCTTCCCACGTTGACCTTCAGCTTTGGCCCAGGCAACACCTTGATTGCAACCTGTAAAAGACCATGAAATGGGACACCTCGGTGGCTCAGTTGGTTAAGTATCCGACTCTTGGTTTTGGCTAGGTTAAAGCTGACTCTTGGTTTTGGCTAGTATCCTCCCTGGCTTGCATGGGTGCGCTCTTTCTCTCTCCCTCTATCTCAAAAAATTAAAACAAAACAAAAAACCGTGAAGCAGAAATTCCAGCTTAGCTATGCCCAAATCTCTTTCTCACAGAAACTGAGGTAATAAAAGGGTGTTATTATAAGCCACTCAATTTTGCAGTGATTTGTCACCAGCAATAGACACCTAATGCATGTGGTTTATCTTTGTTGTTGTACGCAGTTGTAATTCATTCATTTCCATTACTTTATTGTAGAATTTGCTAAAACTTTTTTTCTGTAAGGGATAGGAAATATTTTAAGTTTAACAGGCCAAAAAGCAAAACTGAAGTTATTATGTAGGTACTTCTATATAATTTTCACAAGTGACAAGATATTCTTCTTTTTCCCCCAACCATTTAAACATGTAAAATCCAGACTTAGCTCATGAACAAGACAGAGATAGGCAGCAGGCCATATTTGGTCCATGGGGCATGGTCTGCTCACCTGCAGGACAGGTTGGTTTGTTTACACCACAGCTCATTTATCTAGTGTTGATTAACATCTGGGCTGTTTCCAGTTTGTAGCTATTACAAATAATATAGCCATGAACATTCCTGTATATGTCTTTTGGAGATGTGTATGCATATCTGTCTGCTATACACCTATAAGAGGAACTACTGGGTCACAGGATAAGCGTATACTTGACTTAATAAGCCAAATGGTTTTCCAAAGTGGTTGCATCAATTTGCACAACAACAGCAGTATTTATGAGTTCTTACTGCCTCACAGTCTTGCCAAGAGTTGGTATTTTCTGTCTTTTCCTTTTGGCCATTCTAGTGGGAATTGTTTCCCCCTACCCCCCCCCCCCAGATGATCAACCAGAATTGAAAACCCCAGGTTAACTTCTGCTTGTCCTTCATGAGGTTGAACAATATGATACTGCTCTATTTCTAGGTTAAAAAAAAAAAAAAAGAATTCAGTATTGGCTATTTTTTATTGGTTAAATTAATACTTCCTTCACATCTTATATTTATACTAAAAGTGAAACTTAAACAAGAATGCACATCAATTGAGAAAGGTCTTAAATATTTGAGTTGAAATAAAGTTTTTAAATTAAAAATGGATTTCAGTGACTCTTATTTATTTTTTAAGGCTTATTTATTTTTGAGAGAGAAAGAGAGACAGGGTGCAAGTGAGGGAAGGGCAGAGAGGGAGGGAGACATGGAATCTGAAGCAGGCTCCAGGCTCTGTCAGCATAGAGCCTGAAGGGGGGCTTGAACTCACAAACCTTGAGATCATGACCTGAGCCGAAGTCGGAAGCTCAACCGACTGAGCCACCCAGGTGCTCCCAGGGACTTTTACATTTTAGTATCGCCCAGATCCTTAAAAGCTTAAAAACAGACCGATGATTTTCACCTTCACTGCACATAGAATCACCTGTGGGTTTTTAAAACTTAATTGTCCCTATACAAACACTCAGAAATCCAGATTTTGTGAGATTAACTTGAAGCTTTAAAATGTGTGCTTGGAAAAGACCTGTGCACAGACAAGGTCAAGAACCACTGATATTGCCTGCCCATTGGGGTTTTTTTTCCCCAAACATTCTAAGGAAAAACTTAATGCTTTGGTGATGTTACATACATGACAGGGGAGAGAAACACCCAGATTTCACTTCCATCCATATATTTTTTTAAGTAACCTCTACACCCAACATGGAGTTCAAACTTACAACCCTGAAATCAAGGGTTGTGTGCTCCACCAACTGAGCCATCCAGGTGCCCCTTGTTCCTCCCAGATTTTAAAATGCTTGGTTGCATATTAAGTTGGAAAAATGATTTTACCAATGGCAAATACCCACTGTGTCTCACTGAAAAGGTCTCTGGCTACCGCACCAAAGATGGAAATCTTGGGTTTGATTTGCACACAGCTCTACGGACTCACAGTTAAAGTATCACCAACGGCATTTAATGGTTACACACAGGTATTCTAAAAGTACCCAGACACAGGGGGAGGGGAAAATAAAAGGAAAAAAAAAAAAGGACCCAGACACAGTCATATTACCAGATAGCAGGACTAGGCACATACTTCATAACCAGAAAAGCAGGTGTGCATGTACACCCTCAGAAACAAAATTATTTAAAAAAAATTTATGACCAAGACAAAATCTAACTAGTCATCTTTTGGGAAGAATCAAATCTTTATACTTCCTTATTTTCCAGAGTAGTTTTTAGATAGATAGGGATAGTGATATATCTAACGATATAGAACCATTGCAACTTTCAAGCTCAAGACCTTTAAAAGTCTTACTGCAGTCCTGAATCAGATTTTTTCCGCAGGACCCTTCCCTTATCTCTACCAGCCATAACTGCATCTACATTTCTACATGCAAGAAAAAGAAAAGAAAAAAGAAAAGAAAAGAAAAGAAAAGAACAGAAAAGAACAGAAAAGAAAAGAAAAGAAAAGAAAAAAGAAAAGAGAAAAGAAAAGAAAAGAAAAGAAAAGAAAAGAAAAGAAAAGAAAAGAAAAGAAAAGAAAAGAGCCTGGGAACGTCATTTTTATCAGTATTTACCAGCTCTGGAATTCTATTGCCCTCCACGTGCTTCTTTCCCCTGTCTGCTTATAGCAACCCAACACCTGGAGTTAGGACACAGGGTCATAAGTTGAAAGGACACTAATTCTTAGGCGCTGTTAATTATTAGGCCCTACCACAGACTGTCAACTGGCTTCCAGGCCAAACAAGCTGAAAGCCT
Source organism: Herpailurus yagouaroundi (assembly GCF_014898765.1). Taxonomy (NCBI): domain Eukaryota; kingdom Metazoa; phylum Chordata; class Mammalia; order Carnivora; family Felidae; genus Herpailurus; species Herpailurus yagouaroundi. The sequence goes on along the minus strand of NW_024412417.1, from coordinate 28,306,838 downwards.
CCTAGTTGGGAAGCAAGACAGCCTTCCATCATCTGACATCCTCAGGTGGGATTTGGTTCTCAATAACCCCTTGAGGCTGATGCCTGTTCAGTGTTTTCAAGCCATCCCCCACTCCGTTTTAAGTGTTTATACACCTGTACAACTTGGAGGATTAGACGACGGCTACGTCACCTGGCGGTTTTCTCCAGAATCCCGCGTATTCCAGGGCGCAGAGGAACAAGTTTGAACCGCACCCGGGCAGCGGCTCTCTGGCCCAGGCGGGAACCACTGCCAGCCGGAGCTCGGCTCCCCTTACTAAATGACTGGCCAAGCACGCCGGCGAACAGGCCCAGAAGATTCCACCACAGACCCAGCTATCCCCTGCCCTCCGCACGACCCCTGCCTGCCAGGTGCTTACCCACTTCCAATTGTCCCCGAAGAGCTCAATTTCGGGTCTCTATTCAGCGCCGAACGAAACCCAGCGCACGGCATCCTGGGAAATGTAGTCCTCGCCACGTCCGGGGGTCGCTGGCTCTGCCCGCGAGACGCCCCCCAGGAGGGATTATTCTGCTTAGGCGGGCTGAGGCCGGAGCTGCCGTCTGAGTGTGGAGACGGAGCAGTTCCCCGCGGAGGATTCGGGGTGCTCTCGCGGGTCGGAGGGAAGTGAGAGAACTACACTTCCCGGGCCGCCCTGCGCCGAGCCAAGCCGGCAGCCTCGCTTTGCGTGACCGCGGCAGGTTGGTCCTGGAGCAGATGAGCGCAGAATATTTAGGCGAAAGCGCGAGGAGGGGGGAGCGCGGGGCAGGAGGAGTACCTCGGCCGAGAAAATTATGCATGCGTTAGGGAAGCTCTAGGAGAATGGCTGTGGAAGGTAAGGGACGCTTGGGCATTTTAAGCTCCCTCTTAACCCGCGCACCCCACTACACACATCCCTGATGAATCCTGGGGAACGTGGGGGGGAGAGGAAAGAGGGTGGTGGCGAGCGGGCCCTTTCCTCCTACACCTTTTGGCACTCACCTGAGTCCCGGAAGGCGAATAGACGCTTTCTTCAGTTGCTTTAGAAAGACATGTAGGTGCGCAGGACTTTGGGGTTGGAGGCAAACAGTACCCCTGATGCGAAACGATGTGCTGGAAGTGGGAAAATCGGAGAGACGGGCATGAGGTCTCAGCTCCGAGGTGTCCCTTTCGCTGTCCCCTCTAACCGGGGCGGGCTGGGTGGCCGCAGGACTGGGAATGCCCATTTTGTAACACCCCCTCCCCCCACGTGGGAGAGGACCCCCGGCCGGGTGCGTCATCGGGAAGCATGGACTTCCATTGGGTCCAGGGCCCCTATCATGCGCACCCGACAGCGGTAGCAGCGGATGTACTCAGAGGGTGGAGGTGCCCCTACACCTGTCTCTGTTTATACCACCATCCCGGGGTTAGCAAAGTTTACAAAAAAGAAATGGAATCAGCCAGGAATCAAAAAGACTAGCCAGCCTCTTCCGTTGGGGTGAATCCGTTCCTTTGAAGATCCCTTCCTCTTTTTCTAGTGTGATTTTGGCCTTTTGGCTTTGCGGTTGGAGCTCTACGATACTGCCTCTCCTGAACCTCCTGGTTGGAAGCAGGGACAGGAGGTTTGTGAGGGATCCCGAAGTTTTACTTCAGAATATCTTACCTTGGAACACAAGACTTTTTTGTGTGCAGGGTAATTTATGGGGAAATATACGTGGACCAGATGTGTTTGTGATGTCAAATTGGAGGTCAAAGTGTGCCTGAATGATAAAAATGCAGTAATTATGGGACCGAAGTTACCTGCAGAGTTATGGTTCCTGAGTGTGCCTCAGGTAAGAGGGGAACTGGGGCAGGAAAATGTGGGCATGCCCGCCTACCGCATCTGGCTCCTTGCCAAGGGGAAATGAGCCCGTTCCTTGTAGGCTGGAGGCAAGAGGGAGCCACAAGGGCTTGCTTCCCTCACCCCTTCCTGCCCCAGGAGAGAACAATTGAACTACTCTGACTCCTGCTTTCATAATTATTTAACCACCTGAAGTGGCAACAACCCAGTTTCTGTGCTCAGTACGTTAACTCAAAAAACTATTGCCTTTGGGCTGAGGTTCAGAGTTTCCCAGTTGGCTACTTTTAGTTACCTATTTATTAATATACTCACATATATAGTTTTTATATTACATATATAGCATACATGGTTTTGAAAAAATAGCCAAAATAAGCTTCCTGTGCAAATATAATAATGTGAGAATCAGGCTTCGTGCATTGGTACAGTTGATGGTAAGTGAAACAAGGCTTCATATGAGTGAAAAAAGCTAACAGAGGATAAGGATCATCTTGAGCTTCAGGTCAAGGGTAAGTTGACCTGCTGGCACTCCTTCTGCCTCACCCTTCAGCTGACCTTGATTATCCTCTTTTTCTCTTCACTCTTCTGTGTTCCCAAGTGAGGGACACTCCCATGGTTGCCAGTCCACAGTGCATTTGAAAAGAATGTCCTGCTTGCTGTAAGAAGTATAAAATTAGTCATTTCTTGTCTGTTGGGTTATTATACCAGCAAAGGCAGACCTTGCAAAAACAAGGGCTTTGGAATGAAGTACACGTGGACTGCAGAGGCTTATTTTATTTTGTAGAGATTTATTGGTTCAAGTGCTTGTCTAGTAAACAGGAGATCCTGAGTTTGAATCACAATGAGGTCTCCACTTGAGGAATGAAGGAAGTAGTTTAAAGTTTGGCTGCAAATAGGATTCCTAGCTCAGTTTTTGCAAAGGCTGTTTGCTCAGCCTAGACTGGGCTCTTCCTGGCTGCTCTCACCTGATCTTTAAAATTTTTTTTTCAACTTTTTTTTTTTATTTATTTTTGGGACAGAGAGAGACAGAGCATGAACGGGGGAGGGGCAGAGAGAGAGGGAGACACAGAATCGGAAACAGGCTCCAGGCTCCGAGCCATCAGCCCAGAGCCTGACGCGGGGCTCGAACTCACGGACCGCGAGATCGTGACCTGGCTGAAGTCGGACGCTTAACCGACTGCGCCACCCAGGCACCCCTCTCACCTGATCTTTAAAGGCTCAGGGAAAACTTCACTTCCTCTGCGAACCTGACTCAGCCCTGCCTTCCAGCTCTTTGCCCTAGTCTATGGGACGGGCTTCTGCACTGAGCTTCCCTAGTACCTGTGGTTACACCTATTTTAACATCTCCAAACTTAATCTCTCACTGGAGTATAAGACTAACCCCTTGGGGCTTGGGACCTTATATTCCCAGCCAGTAGCACAGTACCAGACCCTTAGTAGGTACTCAGTAAATGCGTTATGGAATGTATGGGAAATAAACTCATGGCCACTTTTGTAACTGACTCCATAAGTGTGCATGGGGCTTTCTTAGCCCAGGTGTCATAAAATCAAGGACTTTCTGAGAGATTTGAAGGTAGGAGAGACTCTTAAAGGAAGTTCCCCTCTCCTCAGTTTTTAGTCCTGATACTCAAAGAATCTGATAGAGCAGTACTCATCCAGGGAGTCTTGAACTTCCTAGCTCATGGCTGGGATATATTGGGACTGTTGTTCCTATTTTTTGTCCATAGGCCAGGGATGCTGTATGTCCCTCAGTGCATGGCCATCCCATGCAAAGTTCACAACCCCAAACTAGGTAACAACCCATGTCCCTAAGTTCATTGAGAAACATTGATTGGGAGAAGGAATTTTGCCAGAGGAAGTGGAATAGGAAATACAATATGTGTTACTTAACATCTGAACTTTAGTTTCTGAGTCTGGGAAAAAGGACACACTACTGTTTACTTCCTAGGAGAGTTGAGAGGATTTAATAAAGGAGAGGCCTTATAGGAGGGTACTTAGAACATATATCCTTAGTAAATGTTTTTGTATTCCCATCCTTTAAAAAAAAAAAAAAAAGGTTTACTATTTGGCATGTTTTGTGTTCTGAATTTTCACTTATTCACACAAGTCTAATTAGCAAATTAGAAGGTGTTTTATTTTATCATGTGTAACCTGTTTGGTTAAGTAAGCTTGACCTTGTGTTAAATATAAAGTGTTAGAAGTATTAAAAGTGTTAAGAACAAATAGGGAGCTGATTCATTTTGTTGAACCTGTAGCCTTGAGTTTAAGATGATAAAGAGGTGTCCTATGTTTTATGGCCACCCTGGGTTGTGTTTTCTTCTCTGAATTTCATTACGACATCCTGTTTCTATTTCCTAGCCTGGTTGCGACCCATGCCTTGCATTTATGGGCAATTGGGCAGCTTAGAGTTGTACCTTCCAGCCATAGAATGCATGGTCTGCATTCAGGTTGGGATTATATTTACATCCATTGTCTTTTTTGAAAAAAAAAAAAAATGTAGTAAATTACCCCAAATAGCTGGAAAAACTAGGGCCACCAGGGAGGAGGTAGCACGCAGAAACCACAAAGTAATCCATTCTCCATGGACAGACTGTATAGATGATTGTGTCCGTGAGGTGATGTTTTTAACAGAAATAGATTGCGTTATTATACAGGGAACAGAAAAAGTGGACTCATCAGGGACAGTGTTTTATTCATCTCTGTAGCACAAGGTTGGTGCCTGGCACTCAGAGGACTGCAGGAATTGTTCATGAATGGAGTAGAAATGCCCCGAAGCAAGCGAAGGGTATTCCTACTCTTTGTTCTCATTTCCTTTCCTGCTTGCTTCATCCTTAGAGCTGCATTTAAAAAAGTGAGTAGATAAACATTGTAGTGTTTCTATTCCAGATGTAATAGACTTGTCTCTCTTATGTGGCAGAAAAATGACTTGCAATATTCAGCGCTTCACCTCCCTAAAGATTTCAAATGGAAAGTTATATGCTCTAAATGACATCTGTGTTAAGGAATCTGAATTTCCCATCCTAAATGAACAAACTGGCTATCAAATGGCCTCTAAGTCATTCAAGGTTCAGGTTCTGTAGTTTCTCTCCTGCAAAAGAGTAAAAACAAAAAACAAAACAAACAAAAAAAAACACCTGCCCATGACCAAGGTATTGTAAGGATACATGACAGCAGCTGGAGGAGAGGGCAAAGGAGATAGTCAAACACTCCTAGCAAAGAGAAGCTGTTGTAAGTGATGGCTCTCTATCCTGCTATCCTGTTTGAATTCAGAACCAGGTCACAGACTCCCAACGGGAGATAAAAATGTCTTTATTACAGGACTCCTCGGGCTGGTTTGTTTGGCTATGGGTTGGATGATAAAGCAGACTTGCTGATCTTGCACCCAAGCAGGGAACTTACCCCTCATGGAGGTACCTGCCCCTGTAACAGCCTGAAGAGCCAGGAGAACGTGGGCTCCTGCAGCAGGCAGGTGGGACTCAAAGGGAACGAGAGAGAACAGAGCCACATATGCTTTGTTCCCTTTCATAGACGTGTGTCTATAGTTGTCTCCTTTCTGAAAAGAACCTGTGAGAGTGGAGAGAGACCAGAAGTGTCCGCGTGGATTTCCCCTCTTATGAAACCTGGAACAAGGAGGAAGATGGCCCTCCATTCTAACCCCCCCGACATTTTTCTAAGTGCATTTTCTTCTTGAGAACATTGTAACCACCTCTTGTACTTGGTGGTGCTTGTGCTGTCTGCAGGTGGGCCTGTCTTCAGCCTGGGCCATGGTAGACCCTTGGTGAATTTTGTTGAATGAGGGAAGACAACAAATTAGTGGGCAGGGTTATGGATGCTTCTGATTGCCCCAGTAGCTCCTTAGATCACAGAGGAGAACTCCCCTCTGTGTTCACCTACAGAGTAGGACTGTAGAAGCGGTAGGGGCATGTAGACCGGTTTCCATAAGCAGCTCTTCCCTGTGCATGGTGATGTTATTGTTCAACTAACTGCCTGATTCTCTTCCATTTCACTTATCCCCAAGGGTTTTTTTTTTTTTCCTTTTCCTTCTTTTTTTCCTTCTAAATTTATTTTGTCCTCTGGCCCAGAAGATTGGACTTTACTGTACCAGCAGCTTGTATTAATCACTTTTTTTTTTTAAGACCTGGGAGTGGTGAATCGAAGCTCGTCATCAAAAATTCTTGTCTAGGGGCGCCTGGGTGGCGCAGTCGGTTAAGCGTCCGACTTCAGCCAGGTCACGATCTCGCAGTTCGTGAGTTCGAGCCCCGCGTCGGGCTCTGGGCTGGTGGCTCGGAGCCTGGAGCCTGTTTCGGATTCTGTGTCTCCCTCTCTCTCTGCCCCTCCCCCGTTCATGCTCTGTCTCTCTCTGTCCCAAAAATAAATAAAAATGTTGAAAAAAAAAATTTAAACAAAAATTCTTGTCTAGAGCGTGAGAAGTGGGGCCTCACACCCTGCCACTGTGCTTGCCGAGGCTGGTTCCTGCCACTCCTGTCACTTCTTTGGGACCTCTCAGCCAGTTCAGACAGGGTGTCAGTTTAATCCTGTTCTTGCCTGGCCTGGCCCGGCCCTTTCCTTCTCCTGTCTTGCTGCACTCCGGAGCCAGAAGAAACGAGGGCTGGTGTTCATAGGGGGAGATCATGTAGGACGTTGTTGCCGTGTTCTGTTACGCTGAGTCACGGTAGATACTGTGGTGACCTACTGGAGGGGCAGCCCGGGGTCTGAAGCTGGTGCTTGAACTCTAGGGAGTGTCACGTGTTGTGCCTTTAACGAGGAGAAAGGTAGGGAATTGCAAACTCCTTGGCATTGTAGAGGTTTTGCATTTTCTGTGTGCAGGGAACTTGACTAAATGGGGGAGGAGTCAATAAAGAAGGGAGCTTAGCCTGTTCTGTACCCGCCCCCATCATCCCTTTGCTGAAGGGAGACAAGAAGCAGATGAGGTGGAATGATAGAAGTGCTAATAAGTAAAAGCACAAACAACGTGATGTGGGAGGTCTGAGAACAAATGGAGCATCTAGTTCTGAACTGGATGGGATAGCCTTGCCAGAGGAGTAGCATCAAGCGAGCTTTGGACCAGGATATTGATGGCTGGGGAATGGGGGGAAAGGCATAAAACAGGGGTGTATGTAGAGTATGTTCCACCTAATGGATCCCCACCCCCACCCCCCAAGGTCCTGGTGTTGTGCTTGTTTAGCCCTTTATGGAAGGGAAAGTGAATGAGGACGCTCCTGAGTCCTATCTGGTTATTACTTTTCCTGTGGGCTCTATTAGCTGCTTGGCCAAACCTTCAGCACTCCCCACAGCCCAGTCGGATCTTGGGTATGGTCCTTTTGAAACCACAGGAGCAAGCGAGGAAAGCTGCTCTCTTGTAAATCGAGCTGATTTCTCCCCAATTTGCTGAAGTGGAATGTAGCCGTGCTCCCAGCTCTGAGCTGGCTCATGAGAGCAGCATTGGCTATATTTAGTCTGGTTTGTCTAAAGTGTGGGTGCAAGAAGCTGCTTGCACAGCTTGCCTCCCCGAGTGAAGAGCATGAAGGGGTGGCAGCTGTTGGGTGCCAGGGGCAGCTGCCTCATTGCCTTCAGACTTTTTCCAAGGGCACTGAGGCTGGGAGGAGCCAGCTGCCAAGTTCAGTTCCTTTGCTCCTTGGCTGCCCTTGTTGCTATGCTTATATGGTATTCTGTCCAGGACATCCCAAGTCTTCAGTGATTTGACAGATGTGTATAGACTAATCATGGGGTGTGAAATCTCAGAGATCCAGCTAACCTGGAGAGCTGGGGGCAGAATGGCCCCAGACTGTGAGGGCTGTTGCTGTCTTTAAACGTACAAGCTCCACAGCTAGACGGGGTGTGAACCCCAACTCTGCCGAAGACTTGCTGTGTGCACCTGGGCAATTTACTGAATAGTTCTGAGACTCCTTGTTTAGCAAATGAGAGTATTAATAGTAATGACCTCATAGGTATGTTGAGAAACTTAAGTTAGTATCAGTAAAGCTCTTAGGACCCATTCTGGTCATTGCTCAATAAACAGTAAATGTTAGACAACATGATGGCAATGATGTCTCCTTCCTGCCACACTTAAGAAAGCATCTAACCCATCTTTATGGCCTTGTAATATACTGTCATATATAATAGGTGCTCAGTGAAGGAATGTAGGTTCTCAAAAACCAACCAAATGTGATTGGTAAAATATGAGTCATCTTTGCTTTTAAATGTATTAGTTGATTATCTGATTCCCTGCAGTTATGAGGCAACAGAGGAGAGTAAAAGTTTTCATAACAGGTGTATATTCACTTAAGTCTCATCACTTAATGATATTTCCCCACCCAACATTTACTTGCCACTTAATACACACTGTTTCATTGGCTGGGCTCTCTAATGGTCTGATAATAACTCAGCCATACAATACATAAATTGATTGCAAAGACAAATTTCAGATCTTGCCAAAGAAGAAAAATTTCAAGCACTCTATGAAATTGGCATTGGACAACGGATGTTATCATATGGCTGTGACCCAGAGAAGATCTGGCTAAGTTAGGCCAGATAACTGTTAAAGAGGACAATAATCAACCTAAGATGGTGATTTGATAGTCACCAAAGAAACATATTAGGATCATCTAAGGATTATAAAGTCTTTGTCAAAAATCGTTGCCCTAATATATTTTGGGGGAGAAAGATCTATGTAAACAGACTGTTTAAGAGTCAAATGTGAAATGAGAAAGGTTTTGTCCTGCTGATCTAAATCTTACAGAAGTTACATAACAAAAAATGGATTATTTTGGTCTAAGAACACATATTTACAATTATCTAAATTTGGTTAAATACAAGTTCTTAGTTTCTCCGTCTCAGATAAAGTATCATTTAAACTGTTTCAGTGTTCTTTTTGTGTTAGTATGTTAAATTTAAAATTTAGGTATCCTTTATATATCATAAAATGTATCTTTTGTGCCTCTTAGAGTTTTGACAAATATATTCAGTCTTACCACCATGCAATCAAGTTCAGTTGCTACACCCCAAAAAGTTTCCTTTTGCCTCTTCGTAATTACCTTTCACCCATAGCCTCTGACAACCACTGCTCTGAATTCTGCTCGCACACTCTGGTCTTTTTCAGAATGTCCTGTAAATGACACATTCTGTTGCCATTTGAGTCTGGCTGCTTTGATTTAGTGTAATGCACTTGAGATTCACCCATGTTGTTACATGTATCCATTCAGTCCTTTTTATTGCTGAGTAGTAGTCGACTGAGTGGACATACCACTATTTATCCATTCACCAATTGAAGTACATTGGGTTGTTTTCAGTTTTTGGTAGATGTGAATAACCACTATAAATAGTTGCCTATAAGTTTTTTGTGTGAACAGAAGTTTCTCTTGTATAAATAAGTAGGAGTGAGGTTTTTGAGTCCTATAGTAAATGTGTTTTAATTTTACAAGAAACTGTCAAACCGTTCTTTAGAGTTACTATGCCCCACACATAGTGCTGTGCCAAATTTTCCTCAATTTGGATTTTCTTTTAAGTTTTGATTTTTATTTGTTTTGAAAGAGCGAGAGGCAGAGCACATAAGTGAGAAAGAGCACGAGAGAGCGCCCCAGGCAGACTCCACTCTGCCAGTGCACGGCCTGATGTGGGGCTCAATCCCAGGAACCTGGAGATAGGGATCTGAGCAGAAACTAAGAGTTTCAGAAGCTCTATCAACTGAGCCACCCTGGCACCCCTGGATTTTCTCTATTAACAAATCTTCTGATAATGAGGGTCTCACAGAAATAAGATAATAATTTTAATGGGTAGAATGTAGGCATTTGGATGGAATTAGAGGGAAGTAACTTTCCAGAGGTGGGCTCTTGGGGCCGCATTATACAAGAGTGTGCCATATGGCTATGGCAAATATACACCCTTGGTTTCCAGGTTAGTCCAGATCCCGAGGATGAAGATAGCCTAAAAATGCCACTGGTTTTGCATCCAAAAGAAAGCTGTTAACAAATTCTTGTGTTACTTTCTATAAAGGGACTTGTATCAAGCTCTGGATACTGAGTCATTGTTGTCAAATAAGGAAAGCGGCCCAGATTAGGAAAGGCTTACCTTGGAGAACGATAGGCAAGAGCCTGTGGACAGAAAAGGGAAGACCATGTGGGAGGCCACAGAAGAGCTTAACTGGAGTGGGGAACAAACTTCCTTGTCCTTGAAAGGAGTTGGCCTTATTTGCCAAGGGGAGTCCTGACCTGTTTTGTGAAGCCTAAGAAAAAGCCGTTTCTAGTGTGACTTAAATTGTGAGGATGCCTGGGCCAGGGGCTTGTTTGTGGCTTTGGGCCACTCCGATCCCGAATTGGCTCTTCAGTGAGCTGTTCGTTTATAGAGAGGGAGCAGTGCTTTCTCTTGCTAGGAGCACATTTTACTCAGCTGCAGTCTGGATATAGGGCCCAAGGGCAGAGTTGTTTCCAAGTGCAAACAATCGTCTTGGAGGTATAATTTGGACAGTAACACACTAGGGCTTCCAGGATTTTCCACTGTCTGTGTGACTGTGGCATAGAATACTTGAATCTGGGATTGCTACAGAATTCCTAGATGCATGGTTGCCTTAACTGTTGTGTGAGGTTGTAAAATGTTTGCTCAGGGTTTCTTTTTAAAAAATGTTAAGAATGTACCTGTGCATTACATGGAGGTGGATATGCTGTTAACCAGACTTCGGTAGATGTACTTTGCACTTTTGTCTCGAGGTTGCGATTGCCCCCTTGATGACCAGTGATGTATATTCAGGTATAGGAGAGTTCAACCAGTCACCAAGAAGTGGAGCTGGGGAGTGCCAGCTCCTGGCCTTGGCTCAATCAGTAGATGTGTATCAGGGCCTTGTGATGCCCGAGCTCTTGCTTTCTCTTTCTGTTTTCTGATTTTTTTTCTGTAAAAAAACAAAAAAAAAAAAAAAACAAAAAAAAAACCAAAAAACACTTTTTTTACATGGTGGTCCTTTAATAAATACTTCTGCGTGGATAAACTGGGATTGATATTTTGTGTTGGAGTCATCTAGGAAGTTTGTGGGGGTACAGCATTTACCTCTGTAGCCTAGAATTAGAATATTTTTCATTTTATACTCACAAATCTTAAGCACTTGCTAATAGGAAGTAATAGGTTCCTAATAGGTTGGGTAAGTCTAGGAAAAGCAGGTGTGCTGGAGACTGAACTCTAAGTCTTTCCTTGATGATGAGATTCTCCTGGGACACTTAATGACACCCACATTCCTAATCCCCTCCTTTGGGTATATTGTTGTTTTGGTAAATCAGAAGTGGGGCCCTGACTATAACATGTTCCCTGAGTCATTCTCAATAAGCAAATTCAGAAGACACTGATATAGGGGCAGGATTCTTAATCTCAGGTCCTGAGAGGAGATCCTTAACCCCTTTACAACTGTATGCACAATTTGTAGATGGACATAATGTGTATTTTTCACTGGGGAGAAAAAAAAAACTGGGGTTTACATTCTGTTCTTAGAGAGGCTAGGGATGAGTCCTAAGAGCCTTATGAGAACATGCATTTGACTTTTTCTTCTGCTACATCTCCAGTGCCTACAACTGTGTCTGACCCAATGAAGGCATACAATTATTTGTTGAGAAAACAAGAGAACTAATGTTATTTTGTGCCTACTTTCAGCCAGGTTCTTGGTGTCCGTTCTAAACATTAGTTTTCATAATGCAGTGGGATAGGTGGTTTCCCCTTCCAATAGTTGAGGGAATTTAGGTCCAGAGAAGATGTGAGATCTCCCTGAGGCCACACAGCTCATTTGTGGTGGAACCAGGCTTAGTTGCCAAATTTACCATATTCCAGAGTCCTTACTGTACTATGTACCTTTTCTGGTTTTGTACCAGTTCAGGAGGTGGGCTCTAGTTTAATAGCTCTCTCATGGAAATGTTGGTAATTTAAGAAAAAAAAAATTTACATTAAAATACAGCATTGCTTATTTGGGCTCTACAATAGAAAAAACTCTTTAAGGTTTTTGGATCAGATCTGTAATAAGGTGCTTGTCTTGATTTTGCTTTGTAGAGTATTGCTTCTTTCCTTCTAGGGAGCCCCAGGTCTTCAGGCATTTGTTGATGCTGTTGCTGCTGCTTTCCCATGCTGCCTTGCAAGTTCACTTGCATGCCCAGCACAAATTAGTGTAAATCTGTGTATCTGTGATAGGCTCAGCACTGTGAATGGCACTGGGCAATATACCAGAATCTAAGGCTGTGGACCTTCCCATCCCGGGGCTTATTGTCAGGCCAGAGGTTCAAGAATTGTGTTGTAAATGTATCCCAGTTAAAAAAAAAAAAAAAAAAAAAAAAGGTTCAGACATAGGCAGGACATGTAGGCAGGGTAGTCTGTGTGGGGGCTCTGCTCTCTCAATCAGGAGCTACCCTGCCCATGGCAATGACCCACCCATTGCCCTGGACTCCCCAGGAAAAGTCTTTTTCTATTTTAAAGAGTGAAGGGGCACCTGGGTGGCTCAGTCAGTTAAGCATCTGACTCTTGATTTCAGCTCAGGTCATGATTGTGTGGTTTGTGAGTTTGAGCCCCAAGTTCCACTCTATGCTGACAGCATGGGGCCTGCTTGGTGTTCTCTCTTTCCCCCTTTCTTCCACTTGCTTGCAGGCTCTCTCAAAATAAACATTAAAAAAAAAAAAAAAAAGTGAATTAACTGCTGCAGAAAGCTTGGTCCTAACCTGGAGAAACTGAAAAACCAAGCAAGCTGAAGTATTAAGAGAAAAGAAAGGAATGGATGTGAGAAATATTTCACAGGGGGAAAGGAAGATAGGATTGGGGCTTGTTTCCTTGTAGGGTGTGGCAGACCCTTAATTGCTCCCAACTCTCCACTGCCAATAAAATACCAGTCCAAACTCCTTAGCAGCCAGAGCCCTTCCCAGAATGCTAAGGCCTTCCTGCTCTGGGCTGATTTCCCTCCCTTTCCCCTTCGGAGTCTACCCTGATAGTCAGTGGGGCCCAGCACTCAGTTGTTTGCTGGCTCGTGGCGCACCTTGAGGTCCCCCCCCCACCCCCCGTCTTTGTGGTCTTCTCCCACCTCAAATGCCCTTTCTCCCACGGGTTCGTGTGATGTCCTTCTGCTCTCCTTCTATGTCTACAGCAAGAGGATAGATGGGCGAGAGATGAAGATCTCTGTGTGTGGGAAGAGTGTGTCTGCCAGGAGAGGGCAGTGTTAAAGGGGTAGGATGAGGAAGCGGAAGGAGGCAGGAAGAAGCAGCCGTGGTAGCAGTGAGCCATTTTGGAATGGAGCATGTCAGCATCACCTGATGATCAAAGACCACCAGCAAGGTATTAGCTGGGGAGAGTCCATGAGTTTGGCAAGTAGAAAAATTACTCTGATGAAAAGCAAATCCATATTAAAATAATTCGAAGATTAAATGGATGATGACACTACCCTTGATACACATGTATTGAAGTGGAACGAAGGGAGAAGTTGTGATAGCAAGAGAGTGATCCAGGTTTAAAGAGTTGCACTGTTCTCACCATTGAGAAAATGTGGGAAGGAAGATGAAGGCCTTTACCTAGATGGGAAACCAGTTCAAAGGAAGCTTTTTTTTTCTTTAAGCTAGAAATATTTGAGAGAGTTTATAGATGGGGTGTGTGTGTGTGTGTCCGTCCGTGTGTCCGTCCATCCATCCATCCATCCCAGTGGATAGGGAGATTTTGAAGATCCAAAGGATGGAAGGGAAAATAGATAGAAAGCAAGGACCATCACGAGTTTAGATGTAGAAGGTTTTTTTTGTTTGTTTGTTTTTTCTGGAAGAGGTGAGTGGTGGGTGATGGGTGGTGCAGGTAAGGAGTGTTATTAATTAAGATATGTAATCTTCAAGAAATACTAATACCTATACCGTGTGACCAGCACTGTCCTGCTTATATATTAACTCCTTAACCTTCCCATCAATCCTATGTGGGAGGTACCATTATCATCCCTATTTATAATTAACGAAAGGGGCACAGAGAGTTGAGTAACTTGTGCATGGTCACTCAACTGGTAATGGTCGAGCCAGAATTTGATAAAAACAGAAGATGTCTGTCCATTTTCCTAGTTAGGAAACACTGGGAATACTGGATTAAAACATTATCATCCTTAGAATTTTCTTTAAAAATAAGGGTCTTAAAGTATGACCTTTAAGCCTGGGTGGCTTCGTCGGTTGACTGACTCTTGATTTCGGTTCAGGTCATGATCCCAATGTCATGGGATTAAGCCCCACATTGGGCTCTGTGCTGGGCACAGAGCCTGCTTGGAATTCTCTGTCCCTCTGCCCCTCTCCCTGGCTTGCACGTGCGCAGTCTCTCTCAAAAGGATGACCTTTAATAACATAGATCATTGACATTTTGTTAGTTTATTTTGTGATAATTGACTCCAGGTAGGTCAGGTGTGGAATAGGATTTCGGATTTCGAATTCACAGATGTTGGAGGAGGGTATCATTTTCAGAATGCAAGTCATTTCCTAGAGAGGTTAGGCCTTGGTGAGTGCCGGCCAGCCAGCTGGTGCCATGAGGGCACCCTGACCCTACAGGCTGAGTTTGGTGTTTCAGGAAAACTAATAGGGGTAATGTCAGAAAGGAAAAGCGAAAAAGGTACTGAAAATAAACTTGGCCAACTTCATAATTTTGCCAAGATAAGAACATGTTCCCTATTTCCTTCTATCTCCTGCCCCCTTCCTGCTTTTAAAGCTTTAAGATTTAGGTTTCCAGGGTGCTGATGCCATTGTCCCTGATTCTAATGGTAATGGTAGTGATTTTCTGGTTGATGCTTGGTCTATTGCCTGCTAAGTGCCTCTGTAGAGCCCCCAGGAAACTCTGCCTCCCTCTGACCTGCTTTGCCTGGCCAGAGTTTCTTAATTGAAACTCAATAGCTGGTAGCTTTTGGCACCCGTGTATTTGCTGGGGCTCACCCCAAAGCCATCATCATTGAAATCCTACCGCCTTGGCTTTACAGAGTACTTCGTGCTTTCCAAAATACAGTTTCTCATCTGAACCACAGCTGATCCATTGGCAGCTGGAACAGGGGCTCTTGTTCCCATTTCATAAAGAAGGATGTGAAGGTTCCCTTGTCCAAGGTCACATAACATATTAGTGACAGAGCTTAGATTAAGAACTTGGGGTCTTGAGTCTTTGATGGCTCTATTACTGCTGCCATGATTGAAGGGATGGCACAGGGCCCACTTTGAAGGGCTTTGCAAATGGGCTGTTCTAGAAGGGATCCAGAATTCTCTGAAATTATGGATGGAGGCAGCCAGAGTCAGGCCAGAGGTCATGTAGTTCTCTGGAAGCACCCAATCCTTGGCTCCGGTAGTGAGAAGCTAAATTCCTTTTTTCCCCCCTCCCATTATTTTGTTGATTTGCCATAACTAGATCTTCTAAATAGCTATATTAAAGTAATATTTAAACACTTTTTTCTAGGTGTGAAAATCTTTCATAGTCCCCACAGACAGAAAAAAACCCCACAAATAAGAAACTAGGAATAACAATAGCTAATGTTTACTAGGCACTCACTGATGGTAGCAGCTGGGGCTGCTCTCCAGCCAGTCTCCCTTGGTACAGCTATAGTGGCTGTTGATAGCCAATGACTTCTGATGGGTTGTGGTCTGGACCATACTGGTTGTTTATTTTGAATATCCTACCTGTTCACAACAATCCCATGCGATGGTTCTTAATATTCGTTTCCTACATGAAAAATGGAGGCCCAGAGAGATTAAATAATTGCCTTAAGGTCACCAGCTGGTAAATGATGGAGTAAGAATTCAGACCAAAGTTCAGATGACTTCAGTGCCCACTCTGTTGCCACTAAGAAAGCCAGTAGATCACCCCAGGGAAAGTTCATATTTCCTTCTGGGCTTTCTGTAAGTAACTCACGATAGCTGGTGTAACCTGTCACTTTAGCAAATCTCAGCGGTTGGTTAGTTGACAAAATATAAATGCGTTTGTGTTTTTGCTTTGTTTTTTTGGTCATTGTGTATGGTAAGCCTAATGAACAATTTCATTCTCTGTAGATACAACATTTAATGAGGCCCAAGTTCCAGAAAATATCCTCTCTGTCAGTTCTGTCCCTGTGACTTGATGGTGAATGTCAAAGTCAGAGTCATAGAAAACCCCTATCTTGTGTAATAAAAAGATGGGGGTGGGATTCAAGGTGCACCATGAGCCAACAAACAACTGACTGCTGGGCAGATTCCAAAGGGGAAAGGGAAGGAAATCATCCCAGAGCAGGAAGGCCTTAGCATTCTGGGAAGGGCTCTAGCTGCTAAAGAGTTTGGACTGGTATTTTATTGGCAGTGGAGAGTTGGGAGCAATTAAGGGTCTGCCACACCCTATAAGGAAACAAGCCCCAATCCTGTCTTCCTTTCCCCCTGTGAAATATTTCTCACATCCATTCCTTTCTCTTATTGTTGGACTAGTTTTTAGTTTAAGTCTGTTTCCTATTTCTCATCTGTTTTTGTTGTATTTTCTGATAAATTTTATCTTTCAAGCATCTACCATTCTTAATTTTTCAACAGCTTGTTTTGCCTGAAATTTTTATAGCATCTAATCTTTGTGGATATAGTATCTTGCCATACTTCATTGAGGTTATTAATGCTAACATTTCTATTGTTTGATTGAAGTTTACCTGGCTCTCCATATGCCTTCAAGGTGGGGTTTTTTGGGGTTTGTTTTTTGTTTTTTGTTTTTTGTGTTTTTTTTTTGTTTTTTTTTTTTGGTCTTCATTCTGGTCTCTGTTCTTGTTAGATATTCAAGTGTTTGTAAATATTAGACTCTCTGCTCATATTTGAGTGACCTTAATTTTTTTAATTGTGTATGGATGGGGCCTGTCAATCATGGTTTTCATTATAAGATGTATTGGCTGGATTTTTAGAATGAGGAGGTTGTCTTACATCAGAATGATTTTTAGAATGAGGAGGTTGTCTTACATCAGAATATTTAGATCATTTTTTCTTGGACTGGGTAATCGCTCAGAAGATCTAATATTCAAACTCCCAAATCTGATTCTAGAGTCTATGGCCTTATCTACTCATTTTCTTAATTTCCATATAAGGTTCAATGTCTGGGTATATTTAATTGTATTAGTTCTAGAAAGTTAGCAATATAAATGTAGAATTTATAGGAATTATCATTTCTGAGGATGATAATTTTAACCAGAAATTTCCCTCACTACAAAAAAAGATACGTGGTATATGCTCAGAAGATCATTGTGAAATGTTATTTTGCTCGGTGCATCACGTCTTCATAAGAGCGTGTAATAGGATTGAGAAAGTTTCCTAACTCCCACCCTAGCGCTGCAGTGCATGTGTATACATTCAGATGTGACAAAAGTGGTCATGCAAACCAAAACAGATTCAACCCCAAGAGCGGTGTCCTGTTTATGGGACTTCTTGGGGCAAGAGTGCTTCTTGATACTTGGGATTAGGAGTTAGTATTGAGGTGGCACCAATCATGTGTTGGTCTGAAAAGGGTTAGGGGAGAAAGGGCTGGCTGGACTCTTAGCAACTTGTCATGTACTTGTGTGTTCAGGTTATAGCATTTTGATTTAAGCATGCATTCTGCTGACTGCTTCTAGAGACTTTCCCATGTGGTCCCTTCTTCTGACTAGGTCTTTTTGAACTTAGAGTGGAGAGATGTCCCCAAGGGCCACCCACAGTTGCCTCTTTCTGTCCTGAGTAGGTTTTTCTCCTCTCTTTTCCTCTGTATCTACCCACTGGTATTTCATCATTGGAGTGGGAATGGGGATAAGGGCTTGACAATGTTGAGCTAGCATTTTTATTTTTTATTTATTTTTTATTTATTTTTTTTTCAACTTTTTATTTATTTTTGGTACAGAGAGAGACAGAGCATGAACAGGGGAGGGGCAGAGAGAGAGGGAGACACAGAATCAGAAACAGGCTCCAGGCTCTGAGCCATCAGCCCAGAGCCTGACGCGGGGCTCGAACCCACGGACCGCGAGATTGTGACCTGGCTGAAGTCGGACGCTTAACCGACTGCGCCACCCAGGCGCCCCTGTTGAGCTAGCATTTTTAGAAGAGCCAGCTGTCCTCCATTGGCCTGGCCACTTGTCCTCCATTTTTGAAATCTGGGCTCCCATTCTCAAAGAGGGACAGTGGGGTCCAGATTCCATGAAAGAAGCAAGCGGAATGAGACCACAGCACTAAGAATTCTCTCCTGTTGAGAATGTGAGGCAACCTGCTTAAAGATAATGGTCTGGAAAAATTTGAATTTATGATACTTCACCAACCATGTTGTGTTTGTCAAAGGATGAGAAAAAAGGAAGATACACTGGAAAACAGGACAACAGTGAAGAGGGTTTGGGAAAATACTTAAACAGTCATTCACTAGGCATGAAGAGAAAATTTATCCAGTTAGAAAGGTTACATCAGCTATTTAGACCTGAAAGCATAGCTTTGTTGTAAACCTAAAGGTTTTAATAATTTTTACAGAATTTAGTATAGTCTGTTAATATCCTGGAGCAAAATACTATTAGAAATTCAAGAATTTTTTTAAATGCAACATAGCAACATTTCCCAACTTTTTAAATTAACCTTTTAAAATAATTATGATTACATGCTTATATATACTCTTTGGAAAGTAAGTAGAAAGAAAAAAAAGATTATCCATGGACCCACCTCTTAAAAGACAGGTATTGCTAGTATTTGGCATATTTTTTCCTAACCTTTTTTCTTTGTATGGTTTTTGGTTTTGCCTAGCAGTCAGAAAGCGTTTTGCTTGCCTTTTAGTAGGATATTTTGGTCTTCAGTTGGAGTTGACTGTGGTTCTGTTCAGATAACGCATGTCTGGGGTTTATTCTTTTCTTGTCATGAGGCTGAATAAGCAGTTCTTCAGTTCTTGGCTTGAATAAATTCACTGTGCTTTTAACATAAAACATTGTTCAGATTAGAGAGTGAATAATCCTTAGAGTGAAGAAGCATGATGCATGTTTTACAACCACTTAAAAAAATGTCAAATCTCAAAAAATCAAAAGCACAAAAATGGCTTGGGGAAAATATGTATAACAAAGATAAGACCAAGTCTACTGAGGGACAGACTGTCCTAGGACCACTGAGAGACTCATTATAGATGTCTAGTAATATTTGTTAAATATACAATAATTACATGCAACACAGTGGTCTCAAAAAAGAGCGACATCTTTATCTAGAGGCATAGAAGAGAGGAATGTAGTGTGATAGATACACTACTGAAACCAGGGCTAAATTCTAGTCCTGCTTGCCCTGCTAACTAGTTGCTACCTCAGAGGAAGCTGCCCTCAATATTATCACCAATAAAACGAGGCTGTTGAGCTATATAATTTTAATGAGTTTCTATCCTCCTCTGACATTCGGTGACTCAATCAATTTATGATTCTGGGACCAAACACGGAGAACATAAAGATCCAAAAAATCTAGCAGCTACCTTGACTCATTTCCCTCCTCCCTCACATCCAGTCAATTACCAAGTTGGACCCATTTTACCAAGTCTGGGGTTAGCAGATAACCACCTGTTTTCTTAAAGTTTTATTGGAACACCGTTATGCTCATTAGTTGATGTGTTACATATTGCTGCTTTTGTACTGTAGTGGCAGAATGGGGTAGTTGGAAGGATTTAAATATTTACTATATGGCCCTTTATAGAAAACATTGGTCAACCCTTGACTGAAATAATTTGCAGGGGTGCCTGGGTGGCTCAGACGGTTGGGCATCCGATATAGGCCTAGGTCATGATCTTGCCAATCCTGAGTTCTAGCCCCACGTCAGGCTCTGTGCTGACAGCTCGGAACCTGGAGCCTGTTTCAGATTCTGTGTCTCCCTCTCTCTCTCTATCTGCTCCTCCCCCACTCATATTCTGTCTCTCTCTCTCAAAAATAAATGAACGTTAAAAAACTAAAAAAAAAAAAAAAAAAAAAAAATCTGTAAACCAATCTCCTTCTCTCCTCACTACCTTTGCCCTAACTTAGGGCTTCATCTCTTCTCACCAGGTGAATCCGGGAGCTTCTAAAATGAGTTTTTCTGACTCCAGTTCTGAGCCTCCCAAGGGTGCTGTGTATGGAAACAGTGTAATTTTTAAAAAGAAAATCTTAACACGAAGTTGCTTAAAACCCTTCCTGGGCAGCCTTCTAATCTCAAGATGAAATTCACGATAAAATACCTAACACACCAGGTTAGAAAGCCACAGCACTTTACTGACATCTGAAGACCCTTGTAGTCACCAAAGACCAGGTGTGGTTTGGCGCACCTGGGTGACTCAGTCGGTTAAGCATCCGACTTTAGGTCAGGTCATGATCTCACGGTTTGTGAGTTCGGCCCAGTGTTGGGCTCTGTGGTGACATCTCAGAGTCTGGAGCCTGCTTTGGATTCTGTGTCTCCCTCTCTCTGCCCTCCCCTGCTCGCTTGCTCTCTCTCTCTCAACATATTTTTTTTAAAAATTAAAAAAAAAAAAAAAAAAGACCAGGGTGGTTTGACATGACATAAGCTGTAGGGACTGGAAAACCCAACTAGCTTTAAGTAGGAAGAGGCTGTGTATTAGCTCATCTAATTGAGAAGCCTGGCTATAGATCTGGCCTGGAGAAAAGTTTAATCCAGATTTCTAGTTGTTTCACCTGGACTTCCTTTCCATTCTGTTGCCTTCTCTTCCGTGTTGACCCTATTCACCCAGAGACTTTTTGTCTTGAGAGGTCAGAACTGCTGTGGCAGTTTCTGTCTCCTCCTGTGAACACATCTGGTAGGAAAGAAAACAAGTCTCTTCCCTGTAATTCCCACACCAGTGCAGAGGTGTCTGATTGGACAGCATAGGTCATGTGGTCAGAGATATGGAATGTGCTGATTGGCTTAGCACCAGTTCATGCATTCAAGCCCTGGAGTTGGGGTAAGATCCCAGATGAACTATAAAGACTGGGAAGAGTGGAACTATCCCCAATTAAATATTGGGCTGTGGTGGAAACAGGGTGAATGGAGGTAGGTTGGGACAAAATAAGGTTCACCGAGCATACCATGAGCAGGATTGCAGTGATGGTCAGAAGCAGTAGCAAGTGACCTGGGGAGGCCAGCAATCAGAGAATCCCAAAGTTGGGGGATTATGGTTGCCTCACTCACTGGTTCTTAATTCCAACCAGTCATTAGAAGTACCTGATGCCTGGGCTGTTTGAGGACACATTAACTTGGGTTCTCTTTTTGGTTGGCTAGGTCTGAGGGATTTTACAAGTTATCAGGGTGTTTCTAATATGCAGACAGACTGAACTATTGATTGGGTTTAGGTCCAGGTTTCATTTCCTGATTCTGTGGAATGGGAACAATCGTAATTATCCAGCAGGATTGTTGTTGTATTGATGTGAGTAAGGAATACAACCTACTTAGGTGCTCAAATAAATGGTAGTTTCTTATCCGTGGTTCTTACCTTTACAGGGATATTGTATTAGATTCCTGAGACTGCCATCACAAAATCTCAGACTGGGTGACATAAACAGCAGAGAATTTCCCATATTTCCGGAGGCTAGAAGCCCAAGATGAAGGTGTTGGGCTGGTTTGCTTTCTCTTGAGACCTTTCTCCTAAGTTTTCAAGTAGCCTTTTTTGTGTGCATACACCTCTGATATCTCTTCCTCTTTTTATAAGGACACCAGTCTTATTGGATTAGGGCCCACTCTTATGGCCTATTTAACCTTAATTACCTCCTTAAATATCCTGTCTTCAAAACATAGTCACATTGGGGTTAAGACTTCAAGTGAATTGCAGGGAGGACACAATTCTGTCTATAAGAGAGATGGATCCTTTGATTCTCTGATAGCTAGGGTTCCTTTGCCTGGAAAAAGGCAGACACACAAATGTATGTCAGACTTTGTATGCATTTATAGGACTTTGAAGATCCCACTTAAACAGGAACATCTGAAGCAGCCTTGCAGAGGAAAACCAATACCCAAGAGGAGGATGTGTATAAAAGAAGGCATTTCATCTCCTCAGCCCATTCATTTAACAAGTATTCACTGAGTGCTGCCCATGTGTCAGGCACTGTGCTGGGATTAAAACAATGAATGGCCCAGGCAAGCCTCCTTCTCTTACCACTTAAAACTTTTATTGGATGCAATAAACACATAAGCCATCTCTACATGGCGGTACCAAGTGCCATGTAGAGAACCAAAACAACGATGGGGGATGGGGTGGGATTTGCCTGGGAAGCTACTTAGAGAATGTGGTTAGGAATGTCTTCACTGAGACAATTAAGCGGAGGCTTGCACAACCAGGAGTCAGCCATGCAAATGGGAGTAGAGGGTTTATGGCTGATGAAATGCCTCCTATTCTCTGGTTTATTTTAGTATCAGCTGGTGGAACCACCTCCTCTCTCAGCAGCTGCTCCCCTGATTGGGTTCTTCTGCCTGCAGAGCAAGAAATAGGAATCTGCTCTGAGACGGGCATAGCTGTTGTGGATTGCTCCCCTGTCTTTGGATGTCTTTCTCTTCTATATCTGAAATGTTTAGGTCATGTATTTGAAGGGATAGGACCCATCAATTCAAACATCTGTTCCTCTGAATTCTCACGGACATGACGAGACTTCAATCGTTATTTTGACTTCAGCATGAAATAGAGTAACCCTGTGGGAGAAGCAGTCGTATCGGTGGCGTGGTAAATGTATAAACGATAATTGTATTGTAGTACATGTTTCTATAATAGTACGCTGCGGGTCTGAAGGGTCTAAAGGGACCCCAGACGGCATCTGGATGGAGTGGAGAAGACTTCTAGAAGCTGCATCCTAAAGGTCCCCCACTGTCCTTAGGATAAAGAACAAAATCCTGTCATGAATTGCAGGCTCCTGTAGGTCTAGTACTTGTTACCCCCGCCAGTTCTCTCCATCTCTCTGCCAAGAGAGGCTGGACTTGGTTCCTTACTTTAGGTTGGGGTCAGTTCTGCTCTGTGATTCTCATTCTGGGGTCCTGGTTGGAGGGGCAGTAGCCCCTAAGGCATGCTTTTTTTTTTCTAGTTATCACAAGTGTGTAAGAGGCCAAATCAAACTTCGTAACCACTGTTCACATCTCGTCCACTTCTATCCATTGGCCAAGTTAAATCACACGGCCAAGGCCAAAGTCCTTGTCTAAGCATACACACTTTGCTCTGAAAGAAGAGGAGTAAGTGTTTATCAGTTGATCTACCATAGCATGTAAGGTGCTTAGAATAGTGCCCGTTTAGGTTTGCCTAAAGTATGAACAATAATGTACTTTTAATAGTCTTACTTTGGAGAAGGGAAAAAGAAGGGAGTAATAAACAGGGGAGAGGATTATTATGTAGGGCAAGACTTGCCTTATGGGAGGAGTGTGTGGGTTGAAGATGGAACATAAGGCAGAGCTTGAAGATTCGGCTAAAATGTGAGAACATGAGCTTAGAGTGTTGCCATCTTCCTCATGGCTTTTGTTTGCAGCCAAGGGGGCAAGTGGTTGGATTGATAGACTTTCCCTGATCTGAGTTCTATGTACTTGATTCTTTTCCCCCTTCTCTCTACTCTTAAAGGAGAGGTTTAGATTGTGACAGTTGGTGTTTACAATGTTTTAATGTCTATCATATTGAGAACTGAGTAGAAGCATCTTTAGAAATAATTTACACCACCATAAAATGACTTGCTAATCTTTCAGAGTGTGTTCTTTAGAATTGTTTTTGTTTTTTGTATACCAGCCAAGAAGATCTAGACCAATGAGGAACCTGGTAAAATATTTTAGAAGCATCATCTGATTTGCAAAGCTAAGTGGGAATATAAATCCTTTCTTAAATACACAATCATGCTTTCTGCCATTTACTTGTGTTTTGTTTCTTTAGTTGTCTCTTAGGGCAATGTTTATATATGTGATTAAAACGTCCACAGGATGTGTGCCCACCCACCAGTGTTCGACTGTAGGATTCATGAGTGGGAACATAAGGGCTGTGGGATATGCTGGCTTGTACCAGCAGGCCTCATGTAGCCCCTATTATGTGTCTGGCCTTTAAAAGGATACAGGTAATGAAGTTGATAATTAACAGCCATACGATTTATTAGATGCCTAATTTGCAGTAGTGACTTGCCGTGTGAAGTGTAGATAGATGCTTTGGGAGTTAGGATTAAGGAATACAGATAGGTATTGGAATGAAGAGAAGGTTTTAACGAGACCTGAACTGCATCTTGAAGGGTGCCCACATCAAACAGATGAAGATTGTCACATGTTTATTCATCCATATAGCTAAAATACAACATTGGCTGTTTCCCTGTGTTTAAAGCATTTCTTCACCATCCAGTTGTTTAGTGAAAAGTCCCAGACTTCTGATCCTAATACCAAAACCCCATGCACTCAAAAGCTCCCTGATCATCTTCCTGTCCCATCTCTATAATTTCTTTTCAAATGACCTACTTTTCCTTGTAAATGTTCCAAACTTACCTAATCTGTACCTTCTTTTAAATTGGTCACTCTTGGGGTGCCTGGGTGGCTCAGTTGGTTAAGTGTCCAACTTTGGCTCAGATCATGATCTCATGGTTCCTGAGTTCAAGCCCCACGCCCGACTCTGTGCTGACAGCTCAGAGCCTGGAGCCTGCAGCCTGCTTTGGATCTGTGTCTCCCTCTCTCTGTGTCCCTCCCCTGCTCATGCTCTGTCTCTGTCTCAAAAATAAATAAAACATTAAAAAAAAATTGGTCCCTCTTGCTTGGACACCTTCCTTGATCTTTGGATGCAAAGCTGGCCTTCAAAACCTATCAGAAATACCAAGTTCTATGGAGTTTTGCCTGTTCTGTTGTTTTCTTGGAAGTAATCCTTTTCTGTTTTTGAACCCTCTTAGCATTACTTTCTCTGCAGCTCATATTCCCAGCTTCCCTTGCTCTCATGCCATCTGCAAGTAACTATGGCTTGCTTATTTTTGGTCAATAGCATAAAAGTACTCAAACTTTTAGCTTTTATATACAAGTAAAAATTTTTTTTTTAATGGGGACACTCACAGTTTATATAACTTTTACTAACATTAAAACTCAGGTGAAAAGAAACACCACCTCTAATCTAATTTCATAAAAATCAGCATTTGACCCCCAAAAATGCAGGGTATGAGAGGACAGGGCTTTATGCTGAAAACTGGCCAATGGAAAACTCCTGAGACTATCTGGTTTTGTTTTGTTTTCCATTTCACAGAGGACCAGTGAAATGTTCATCCTGTATCTGCCCTCTCTGGGTAGACGTTTTCAAGTCACTCTTTTAGTAGACTGTGAGCTTTGCCAGAGCTGACTTCTCTGATTCCCAGTTTATCTCTATCTCCATCCAAGATAATCTTGGATCTCTAAAAGCTTATAACAATGACAGAAATAACACTGATCTGTGACACGGAAGCAACCAGGCTGGGGAATAAAGATCTGACTCTGTTTGAAATAACTAAACAAATAGTCACTTTTATACACACACACTTCAGATATACTTTTAAAAAGAGCAATAGACAGGTTCTAAGTGCTGTTCATTCTCAAAGAGCAAAAAATTTATAAAACCTCTAATATGGCATTATATCTTCTTTTGTCTTATCCCTAAAATGTACATATGGTTATTTAAATGACTGAAAAAAATCTTAAAACTATAGAAACGTCCAATTATTTTAGTCAGTTTCCTTTCTTGTGCCCCCCCCCCCCCCCCCGGTAACATTTACAGAACAGAACAAACTGGTTTTAACATTGGGAAGACCCTGATCTTTTAAACTGGCACTATCTAGTAGAACTTTGTGATGATGAATAATGTTCAGTAATCTGTACCATCCAGTATAGTGGTCACAGCCACATGTGGCTATTGAGCAATTGAAATGTGGGTGATGTAACTGAGGAATTAAATTAAAAATTGTATTTAAATGTAATTGTATTTAAATGTAACCACATACTACTATTGGGCTCCTTTTTTGGACAGTGTGGCCTCAAAGATTGACTAAGGAGTATTGAGCTTTAATTTGTGATGTCAAGCTTCATGGTGTTTTATTCATTTTCTTTGTATACTTGAGAAATTTCAAAGGAGCATTTTTTGAGTCTTCAGCGAGTTGTATATGTATCAATGGCTCTGTTGACCTTTGAGCTCCTTTCCATCTTCACATCACAAGTCTTGAAGATGCTGATTGTCAATCCATAAATTAAGATCCGTCCATTTCCTCCATCATGGCTCTCCTTTCAGATACTATGATCTTTGACTCATGTATCTGTATACACAGGCACGTACATTTAGGAAGATCCAGTGAAACAGTAATAGGGCTGGTTTACCTGGAGTGTTCCTGCAAGTTACCATGAATAGAAAGTGTGAGCAAGCAAGATCTCGTGTGCTCTCACTCCAGCCCCTTGGGGAAGGAGAAGTCCTATCCTTCATCCTGTCCATCAAGTCCAACCGGAGCCTGTTGAGCCTTTTGCATGTTGGTGTGATTTGACACCTGTTTAGTTTCTCCTGAAATAGTCCTTTTTCTTTAGTTGCCAGGATTACTCTTCCCAGAGAATTTTAAGCTTCTCTTCTTCTCTGAAATCATTACCTGACCTTTTGTCCTCCTACACTGACCTGACCCCTGACCAGTCACTTTTTTTTTTCCTTTTTTATTAATGGAGCTGTTCTGTGTGCATGTACGTAGACATATATACCAAGGGTAAAGATACTTCTGATGAAATCAGGATCATTAAGGTGACATTAGCAAGAGCAAAGGATGTAATAAGGCAATAGTTACCATTTGTGGGGCACGTACTGGGTGCCAGGCGCCGGGCACTTTTCTTCTAAAGCTAAATTCTAAAGATGTTACGATTATTCCAATTTCATAGGTAAGTTAACCTTAACCTAAAGCTGAGTAACTTGCCTGAGGCCACACAGCTCAACAGTGGAAGAGCTAGGTTTATTCAACTCCAAAGCCCGTGGTTTTACCAACTAAGCAATAATTAAGTTGTAGAGGGGAAACTGTGTTGTGTGTGATGTACAAATCCTGGTTTTCATGTCTCCTTTTCCATTTTCATGGTGGTCTTAACCAAGTTGCTTAGCATCTCTGTCTTTCCCTCCCTCTCCACCCCCCTCTTTTTTTCTTTTTTGCCCTCCCCTGCCCCCCTCCCCACTCAGGGTCAGCTCAGGCTCCTGAGCGTTCCAGGCCAGGGCCTCACCAGTAGACACCGGGGAGGGCTCTGACTGTGCGTGTTTGGTCCCCCAGCATCCTGGCTGGGTTTGGGGAGGGCCCCCTGAGGGTGGTGGTACTGAGCCTGGGGGCAGAGGTGGCAGGCTGACAGGCCCAGAGTATAGCACATATGGGGGCAATACATACGGGCCAGCATGTGAGTCCAGGCCCGGGTGGGACGAGTCACGCTCAGCCTCTAGCTCTGTCCAGCGAGGGCTGTCCGCTGGTGCTGTGCCCAGTGGGACAAAGAAGGCAGAGGTGGGAGGACACCTGGCCACCCAGACGGAGGTGGAGGCAGCTTCAGTTTTGGCAGTGTGATTTTCCCCAGGCCCCTGGAGCCGTCCCCACAGCCCTGGCAGGGAGAGGGGGCTGGCTAGGCCCTGGCTGGTGAGGGAGCAGCAGCAGCACATCCTACACACGCCTCCCTGGGCCACAGGGGTTGTGGGTGGGGCAGGGAGTGGGGGGACCACTTGCTCATGTAGACATGGGGGTCAGAGCTTAGTGACCGCCCCCACAGCACACACTCACATGTTGAGGCAGCGGGGTGAGATGGTTACTGAGGGCGACGGATGGACTGACCAGGGGCAGGTGAAAGCATCCCTCCTTCTAATTTCTAATACCTTAGCGATAGGGGAGGAAGAGTCCCCCCGTATGTTAATTTGGTACCACCGCTTCCTCCTCCCTTCCTGGAATACCAGATTGTAATGTGTAAAGGCTTCCTAAACCATCAGTCACTTCTCCCCCCCCCCCCCCACCGTGGTACTGTTTGACAGAGAATGCCGTCAGCTCACCTGTACAAAGTATGTTACAGGGTGCGCATATTTGCTTTTACCTATATCCCTTCATTCCTCAACTCTCTCACTGAAGTTGTTTGTGTATTTGAAAAGCTGTTCTTTTTGCCTTCTGACTACGTCTCCCTCCCCCACTTCACTTTAGTTTGTTCTTTTCATTCAGGATTGTCACTTTTCAAGTCTGTACTATGTTACATTACTACCATTTTGTTTACTTAACAATTGTTAAAAATGTTAATGCCAAAGACCCCTCCGTTGTGATGGAGGAGGGCACTAAGATAAAAATGGAGATTGATGTTCATTGAACATTTGGCAGATGTCATGTGTCCTATATCAATATAGCAAGATGTCATGTGTCCTTCATCAATATAGCAAGAAAGTAGAACTTGGACTTGAATCAGTGGGTAGCTGTGTGTTGGGTGGGAGAGAGGGATATGAATCAAAACAGATGAATCAAAAATCATTTCTCCACTCTATCTAAAAGCATACCTAGTGTCTGTATTGTTTTGTTACATTCTTAAGATAGATGCTTACTGTTGTAGATTAAATAACCTTAGTGTTGAGTTCTGAGTTTTGATACTTGTATATTATACAACCAAAGCAAGATTTAGAACATTTCCATTTGCAAGAAAGGTCCTTCTACTTTTTGCAGTGAAATCTTTGTCTTTTCCATTTGGCTCTTGAACCCATCCGTTGCACTTTTCCTTTTGGTTATTACATTTTTTAGTTATAACATTTCCATTGGGTAGTTCCTTATGTCTTCTGTTTCCTGCAACTTTGTTTCTTGGGTGAAGCTTTCTAGTTTCTCATTTGTGGCAGGTGTAATTACTCTTTGAAGATTTTTATCTTGGCTGCTTTCAAATATTTGTCAGATAGTTCTGAGATTTCTGTCATCTTGGTGTTGGCATTTGCTGATTGTCTTTCTCATTTAGTATGAGATCTTCTTGGTTCTTGGTTATGAGTGCTTTTTTAATCAAAATTTGGACATTTTCATTTTATGAGACTTGATCTTATGTAAAACT
This sequence comes from Herpailurus yagouaroundi, assembly GCF_014898765.1. Lineage (NCBI taxonomy): Eukaryota > Metazoa > Chordata > Mammalia > Carnivora > Felidae > Herpailurus > Herpailurus yagouaroundi. Next base: position 28,278,125 of record NW_024412417.1, on the reverse strand, counting down.
TGTTTGAGCTGGCTTTAACATCGCTCTGGCCGGGTATTACCTGGGAGGTGGGGCCTCCTCATTATCACTGGGTGATGGTGAAGAGTCCTGAGTCTCTCCACCAAGCTTCCTCTGACACTATCCCAGGAAGGAGGGGGCAGTCTCATGGTCTGGTGGAAGTGGATGTCCTGCCTCCTCACCTCAGCTCAACTGATGCTGCAAGGGTGGGGAAGTGGCCTTGATAATGGTGGACAGATCAGAAATTGTGGGCTCCCTATGTGGCTTTCTATGACCCCACCCTCTAGGGGGTTTTGGAGTACCTAGGTACAGCCTGGTGAGGGTGGAAGTCTAGGCTCTCCACTCAGCCTTTGCTGATAAGGGTGGTTGGGTGACCTTTTTTTTCTGCAATGTAAACTACCTACTTCTGTCTGATACCTGAATCCTCCATCTAAAGCTTCACAGAAGCTCTGATTATATCTGCTGTTGCATTCTCCTCATGAAAGAGAGGAGTTAACGTTTGCGCCTTACAGCTTGTCCATAGCCTTTCCCTGCTCTGATGTTGACCTATGTAAGTTAAGTGTTGTTTTAATTTCTGTTGTATTGAGATTGCTTAGTCTGTTTATCATGAGTGGGAAGGGTGAAGGTTTGCTGTGGTGATCACACTTAGGTTAGTCTTTGGGTGAGCAGGGTTCCCTTATAGCAAACTGTTTTTACAAAGGTGAAATCATCTCTAAATGAGTGAGCCAGGGTGAGTGTGCTTCATGTGGCTCAGAGGGGGCAGTGTGCTGACCCAGCTGCACGTGGTCTGAATATCTGGCTCGGATGGACAGTCATGAAGGTTCAGCTCCGGTGGCCACGCAGTAGTTATCAGGGCTACCTATGGGCAGACTTCTGACGACAATGGAGTATTCTTTAGGTTCAATCCTTCATGTCTCAGGATATCTGCTCCCATCTCTTCTCATCAGCAGGGTGTCTTTCTCTCCAGCCCCCTCGTAGTAACAGATGGGGAGCCATCTATTACTGGTCAGTTGCAGACTTTTTGGGAACAGACATGTCCTCTTTTAATGCCCTTGAATTACTGGTTTGGAAATTTGTATTTTACCCCTATTCTTTTTGATAGTAGGAAAGGACTTCAACCTGTATGTTGAATGTTAAGCTTCAATATATATTGTAAATATGTTTATATTTTTATTATGTGTAATCCCTATCTCTCTCTCGCTCTAAACATATCTATATCTATAGATACAGATAGAGAGCGAGAATATACCACATTTAGCTGACCAAGGAGAGGTCTGGAAATCCTATTCTGTTTCCACATAGCCTGACCAAAATAATAAAATCAAACATAATTGAGCTCATTTAAATGGCCTGGGAGTGGGGGAGTGCAGCATAAGTAGGTGAGTCCCTCAGACCCATGAGGCTCTTCCTTGATGTTATGATGGAGGGGGCTAGAGTGCTCAGATCCCACTGTCCTCCGGGACATGGGGCACTCTACCCTAGAACAAGGCTCAGCAAACTGTTTTGGTAAAGGGCCAGCTAGTAAATATTTAATTTTTGCAGTCGTTTGGTATGTCCCAACTACTCACCTCTACCTCTGCCATCGTACTACAATGGCAGCATAGAAAACATATAAATAAGCATAGCTGTGTTGCAATAAAACTTAACGCTGACATTTGAATTTCATATAATTTTCAAAGATCACAAAACATCCTTTTTAGTTCTTTTTTCCCCCCCAACATTTAAAAATGTAAAAACTGTTTTTGACTCATATGTAAACAGGCAGTGGGTTGGATTTGGCCCATCGACCCTAGTTTGCTGACCTGCCTTTGTAGATATGTGCTGGACAGGTTCCTTTGCCCAAAGAGACATTGTGCCCTGTCAATTAGCTTAACCCAAGGTTGTGCTTCTTGGCACATTCCCATTCATTCCCATTCATTCATGCATAAATTCTTTTTTTAAAAAATATTTTTAATGTTCATTTTTGAGAGACCCCAAGCATGAGAAGGGGAAGGGCAGAGTGAGAGAGAGAAGGAAACACAAAATCCGAAGCAGGCTCCAGACCCGGAGCTGTTAGCACAGAGTCCGATGTGGTGCTTGAACTCACAAGCCGTGAGATCATGACCTGGGCTGAAGTTGGGCGTCCAACCCACTGAGCCACCCCAGCGTCCAGTGCACACATTCTTAGGAGTGATCTAGGCACTTTTCTGGGCACCGGAGGCTCCTCAATGAGTAAGAGTTATGCCCTCAGGTATTCACTGTATCATCTAGATTGATTCTACCTCTGATAACATTTTTCTTGATAACAGCATGTATTCATGTTACATGTATTCATGTATGTGTACCTCCTCCTTGCTAAGGTATTGCTATATTCAGCTTTTGAAGTCATAATGGGAGTTATGAATCCCAGAGCAGAATATTTTGATAGGATTTCCGTTTTCATTTTTATCCTTTAGGAAGAGCTAAGCAACGATATATTGTTAAAGTGGTATCATGGGTCAGTTTGGAATGGTTCATCTGAAGTCCCAGAAGAGGCCTGATTTGGTGTTGTCACAAGGGATTACTTTTCTCATGTAGTGTCAAGTCCGGAGAGAGGTGGTTAAGAACCTAGTTTGAGCCACTCGCTGATGGTAGAGCCTTTGTTGCTCTTAGCCTCTTGGCTTTCATGTTTATAGCCTATGATCTGTAGCAGCTCTAGATACTACCTCTCCATTCAAGGTGACGAGATGGTGAGAAGGGTGATATAAAAATTCGTTCTCGGGGCGCCTGGGTGGCGCAGTCGGTTAAGCGTCCGACTTCAGCCAGGTCACGATCTCGCGGTCCGTGAGTTCGAGCCCCGCGTCGGGCTCTGGGCTGATGGCTCAGAGCCTGGAGCCTGTTTCCGATTCTGTGTCTCCCTCTCTCTCTGCCCCTCCCCCGTTCATGCTCTGTCTCTCTCTGTCCCCAAAATAAATAAACGTAAAAAAAAAAAAAAAAAAAACGTTCTCTTCTGTCACTTCCAGAACTGCATCTTTACACATCAAACTTCTGCTTCGGCCCCATAGGCAGGAATCTGTTCACAGCTACAGGTAGCTGCAAGGGGAGTGGGGAAATTGAGTGCCTTTGTGGGCACATTCCAAGAGTCTCTAGGAGAACTTTCGGAAGTGTTTCCTACAAAGAGAGGTCTCTTGTGATTACTTGTAGAGGTCCAGATTATTTGTAGAGGGTAGTGCTGTGCTGAATTTGAACTCAGAGTATGATAAGGCACTTCTGTTAATTAAACACATTTAGAGAGTATCTGCTATGTGGTTATCGTATAAGAGTGGTTTGAAACAAGGGCTGTGTTTTCCATGAACTTTAGCAAAAGCAGGACGTAGAAATGAAATTTTAAACGATCTCCATTCCAATAGATAATGATGGGGATTGAAGTACTTTTGTTTCTAAGGTCATGTATTTATTTAGCAGCGTTTATTGGATGGCAAATATGTACAGCTGTTTAGTCTCTGCAGCACACAGACCAGCATGACAGTTTCTCCTCTGTAGAAGGCAGTCAAGAAAATCAGTTTCACATCAGTTGTCTGGTTCTGTGACTTAACATATCTTTGAATTATACAATGAGATAGGAAACAACTTCTATTTGCCTTTTTTGAAAAATAAAAGCTGTAAGTTTTCCTAAGAAGGGAATGGCAGTGAGTAGGATTGAATTGGTATCTTTCCACCATACCTCTGCTTATTCTATAAACAATGATTGAGTACTTACAGTAGGCACTTGGCTAGGCACTTGGTTTGTCAAGCTTTAATGAGCAGTCACCTGCTTCAAGGGGTTCCTAGTCATAGACTAGGCCGACATGTTAATATACTCTTGCGGTGCGTTGTGTATATATACATGGGGTGGCTGGGGGGGAATTAGGAGGTGAGAGAATAAGAAAAAAAGGTGAATTGTCAACATTGCTTAGAGAGGATATAATGGTTGCAAAATCAGTTAAAGCTTCACGATGGGAAGAATAGATTAATTTCCTGAAGGATCATCCATGAAAATAAGGGAAGAGTATATTTTGTACAAAGATCAATTCTGTCAAAGTGGAGAAGCACCAAACCTCTCAGCTACAGGCAGGATCTGTGTGGTGGTAGAAACCCTTGGTGCAGGATCTGGAGCAGCCTGCTGGACCTTGGGGGTGTTTGCACAGCGTCTCTGTTAACAGCAAAACCCAAAATAAAGGAACCTTCAGCTTGAATGGGGCTCAGCCCCTTGTTTCACTGCAGAGAGAGAGTGGTGTGGGTGGGGATCGGAAGACCTGGAAGCTGGGTGACTTCTTGGCAAGTAGGATGCACTTGTTCATGCAAGTGGAGCCAGCACATCCCTTGGTTCTCTCGTCATCTTGAGACAAAATGCCTGGCACTTCTCCATAGCCTGTGACTGTGAGCTAAGTCCTGTCAGAATGGGATCTTTCAGAGGTCAGGTCCAACAGGGTCTAGGCTCACTTCCAGCAATGAAACACCTCTTCTGCTAGTCAGACTGGGGCCACTTTTTGCAGCATATGCCCTTTCCAGCAAAATTCTGAAGTAATATGATAGTGTTGAGCTATCCATGTTTTTTTGCTTTGTTTTGTTTTAAAGAAAACAACATGTTTTGGTTGAAAATCACAATGAACTTACTGAAAAAAACTCTAAAACTTGTGAATAAAGTATTTTTGGAGGGGTGCCTGGGTAGTTCAGTTGGTTAAGCGTCTGACTCTTGGTTTCAGCTCAGGTCATGATCTCTGTTTATCGGTTCGAGCCCTGCATCAGGCTCTGTGCTGGCAGCGTGGAGTTTGCTTGGGATCCTCTCTCTCACTCTATCTCTGCCCCTCCCCTGCTAGCTTGGTCTCTCTCAAAAGAAATAAAATATCTTTGGAATTTCTCTTTCCAGCTATGGAGGCAATATGGGGGAATGAGATGAGAGGGAATGGGCTGTTTTTGTTTTTAAATTCTTTTTTGTTCTAGAATATGTGTAGCATAAAATTTATCATTTTAACCCCCTTTCAGCGTATGACTTAGTAGCATTAAGTATATTCACATTGTTGTGCGACTATCACCTCTATGCGTCTCGAGGACCTTTTCATCCCAAAGAGAAACTGGACTAAGCAGCACATCCCCATTCACCTCTCCTCCAGCTCCTGCTCACCACTGTTTGACTTCATCTGTGTGAACTTGACTACTACAAGTGCGTCGTATAAGTGGTAATCCTACAATATTTGTCCTTTTGTGACCAGCTTATTTCACTTAGCATGTCTTCAAGGTTCATCCTGTATCAGAATTTCATTTCTTAAAACTGAAAAGTCCACTGTATGACTGAAAATTCCGTCGTATGTGTCACATTTTCTTTATCCATTCATCAGTGGACATTTGGGTTCTTTCCACCTATTGGCTATTGTGAATAATGTTGCTGTGAACATGGACGTACAAATATCTGTTCAAGTCCCTACTTTCAATTCTTTGGTTGAATTGCCAGATCAGATGGTAATTCTGTGTTGAATATTTTAAAGGAATCCCCAGCTGCTCCCAGCAGCTGCACCATTTTACATTCCCACTAGCAAAGCACAAGGGTACCGGTTTCTGAGGGAATGGGCTTTTCCACACGAGAGACAGATGGTACCTTTGCTCTGGCATCTCAAAACATTGTGAAAACTAATGTCCCTGTTAACTCTTTTAAAGGACTATTTATGAAATCTATTTGGTTTTTAATTCTTGATTTTGAAGAGCTTAGTATTAGCAACTTTAATGTGAAAATGATTAGGGCGGCCCTGGAAGGAAAGACCACAAACAGCTTTCGATGTCAAATCAGTAACTAGACATCAGTAAGGCACAGAGTGGTCCGGAAGCCCAGGGAAACAGGAAGAGGGTCTCCAAGCCGACCTGTGAGCTGCTGAGCCCATTAAATTGAGTAAATAACTTGAGTGAAAACAAGAAAGGGCAGTGATGAGGACAGAAAAGAGGATGCAAACAGGGGCACCTTTTACATGATGAACAAAGAAATGGAGGTCACAGCTTGTAAAGAGGCCATTTGAAAGTTGCTTGATTTGTAAATATTAGGGACATGAAATTTCAGGGAAAACAAAGCAAAGCCTGTCAGAAATGGTTTTAAATAAATAAACCCAAGCACAAAACCTAAATCAACTACTGGGTTTGCAGGCGAGGAGGGAACAGCTATGGAGGATTAAAATATTTGTGTGAAGAAGGTGGCTACGTGTGTAGAAAGTCAAAACACCGTAGTCTGCCTCATGTTTATAGTTCTCTTACATTTTGAATGCTAGGTATTTACCAGCCGAGAGAAGTTTCCTTTTGATTTAAGGCAGGGCTGTATAAGGAGAGGAGATTGCTGGTTCATTTAGCAGCTGAATAAATGTTTTTTTTTAATTTATTATTTTTTACTGTCTTTATTTTTGAAAGAGTGTGAGTGGGGAAGGGAGGGGGGAGAGAGAGGGGAACAGAGAATCCAAAGCCGGCTCCACGCTGTCAGCACAAAGCCCAACGTGGGGCTCAAACCCACAAACTACAAGATCGTGACCCGAGCTGAAGTCGGGTGCTCAACCAACTGAGCCACCAGGCACCCCTGAACAAATGTTTCTTTAATGCCTATTATGTGCCAGGTTCTAGACTGGGGAGAGGAGGTCATGGAGGTGACTAAGGGCCTGCCTTGAAGAGCTTGCAGGGGTGGGAGACAAGGTGTACAGATCAGTGAGGTAGACCTCACTACAGCGAGGGAAGTGAAGCACCAGGGCACTGTGTGCATGGACGAAGCATAGCTAAGTGGTTCTTGGTCTGGTATCCAGAAACTCCTAGGCGGCTTTCTAAGGGTCCAAGCTGACACATCAGGTGAGTGGACTTAGCCTCCCAAAGGAGGAAGTAAAACTGGGGTGAAGTAGAACCTCTTTCTAGGAGGAGGGGCCAGCATGAGCAAAGGTGAAGGAAGTATGAGAGTCCAATTTGGTGGGGGAGGTATTGGGAGAACAGGAAGTACTGGAAACTCCCAGCAAGTCAGTGGTATTCTGAAGCTGTAAATTTCAAGGCGGCTGGGGATCAGTCTGGAGAGAAAGATCAAAGCTATATATTTTTCTTCCTCTAATGTCCAAATCCATCCTGTGCTAATCTCTCATCTCCTTTTAGAAGAAAAAAATTTTTTAATAGTCATGATTTTAAAATACTGAATATTTGTTGCAATAGGCCATTCTTTGGAGATGGAGAAGCTGATCTGATATTAACAGTAACGAGCCTTCTGCTCTTACAGATTTTGGCTGCTCCATTCTCTTTCTCCATATACCTGAAGTTGGCACTGCTGTTGGTTCTCCAGCATCTATTCCACCCCTGCCTTCTTGAATACTAGCAGTGTGGTTTGAGAAACTGACTCTAGCAGAAGGGTCAGCTGGTTAACAGTGATGCTACCTCCACTGCCAGGGTTTTAGTTCGTTAATAGGTATGTGATTCACCTTGAGCTGATGGGGAAAAAAATGAATATTTGGAAGAGGATTAGGGGAAAGAGAACCAGACAACTGAACTGTCACTATTTCTAGATGAGACCCAGAAGCTTGTAGCTCAAGGTGCCATGAGGGGACTCAGGCTTATGATCTAGGTGATGTTCTGGATAGAAGAGTGGCAAGATGAAAGAAAAAAAATAAGAATCCTTGATGAATCCTCTGTTGAGCTGGCAAATCCATGAACTCTGAACCTGTACCATTATTGGACTTCCTTTTCTGAAAGCTAATAATTTTCCTTCCTGCTTAACCTGTTTTGGGTTGCTCATCTGAAGCTTGAAATCATCCATATCCTAAATGATGCTTGATCTCTGTGACCTTCAGTAGACACCTGCATGACTTTGTGACTGTGTGCCTTGAGTCTCCTCTCCCTTATCTGTGAAATGAATGTAATTATGTCTTATCGAGTTTTTATGAAGATCATTTGAGATCCGGCATAAAGCCTGAGGGAGGAGGTGTGAACTAATACGTGTTGAACATCTATTGTGTACCATGAAATGGGCTGGTTCTTGGCTCTAGGAAGCTTAGAAGCTAGAAGAGAAATTCAGATAATTTTCATATTGAAAGGTACAAAGCTACATGCATATGGACCTTTGTATAGTTAGGTAAGGTCATCGATTCAGTATTTGAATACTTACTGTTCCAGGTACAGTGATCTAAAATGGGGTGGAGGCAGGGGATGAGGAAGAGATTAAGGGAAGGCATATCTGAAGTGTTCTTTAAGCCAAAACCTGACAGATGAGTAGGAGTTAGGTGAGGAATAGGGAGAACATTTCAGGCAAAGAAACATTACGTACAAAATCTGAGAAGTGTGAAAGAACTTGATGTGTTCAAGAAGTAGGAAGTGTGAAAAGGAAGTGTGTGGTCAGAGTACAGTGAACGAAGGATAACGTGGGTGATGAAGTTGGAAAGGTAGAAGGGAACAGATAATTCAGAGCCTTGGTGGTCACGTTAAAGACTTTTGAGTGATCTAGATATAAAATGAAGCCATTGGAAAGTTTTAAGCCAAAGGGTCTCACCATCTGACCTGTACCTTTTTTTTCTTTTAATTGGGTTTCAGGGCTCAGGCGAGGAAGAGCAGTTAGGCTGGTCAGCATTGTGGGTGAGAGACGTGGGTGGTTCGGACCAGGGTGATGGCAGTGCAGATGGAACTGCATGGATGGATTTGAGCAGCACTGTGGGTGTAGAGCTTGCTGGACCTGATGAGAGATGGAAGGGATGTGGTAAATCGTGGAGAGAGTCCTGCCAAGGATGACTCTGGTTTCTGTGGAACTGGAAAGGACTGGAAAAGGCATTTTTGGGGGTAGTGGTAGAAAATCCAAGATTCAGTTTTGAACATGTTAAATCTGAGCTATCTGATACACTGGAATTAGGGTGTTGAGCTCCAGTTTCACTTAGGTCTGAAGCTCCTAACAGGTCTCTCTAGGCCGTGGTTAAAATTTGGACGTCATCAGCAGGTTGTTGATTGTATCCGAGTGTGGGAATGAATGGCTCCTCTGAAAGAGAGCATGGAGAGCAGGAAGGGAACCCCTGCCTCACTTCTGCGAAGCCAGCCCTCATCTCTCAAGTGTCACATACTCTCTTGGAAGCCTGGTAAGAGGAAGCCCTGACCTGAATGGGGTGTTGAGTAAGGGAAGAATTGTAGAATTGCAGCAGTTGGCTAAAAGGGAAGCATGCTGAGGGGAGCCTGGGTGGCTCAGTCGGTTAAGCGTCTGACTCCTGATTTCTCATGGTTTGTGAGATGGAGCCTCACATCGGGCTCTGTGCTGGGATTTTTCTGTCTCTCTCTCCTCTCTCTCTCTCTCTTTCTCAAAGTAAACCTTTAAAAACCTCTATCTATATATGTGTGTGTGTTTATATATATAAAGGGAAAATATATACATATATATATATATAAAAATATAAATAAAGGGAGGCATGCTGAGAATGGAGGGAAAGTGAAGATATTGAGTAAAAGTCACCAATGAGGTAGAGTCCTGAGTGGGATGGAGGAGTGAAGGTTCTGGCCCTGAATCCTCTGAGGCCAAAGGGAAGGGGATAAGGAATTTAATTAAATTTAAAGGGGTGGAGTCCCCGGGAGGTGAGAGAATTTACTACCAGAAACCTTGAAGCGTGCATGCGTGTGCATGCGCACACACACGTATTGTGTGCACGTGCACATGCACACCAAACCTCACACATGCCGGATGCTTCGTGGAGGTCATCTGCGGGGAATGTATGGCTCCTGCTATTTCTTTGATGAATGCTGGGTACTTTGGAGGGGCTCAGTAAGTATTTGTTGAATAAATAATTATGCTCAGAAAATGGGCTATAGATTTTATTTATGGTCCTATCCACGTTAGGATGTGGAGAGGGTAAGGCAGGAAAAATCTAGGCTTGACTCCATTGAACCCTTCACTTTGGTCTTTCCTTCTCTTTCATGTAGCTGTAATAACTGTTCTTTTATTTTTTTTTTTTTAATTTTTTTTTCAACGTTTATTTTTATTTTTGGGACAGAGAGAGACAGAGCATGAACGGGGGAGGGGCAGAGAGAGAGGGAGACACAGAATCGGAAACAGGCTCCAGGCTCCGAGCCATCAGCCCAGAGCCTGACGCGGGGCTGGAACTCACGGACCGCGAGATCGTGACCTGGCTGAAGTCGGACGCTTAACTGACTGCGCCACCCAGGCGCCTCTGTAATAACTGTTCTAAAGTCACTTGTCCTTTTGTTTGCCTCTTCTATTGGACCATAAGATCTTGGAAGGGAACATCTGTCATATATGTATCCATGTTTCCAGGATCTAATCCAGGGGATGTCTCATGGTACACGCTCAGCAAATAGTTGTACAGTCCATGCAAGCAGGGGTACTTGAGTGGATGCTTGAATAGATTCAGAGGAGGAGGGAACAAGCACTCTTCCAGATGGAGGCAGAGATAAGAAGCTGAACTGCAGGGGTTGAATGAATTGCATGTGTGGGAGGCAGGAACGAAGTTGCCCGATTTGGTAATCTCATCTGTGATGTGGGCATTAGTAACTTGCTCAAGGTCAAACAACTTGGAACTGATGGTTTCTGGATTTGTGCTGAAATCTTTCTGACTTGAGAGCTCGGGGTTTCCTCTATGCCATGCTCCCTCCTCCCCAGATCATTTCCCATAGTTATCACACCACTTGTAAACTTGCCACTGCTTTGTTTCTTCCCTCTGAGGCCACACGAAATACTGTCTGTCGTGGACGCCTTCTTTGCAGGACTTGTTTTCAGTTATATTTTTTTCCTCTTTGCTAGCTCTCCACTGTGGCTTGAATCCACGGGGTATTGATCATCCTGCCCGTGCCGAAGGTATTAAACTACAGATTGAAGGTGAAGGTGTTGAATCTCAATCCATTAAAAACAAAAATTTTCAGAAGGTGCTTGACCAAAAAGGAACCCCCAAGCGACTGCCAGCAGAAGCTGAGACTGCTAAGGTAGGTAGTAATCCACTAAATTATGGAGATTGTGGAAGCTGCAGCTTTGATACTTTGTGGTCTAGCCACAGAGAACGGATGGTCCTTTCACTCCTTCCCGGTGTATCTTCAGTTGAATGAGCACTGACTGCTTCTGGGTTCTAGGCAATAATGAAAATGTTGACTGCATCCCCTTTGGAGTTAAACACGTTTGTGGTCCATGTCCTGCCATGAGTATGGTACAGAATGGGCTATTGAGAAAGATGCCCTGGACTTAAAGGTGAAAGGTGTGTTTGCCAGGCTCACACTTACCATTTTATGAACTTAGGCATGTCATGTGATTATGCAGGCCTTAGATTCTTCTTCTGTAGAATGGTATCATAAAAACTCCCTCCACCATGGGTAGAGCAGATGAAATAATAGCATGCATTGGAAGGATTGTGCAAAAGGTCCAGTGCTGCTTGTGCATGAGGGTCTTTGGCAGACAAACACTGTTAATTAATCACTGATGTTTTATTCAGTATATCCATGTATTCCAGGTACTGTTTTAAGGACTCTTGATATACTGGCCTACTGTGTCCCTGTAACAATTCTGTGAGGTAGACCATCATAAACAGAATTCTGATGGAAGATAGAATTATCCTACTTTGTTTTAGGATGCTTAGTTCTTTTTCGTTTTTAGTCTTAAATGTAGGTACATAACATACATACACTGGTAAAATGGGGCTTGGAGGGTAGATGATCCTTTAGTAAGGACCACCTCTTCTAAAGGTTTTCCACAGTGGAACTGGCACTTGATGGATTCTTTGTGTGAAATCAGTGAAGATGCTCATGTCAAGGGCACAGTTGAAGATGTTCATATTAGTTTGCCCCTTGGAAATTGAAGAAACTAGTCTTCATGTGGTTTTCAGTTTTTCCCTTGTGCATTCTCTGCAGAGGAATTTCCTTTCAAATGTTTGCGTGAATGATTATGTGCGTGCCTTGGAAAGCAAATGTTACAGTCAGCCAAGAAAAACTTGAAGTAGAAAGGTCACTTTGCTGTCCTATAGGAACCAACTCCCTCCCCACCCCAAACGTCTTCCAAAATCAAATGTGAATGTCTCTGCTTTATCCACAGTTGTGAATAACTGCTACTGTTACTTCCCTTCTTTAGTGTAGATAATTAAAACCGATGACCTTAAGTGCATGCCTTTGTGTGTTGTAGAGTTGGGAAATGATTAGCAAGGATACTGTAGATAATTGGCACTAGACATTTTAGTGGAAAGAAATTGCATCTCCTAGGAAATTGGTCTATGGTTGATGTTTGGTTTGTGAGGAGAGTTGGAAATAAGTGAGCCCTGTTATATTTAAACCTCCTCCATCTCTGATGCTACACAGACATCTTGAAAGAGCAAGGGGAGAAAGTGTATGAAGGATCTTCTTTAGGAAGATAAATAGCTTGAGTGGGATCTTTTTAGAAGGATGGTTAAAATATTAAAAAGTAGAGTGGAGGAAAAGAAAATTGCTGGTATTTGTCTGATTTTAATTCAGTTTTAAACATTTCCAGATCATATTGCTGGTCTGTTTTCCAATAAAAAATAAAGTTTTATTTAAATCTGATCTGATTTGATTACTTCTGAAGTGTTTGGAATATGTGATACTGTAGTAATTCCTGAATTTCACGTTGATAGCATTTGCTTTTGCTTCTAGATCACTTTATGTTTGCTTTGCTGAAATCATACTTCACTGAGAATAAAGTAGTCTATAATGACCCTTTTCTCAAGCATAGTCCACATATTGGAAACCAGATTCATTTGAATTATCCAGATCATCTACAGTGTAAGGTGTTAAGGGGATTCTGAGTATTTTCACGTTGACATCATATTTAGAAGTGGACAGACCAGAAGCCTTAGTAGAGTTCAGGCAAGGTATTTATTCCCTTTTTCATGGAGGACCCGAGGACAACTGTGTTTGCTGGGCAGACAGAATTAAAAGTAAGTACCACAATGTGATTACTACAGATGTACAGTGTTACAGACACTGAACCTTCCGTGCCACAGTGTGAAGTTAATTTTGTGTGTGTATAAACACCTTTAAAGGGTTTTTGTTGCCTTAGAGGGTTATTGGAGTTGCAAGTTTTCTTTTTTTCTTGAGTAAATAATTGAATGTTGGGTAAACTGACCTACTCTAAATAAAAAATCTGTTAGAAATGTATAAATTTAAAGGCACTCAGTAATGTAAATTGGTACAGCTTTTCTGGAGGACAGTCTGATAGTAGCTATCAAAATTTTAAATGTGTGTAACTTCTGAGCCAATAATTCCCTCTAGTAACTTGTCCTAAGAAATAATCATCCAGATGTGCAAAAATGCCTACAGGACAATGGTCACTCTGGCGTGGTTTATAATATGAAAATGTTGGGAACAGCTCAACTGTTCATGCCTAGAATGCTGGCTAAAGGTACTATGTATATTCATGCAAGGGAATAGGATTCTGTTCCTCCCTTTATAAGGGTAGGAGAGACCTGTGAATTCATCTTCGTCTCTTCAGTCTGCTGTAACAAAATACCATAGACTAGGTGGCTTATAAACAATAGAAATTTATTTCTCACAGTTTTAGAGGCTGGGAAGTTCAAGATCAAGGTGTCACCAGAATCATTGTCTGATGAAGCCCCACCTCCTGTTCAGATGGCCATTATGTCACTGTGTTACATGGTGGAGAGGGACAAGAGTGCTCTCTGGAGCCTCTTTTAGAGCACTGATCCCATTTATGAGGACTCCACTGTCATGACCTACACATGTAAAAGGGCCCCACCTCCCTAATACCATCACAATGGGGGTCAATATAGGAATTTTAGCAGAACATAGACATTCAGTCTACAGCAATATTTATGTGGGAACATGAGTGTGATGATACTTTAAGGTGAGGGGAAGAGAAGGGCACAGTGTGTATAGCATGTCCCCATTTATGTAAAAATGTCTGTTTCTGAATAAAGAGGTCACTGAGTCTGGAAGAGTTGATTGCACAATATGAACAGTGATTTATATCCGGAGTTGAGATTATGGGGGAAAACCTTCACTTCTGTTTTGAGGGTTTTTTTTTTCTTTTGTTTTTTAAAGATATGCATGCTTTTAAGTGTATTGACTTCAAATCCCTTTTCAGATTGCTCTATTAACTTGAGTAGCTCAACTGAGACTTGCCTATTTGAGTCGATATTGTGCCTTTTAGGGTGCTGATTTCCTCCCATGGCTTCCAGTTCTTGTTGGTAAGTTATTTGCCAAAGGAGTAAGTTCCTTGGGGGACTTTTTGCCTATATGTGCCTTGAGTTCTGGAGACCATTTGGTGTGGTGCTTTTGTGCTTGTCTCCTGTTGAACTTTTTGAGATGTAACAGCTCTGACCAGTGTTACATTACAATTCAGTCTGACTTTGAATCCCTTTGCTACTGATTATGCAAATCAAGTGGTCCTCCCCCATCTCCCCATCCCATATGCACTTGTTTGCAGGCTTCACATGAACCTGGTTCCAGCTTCCCGTCATGCCTGTGGGCCTTGACACTTGGAGTCTAGCCATGCTGGGTTTGAAACCAATCTCTCCCCATGTCACCTGTCCCAGATCCCAGCAGGCATGGTGACCTTCATGCCACCTCATTGCTGCGGTTTTCTGACACCTAAAAATTTCTCTTCTGTGACTTCAAGCTTGGCTTTACATCAATTTAGAGATTGATTTTCTAGTGGCTTTAAGTTCTAGAACCCAAGGAATGGGAGATTGTAGCATGACATGCTTAATATACCATCTTGACTCTGAAATTTGTGTTACTTTCATAATCTAGAGATATATCTCTCTTTCTATTTTATGTTCTTGAAATAATTATCTTTTTTGCTTCTCTTAGAATGTGATTTTGGAGCCATTGACTCTAATCCCCAAAAGACTAGGACTCTCATTCCAGAAAGAGGTGGTTTCTGCCAGGAGATGCCTGTAGCTCTTACCATAAGAGAAACCAACGGAGAACCAAGCTCACTTTTTTAAAATTTATTTATTTATTTATTTATTTTTGAGACAGAGAGAGACAGAGCATGAACGGGGGAGGGTCAGAGAGAGGGAGACACAGAATCTGAAACAGGCTCCAGGCTCTGAACTGTCAGCACAGAGCCCGACGTGGGGCTCGAACTCACGGACCGTGAGATCATGACCTGAGCCGAAGTCGGATGTTTAACCGACTGAGCCACCCAGGCGCCCCCCAAGCTCACTTTTAATTAAGCTTTATAACTGGGCAGCAGTGAGTCTAGTTGGAAAAAAAAAAATGGAGCCAACTGAAATGTTGGATCTACAAAAGATACTTAACAATGTAAATTCTAATTGCTTATGTGCACTTGGGACTCAAGAGAGTACACATGCAATCAGGGCTGCAGTTACAAGTTCAAGATGGGAAAGAAAAAAAGAAAAGCCATGTTAACGGTTAATTTTATGCTACAGTTGGATTCAAGGCAAGAGATAAGAAGTATAACATTTTTATCTCCTAGGGAGGTGCAAAAATTATAAAGGTACACATACGGGGGAACGTATAGCCACCACAGATGAGAGCCAAGGTGAGGGTCTTAACACAGAGAAGGCACAGCCTCTGTTGTCCATCAACTTATTTTTATTCTTAATCTTTTTACCATTGTAGTCACGGAGGCCCAAGGCCAGCTCCTAGTCCTGCAGACCAGGTATATGCCCACATAGAAGTTTCCAAGGAGACAGTCCTATGAGAGACCAAGGTCCTTCCTGGAGAGGCCCTGGCCTGAGGTTTGTTCCCCCTATTCTCACAAGCAGTGGAGATGGAGCAGCCAGAGAGAAGGTGTACCAGTAAAGTAGAACTTGACCTATGTTGTGAAATATGGGTAAAGCTCAAATATGCAGCAGTTAAGAATGGAAGCAATGAAGTCTAAGTACCTTGAGCCAAGGTTTGGCAGCCGACTTCCTCAGGTGTGCTCAGCAGCAGTCTCCTTAGAGTCAAGATTCATGTTTTGGAAACAGGTTACAACAATACGTTGGAGCCAAGTTTATGGGATGTGAATGCTAGGATGAGGAATGTGAGTTTGTTTTCTGCCTGCACTGCTCAATATGGTAGCCACTAGGCATATATGGCTATTTAAATTTATTAAAACTGAATACAGTAGATCTACTTCCTTGGTCATACCAGCCAAATTTCAAATGGGCAGTTGCCACTTGTCCAGAGGCTATTGTTTTGGATAGCACAGACCTAGAACATCACAGAAACTTCTATCAGCCAGCACTGCCCTGATCTGTAGAAAGCTATTGATGAGACACTTGGGTGGCTCAGTCTGTTAAGCATCTGACTCTTGGTTTCAGTTCAGGTCATGATGTCATGGTTCATGAGATTGAACCCCTTGTCGGGCTTCACGCTGACAGCACGGAGCCTGCTTGGGATTCTCTTCCTCTGTCTCTGCTTCTTCCCAGCTCTCATGCAGGGCATGCCTGCATGCTTGCTCGTGCTCTCTCTTTCTCTAAAAATGAACTTAAAAAAAAAAAAAAAAAGTTATGTAAGTTCTCTGGGTATAGGAGTTAAATGAGAAAACAGTATTTTTGACATTGTCTCTAATTCTTGTCCTTGGGTCTTGGAGGACGTGTGCATCAGTCATAAGAAAGGTTGAAATAGGAGTCTGTTTGGAGAATAATGTTCCCAACTGTTCTGATGGTTGCGATTTCCATTTCCATGGCAACTCTGGCTATGGCATAAATCAGCCTATCAGCAGGCAGTATCCTGCCTGTTCCCTGTTGGAATTCTGGGATGTATCCTCACCAGTGGCCTAAACACAGCATTGGGAAATGAGAAACTTTTGCCTTCTAGACTTGATTTTCTAGGTGCTCACAAGGAAACTCCCTTTCTGTGTTCTTATGCCTATAAAATAAGGGTTTCCTACAGTTTGTATTTTTTCTTGCCAATGATTCTAATTTGCTAGAGTCTGTAAAGTGGCACAGAGTGATAATCAAGAGTCTTGGTGGCTTTTTGAAGATGGCATTTTGAGTGTCCCTCATACATGCATGACTGCCTTGTATTTTTTTTTTTTTAAATAAAATACATATCCCTGTTTAGCAGCTAAGAAAACAAAGCGTTCAAATGAGTTGCCAAAACTTAGTTTCTGGCTAACAACTAGAGAAAGATGGCATTCAAGTGTAAGTCAAATGACTCCAAACCCAGGGTTTTTTATTCCCTTGACATTAAATGTACAAATGACTTATTTATTGGAAAAGAAAATATAATCTGTTATACTGAGAATCTGGCCGGCTGGGCTGAAAATGAGGTTAAAAAAACACTGCACGTGATCTGTATTCCTCAGAGAGAAACACAGAAAATCTTGATCTCTGTTTTATATAAGAGAGAAGCAATGCCAGCATCTAAAACAGTGAATAATTGCCTGCATTTGGCTTTGGGATGCATTATGTGCATCTTTGGCAGCAGATAGCCTTTTCTCATTAGGCTAATATTAGATTTAGTTTGTATTTCTTTGGCACCAAGTTAAAGGAGCTGGCCTGGAACTTGGTGCTGGAGGCAGGAGGAGAAAGCTTGGTGCTTTGGATAAGCCACAGGCGGATAAATGAGAGTTGACTGGAGATGGCTGGTGGACGTTTGTAACTCTGAGCAAGAAGCATTCATTTGGGATTAAAACAGAAAACTAAAAGAGTTTTGACTGGGTTAAAAGGTGAAGGGTGGATTGTACTTAACCTTGATCAAATTACATTGCTCAGCTGCCTCTGAGAAGGTCTATGGCAATTTGGGGATAGAATGATCTAATTCTTGGCTCTCTGTATTTCTTGGCTTGGGGAGGAAGCATGTCTCCAAAAGAAGCTGCCAATCCAATATAATGTCACCAATGATATGAAAGGACATAATGCATTGGAAATGTAATGAGCACACACTTTAAGAATTGTCAGAAGGGTCAGAGCAAGAGAGGCAAGCCAGAATGACTTCATGCTATGTGAGTTCCAGGGCCCCAGCACATATATACTGGGCACTTGGAAAGCTCTCAGGAGAAACTATAACAAGTCCATATCTGAAGAGGTAAGCATTTATTACTGAAGTATCGAGCTCTTAAAAGCGTAAGAAATAGGGTGTATTTGCATCAAAGATTCATGGTATGATCAACAAAGAAGGAACCTTAGGGAGCATCTGACCACCTAATTTATAGGTAAGGAAACTGACTCTGGGCTTCTCCAAGATTTGGAGGCCAGTAGTGGCCCAGTCTAGTCTCATATATAGTTCAATACATGGCCAGTGCTTTCCATTCTATCATGATGACAAATTTATGTGAAACAAGTTCTTGGAGCCATTTGGTTAATGGTACTTTTCTGGTGTAGTAAGACTATGATGTGTGCCATTTGAAGGTACAGAATGAAAGGTGCCGCTCAGGGAAAGTGGAGCCCGTAACAGCAGGTGGATCAGAACCAAGTTAGAATTTCACTGACCATTTTGACATAGCAGAGGTAGGCCTCTGGAGGAGAGGGCATTTGGGTTCTAGGGATGGCCTGTCTGATGGCTCTCTGCCCCAGTGCTTTCCTTTTCCAGTCTGAAGTGTAAAGATCAGTAACCCACTATGGAAGCAGTTTAAAGAGTCCTTAACAGAACTGAGTTAAGAACTGAGTTAAGAATCTCAGTCAGAACTGAGATATTTCAGGAGAGTATGCATCTACATGAAGGCAAATGTATATCTTGGGCCTGAGAAAGAGACAAACATCGGTGGGACTCAGGACAACAGTGAGCTTATGCTGTAGTTGTGATGAAGAATCCTAGTCCTCAATGACTGAGGTTGGAAAAGCTTAGCATGTAAGGGCCTTGGTTAACCCAGCTGAGTAAGCTTAAGAAGCAGGTAAAGCAGAGTCATAGGTTCAAGTGTGAGAAGGAGTAAGATGAACATTATTAGAGGGCTGTGGGAGACAGCAGGGTTTGGCCTTTGCCTGCAACCATAGCTAAGGGCTATTGCTAGTTCTTAGGGAGGGGCATTACAGTTTAACAAACACACATCTTCCCAGAGCACATACGGTCTGTCTGTGTGTCTCTCTCCCTCTCTCTCCCTCTCTCTCCCTCTCTCTCCCTC
>NW_024412417.1:28239014-28258764 GCF_014898765.1 Herpailurus yagouaroundi | reverse complement strand
CATACATATGCTAAAATACCTTTATAAAATGCATGTTTAGTAAGGTTTTTAAGTGAATCTTTGCTTTCCTTGGTATCCTACGTTGTAGTTGCTGTTGAGCTATGAACACCTCAACTCAGGTGACCATTTAGAACAGGGTTTGCAAACTTACAAAGGGACAGATGGTAAATGGCTCTGCACTGTTAGAGGGGAGTGTTGCTATCCCCATGTGACTTTGACGAAGTGGATGCATTTCTCTGAGATAGTTAAGTGGTGGACCTGTGGCTGAGTTGCATGTCTGCGTATCCTCACTGCTCCATATCCTTCAGCTGTGCCTCTGCCTCTGGGGGATGCTAGGCATCTCAGCTTCTGACGCTGCACACCCAGTATGATGGAGAACTGTGGAGAGAGGGGTGGGAGGTAGAGGGGTACTTCAAATCATTTTAAAAGAACACTTTTTCTCTTCTCTATAATTATACAAATGAGCACAGTGTATGTTCTATTTGGACATAAGTTGCCAAAAGTTTATAGTTGGAAAGGAAAAAAAATGTAGTAAGTAATCACTTAAAACTACCCTGATTTACTCATACATTGAGAAAGATTTTGTAATGATTGAATTGGAAAAAGAGTATTCCACTATGTAAAAGAAACAAAATGCAAACTGCATAGGCACATCTGTTGTACAGAGATGGAGTATTCACCAATATATCCTGTTCATTCATCTGCCCCTACAACCTATTCTGAAAGCCATGCATGTTCCGTCTCCACTGTCCTCACAGGTCCACATCACCGTCTCCTCTCCCGTGGACCACCTCAGAAGCCCCTTAACTGGCTTCTGCTTCACTCTTGTCCTCCTGCAATCATGCTCCACACAGCAGTATTGAATCAGAGGATGCCATTCACCTGCTAGGCATCCTTAATGATTTTCCATAGCACTTCATGAATTTAAATTTTTACTTATCGTGACTGATAAGACCCTAAGACCTTTGGGCTTTGCTTGCCTTCTCAACTTTGTCACATGGCAGGCTCTCTTCTGGTTAGTTGAGCTCCAGACATACTTATCTTTCTGTTTCCTGAATATACCAAGGTCATTCTGTCTTGAGAGCATTGGTACTTGTCCTCCCTCCTTCTGGTTTCCTCCCCTTCATCATTGCACAGCTGATTCTTTGTCATTTAGGTCCTAGCTCAAAGCTCAAATGTGCCTGTCTAGAGAAGCCTGACCACCCTAACTAAATTAGTTCCCCAGTCACATTCTGACATCACTGTCCTTCATGGAAGTTCTACCTGTCTGAAATCCTCCTGTTTATTTTCTGTGTCTCTAGTAAAATTGAAACACCTTGAGAGCATTGGTCTTGTCTGTCTCATTCCCTGCTATAACATCAGTACCTGCTACACTGTCTAGCACATAATGAAGAATGCATTTTTGATAAACGAATGAATCCGTTGATGTGAGACAGACGTCTCTTGCCTCTGAGTCCTCCTCTCTTTTGCCTCATCGTTAATTCATTATGTTTAGCCTCTCTACAAGCGAACAGAAAGATAAATCTTGCAACATCCTATAGTGGTTGGCCATGTGGGGGGAATAGTTTTCTGAACAGTTTTCTCACTGAGTGATGAGTGAGACCTCATCCGCAGGGTGAGCAATGAATACTTCCATAGCCAATCAACTATTCTTCATCCTCAAAATCTAGATTGTCTCTAAGCCAGAGAAAATAGCTTTTTGCAGTGTGGCAAGCATTCTAAACTTAGATTCTCCAACCTCCATGTCAGGACCCGGTAATCTCTTCTACCTCTAGGCTTGGCCAAGATTTCAGATGGCAAGGTTCTCTCACCCCCACGCATAACTCTCTTTCAGCATCCTCAGTATAAGCATCTGTTGACTCTCCCGATTTCTTACCCTATTTTCTATTCTTTTTTTTTTTTAATTTTTTTAAGTTTATTTATTTGAGAGATGGCGTGAGTGGGCGAGGGGCAGAGAGAGGAGACACAGAATCCAAAACAAGCTCCAGGCTCTGAGCTGTCAACACAGAGCCCGATGCAGAGCTCAAACTCCCAAACCATGAGATCATGACCTGAGCCAAAGTTGGACACTTAACCGACTGAGCCACCCAGGTGCCCCTCTACCCCCATTTTCTTGAAGTCAAAACTGGAAGGAGATGAAAAGCAACAGCTTCTCCTTAAATGATTAAGAACTCTGCCTTAAATTGAAAATCAGACCAACAGGCACCAATAAATACCTAAAACATTATTTTCAGTTCTTAATGAATTAGAAATGGCTTTTAAATGTTGCTTTCACAGGTAACCTTAGACATTTGCTATCATAGTCTACTTGGGTTGCTATAACAAAATATGCCTAGTCCATACTGGGTGGCCTTAAACAGCAGACCTATATCTCTCAGAGTTCCAGAGGCTGGGAAGTCCCAAGATCAAGGTGCCAGCCAGTTGATTCCTGGTGAGAGCCCTCTACCTACCTGGTTTGGAGAAAGATAGCCTTCTGGCTGTGTTCTCACATGTTTGGGAGAGCGTGAGCTCTAGTCTGTCTTCTTCTTAAAGGGACATTAATCCTATGTGGTTCCACCTCATGATCTCATCTAAAACTATGTCTCAAAGCCCCATCACCAAATGCCATCACATTGAGGTTAGGGCTTCAAGATAGGAATTGGGGAGGGCACACAAACATCTGGTCCATAACATATACTAAACATGCATTTTGGCTAAAAGCTAAACAGCTGAGTGTTAAATCATTATTTGGCTGAAGTTGAATATCACCATCATAGAATGAATATCTTGCTGGCATACAAGAATAAACCTGAAATATTAATAAGAATGCCTATTTATTACAACTTAATTAAAATTATACCAAGCAGATTCTGTTAAAAATTGGCATTGTGGTAAGTGGTAATAATTTCTCAGAGCTGTCAGCTCCTGTGGTTTTTATATTGTACATTTATGATACTGAAAATGTGCTCTCTCTCAGCTGAGGTCAGTAATGGAGCAACCTAAGATTTTTGTCAAGCTCTGTCATGACAGGGTCATGCTAATGGTGATATCCCCCCTTCAAGTCATTAAGTTTTCTCCTTCTCCAGTAGTAACTACTAAAATAAAGGCTTCTACTCTTGGGCTTGCCATCTTGGTTGAAAGTCATGAGGCAATTTCATTGAAACAGTCCCATAAACTAAAGCTTTGGGCTATACTTGAAAAAGATGCTTTTTTAAAATTTCAAAATGAAGCTTAATTTTGTTGCTATCGCTTGTGGTTTTTTTAAGCAACGTTTTCACAATATTCATTGTAAAGCAGGATTCTCAACTCAGCAGCCAGAATGGTCTAGTTAATGTGCGAGTCAGATCATGTTCTTCATCAGCTTCCCGTTTTCCTCAAAAGCCAATGTCCTTCAGATGCCCTACCAGGCCCTGCGTGATCTGTCCCCTGGCACGCCACTCATGTCATCTGCTACCACACTAGCAAAAGCTCAGGCTGTTCCTACGTTAAACTGGGCATCTTCCCACCTCAGAGCCTTTGTACTGGCTGTTCCCTCTGCCCACAATTCCTTTTCCTCAGGATGCACAAGCCCTGCTCCTTCATCTCCTTTAAATCCTCGCTGCTCAGCCTTCTCAGTGAGGTTTACATGGGCTCTTCTATCTAAAGAATGAACTTTTTCCCAATGCCCCTGATCCCCTCCCAGCCCCAGTATACCCATCACTTGCTAAAACCGTGTATCATTTCCTTATTATGCACATTATTATCCTACATCACCATCCACCACAGTGTAAACTCCAAGGGCAGGGACCTGTTTTGTTCAGTAATCCCAATGACTGCTAACCATGCCTGGTATGTCCTAGGAGTGCAGCCATTTTTTGTTCACATGAATATTTGTAATAATCGGTATACATTCATCATCTGGCTGATAAACTTTTAATCTTGTATGAAGCAAACCAGGAGAATCTTACTCTAAGCGACATTTTTAGTTTTATCGGAAAGGGAATTTTCATATAGGAACAGTAAACCTAAAGAACACCCCTGTTTGTGTTACTGATGATGCCATGGTGATGAGATATGTAAATAACTTGTAAGATCAAATGATAATAATTGCACACAAGTTTGGGGTTGCCAAAAACACAGTTGAAATGGCATTTGGCTACTTGGCCTGCCAAAAACCAAGGTCAAAGCCAAATCCTAATAGCAGATTTTTGACCAAATGCTACAACCAAAGCTGGACTTAGGCACCTCCTCATTCTTAATATAACTAACCAGTTTAGACCCTAAACATGTCTACCTTCCACACTGTGTAATCTATTTTGGGGGGGGGGGGGGAATCTGACACCAGCCTTTCACATGTTGTAAATACACAAAAAGGGTTAACCCTACAAAGGCCTGGATAATAGTAACCGCTTGCAGGTGGCCAGTACAGGCCAGAACAATAACAAAACAGGAGAGATGAAGATCTCAAAACTTGGATTTGTTATCACACAGACATTCTTATACAGGATATGTGACTTCACTATTTTGATTTATCTTCAAATTACATCGTAAAGCTCGCCAGGCTCTAGGGCCTAGGTCTGATCCCTGTCGTACTACTTACTAGCTATGTTACCTGGGGCTCATTTCTTGACCTCTCTGCTTCAGTGTCTTCATCTACCCAGTAGGGACAATCCTTGTATATACCTCACAGTATGGTTGTTAGAATCACTGCGGTTGATGTATATGGTGCTTAAAACAGCTCCTGGCATATTGTAATCATGATGTAAGTTTGCTACTATTGTTGTTCTTAATATCATCCTCCAGATATTTTGGCCAGATGGATTAGAGAATACTTTTTTTTTTTTTTTTTTTTTTTTTTAGCAGTGGGTTTCAAATTAGGTGCTTATAGCCATATTGGATTTATCAACAAGTTTTGTTTGCCCACACAAACTTAAAGTTCAGATTCAACAGTGGAAAAACCCAGAAATTCTTTATTTAAAAGCTCTAGATTTTCTACTTCTCGAACTTAAAAAACCTGGAAATGATAAGCCTAAATTTATACAAGCTGCAGCTGTCAACTGTTGCCCCTTTTAGTTTGGTTCTGGCCCTCTTTACTCATTGTGTTTCCAGCTAGGTTTCTCTAAGCAGTTTAGTTTGTGACCCTTGATAAACAGGACCCTGACATAGTATAAAAGTCAGTTAACCTTTTCTTCTTCTGTGAAAATGGCTCTTCTACCCTTAAAAAATGTACAGGTCATTCTATATTCAAAGTATCTATTGGATTCCCTCTCTGGTGATACTATATTGAGCAAGACAGAAGTAGAAACTGGATCTCAAACACATACTTGATGCAAATTCTAATATATATTTGGAAGGAAACCAACTGAGGTCTGAGAAACCGTTAAAAACGTTAAAAATAGCAGCCATGCCCAAAGAAGCAAGAACACTCTTGGGAGCAAGAATGCTTCATGGAGCTAGGTCAGCTTGTGCAAAGACCCTCAAGTACAGAAGATTGCATCCTGCTTAGGAAAGGAGAGAAGACCAGTATGGCAGGTTTACAAATGGCTCCAGAGGATACTGGACCAATTGTGTGATTTTGTCTGAATTTTATACTTAGTGCAATGGAAATCCTTGAAAGGTTTTAGGTAGGTGAGGGACTTAGGAAGAGAAGACTTGAGCTGTTCTTCAGAGTTGATTGGAAGCAAGCAAGCAAGAGTAGAAATGGGGAGACTGGAAAGTGACCATTGAAGTTGATGGCATTGACAGATGGTGGTGTGTGGGTCCAGGGTGGAGTCAATAGAAATGGAGAGAGGTAGGCAAATTTAAGTTCATTTTGAACATAGAATTGGTGAGACATGATTAGATAGATTCATGAGGCAAGGGAGGAATCAAGGATAACTCCTATGTTTCTGGTTGGAGTAGCTAACTGGACATTGGTAAGATAGGGAAAATTGGCAAAGGAGGCTGTTAAAAAGGGGAAGCTTTGGGGGGGGGGAATCAGAAATTTCATTTTGACCGTGTTAATTTTATAATTTCTCAGTTATATCCAGAGAAGATAGCAAGTAGGTTATTAAACTTGGGAATCCAGATTTATGAGGGAGGTCTCAGCCACAGATAGACTGGAGGCCATATCTGTCACATTGTGCATGAGAGAGAGAGAGAGAAAGTATAGAAACCAAGAGTTTCTCCATTGGACCTTATCTCTAGGAGGTGGTATCTCTTTGGCTGCTCTGCTTCTGTTGCTGCTTCTTTGATGGTTATCCTTGACCTCTTGTCATTGCACTTTGAGCTTCAGGGCTAGACTGTTGAGTTTGTAGGGTAATGGTAGCAGAATAAAAGGCCTTTTGTAGAAACACAGCTCCTCCTACTTTTTTCTGTCCAGCCTAATTTTGACCTCTCTCACCCACAGTCATACTTGCCTACTGTTAATGGTTTTAAACTTCTAGTGAAGAGGCTAGTGCATATGGTCAGTATTCAGAAAAGGGGAGGAGTAGGGTTGTTGGGGATGAGCTGCTGATACAGTTTTTAGGCTTTAAGGCTTACTAACTTTGCATATGGATGTGAGAGTGTGTTTGCTTTTACCAGTGCTGTCATGGGAGAGGACACTTGTGTTTGTTCACACTATCTGCTTCTCTCCTGTGCTCGTGGAAGTCTGCACTTCCCACTTTCTTAAACTGACTAGTTCTAGACATTGGCCTTTGAGAGAAAGCAACCTGTACTAAAAGCAGCAAAACCCTGGTACAAACTTCCAACTCCCTCTTTTCTTTTGGGGGAGTATGGTGGCTGCATGTTCAGATAGCAGAGCACAGAGTCAAAAGAACTTTGATCACTAAGTCAATGGAGGACAGCTACTCAGGAGCTGAATTGTAGCTGACTTTCTGTAGAAGCAAGAAATAAACTTGTGTCCTGAGGTTTTGAGGGATGTTTCTTACTGCAGCAGAAGCGTAGCCTAACCAGGTCAATCTAGGTGACATCTGGAACAATGCAGTAATGCTTGCTCAAAACATAAGCTACTCAAGGGCAGGCATCTTGCTGAACCTCAGGCCAAATTCAACCCCCCAACAAAGATGGGTGTGCTTAATGATTACTTACAAGTCAGTATTGATCATAACTTTCTTTTTAACAGAGTCTATCAGTGTTCTTTTTACTCTCAACTAGTGAACTAAAATTAAATCTCTATTTGAAGATTTTCAAGCTCTTCTCCTGGGTCCCAGTGATTGCTACCAATATAGAGACATTCTGGGGCATGTGTATCCCTAGTGCCCCATTTTGTGTTTATATGTAATTGACAGCAATTAGCCACCATTTCCTTCTCATTTTGATGCTGTGATTTCCTTTCATGTGGTTCTTGCTTTCTTCTAGCATGTGTCACAAAATGCTCAGTGCTTGTAACTGGCCTGAATTGTTGGGCTTAAAAGGTAGAGGTGAGTGTTTTTTCCAATGTCCTGTGGGGGAGGGGCAGGAGCTAATCTGCTTAAGCAATTATTCTGTTTTGGAAAAGCTGACCTATTTTTCCCTCCTGAATGCAAATCTGGGCTGCATCTCTTACTGTTTACACGTTGACTTTCTGAGACACAAGTTCTTCTCCTTGAATGACCTCTTTCTCTCTTGGGCTTACATGGCTAATATTTATCGGCAACATCTGGGGTTTAGTGCAAGGAAGTTATTTACAGCAGTGCTTATTAGTGCACTTCTGTGAGTCATGGGAATTTCTAGCCAGTGCTGCCATTTTGTTGAGGATGGCCCCCAGCGGAGCCCTGAGATTTGCAGCTATTTTTCAGGAAGCAGAAGGCTTGTGTACCTTGATGAAAAGTTAGAGGCTATAGGGGAAAGGAATGGTTACAATTAGAATGGACATTAGGAATTTTGTAATCCCACCCTCTCATTTGACTGATGAGAAACCTGATGGGCAAAGAAGGGAAATGACTTATAGCCGCCTGTAAGAAATAAGTTAGAGATGCAAGCAGGAGTCAGGTTTTTTTTGTTCTCATCGTGCCTTTTCTTTCTTGGGACTTTATTCAATATTTGTCCAGGATGTCTACAGAAAAGAAGCTTTCTTGGATCACAGATGATTACTTCACCATAGATTATTATTCAAAGAAGAAAAATACAAGAAAATCTTAGTTAAATTTGGATTTTTTTTTAATCCCTGACATTTTAAGGTTTCTCCCCCTTCCTTTTAGGGATCTTCTAGGCATCAGCTAGTGAGGGGAACAAGCAGTTGCCTTGAGCTTTGTGCTCTGGGTGTAGATGGTGAGGACTCCTGCTGAGCCTGGAATGGGAAGGACTTACATCTCCAGCCGCTGCTGAGGGACTCCTGAGCTCATGTGTGTTTTCCACTCAGTCTTTTAGAACATGTGTACTAATTGACACCTACCACAGCATATAAAATATGTATGTCAGACTAATGGTTTAAAAAAAAAAAAAAAAGACACTGGTGAACCCACCATCACACTTAGAAAAGTGTGCTCACTTTTAAACTCATCTTCTCTTGCATTCCCTAGAAATGGCTGGCTTCCTTAGCTCCATCTTTTTTGGGTTTTTTTTTTTCCTTGTTTTCTTTCTATATAATGTTATGGACTAAACCTGTGCACATATCCTCTATTTTTAAGATGGCCATGACTCAACAGTCTCTAATTTTTTAACTTCATTCCTCAAATAGAGTGATTTTTCAAGATTGTCATCAATGCTTTTCCAGTCAGTCTCACTGTTGGCCTTTCTGGCAGTGTCTGCAGGTGACAGCCAGATCCTCATCTGCAGGACTGCCTTCTCCCCAGTGCCCCATTTTCAGCTGCCTGGTAGACCGTTCCACTTGGACTTGGTGCGGTTACGTCAAGGGCAGGGTCAAAGAGAACAAAAGAAATCTTTCCCCTTTGACCACCAACCTAATTTATGAAAATCTTTTTAATCTTGAACAAACCTCTGAGGAATAATTTGTGTACCTTCCCTGTATTTATTGCATCATCCATACTTTAATTTCTTGCGATTTGATCTCTGGCTATGTTGCTGAATCTATAGTCTCCCAAGTTATCAATGAGTTGGGTTTTTCTACCTTTATGCGCCTTGCCTCCATGCACATCCTTAGTACTTCTCTGCAATGTTTTACATTGTTGGTCAATTCCTGTTTGTTTTTGGAAATGTACTTCTCTCTTAGTCTATGAAATACAGCTAAAGTGTGGTTTTTGGGGTTTTTTTTTTTTTGCCTTTTTTCTCCCTTTTCCCATCCTTTTTTTTTTTTAATTTTTTTTTTACATTTATTTATTTTTGAGAAACAGAGTGAGACAAAGCATGAGCAGGGGAGGGGCAGAGAGAGAAGGAGACACAGACTCCAGGCTCCAGGCTCTGAGCTGTCAGCACAGAGCCCGACGCAGGGCTCGAACCCACGAACCGTGAGATCATGACCTGAGTTGAAGTCGGACGCTCAACCGACTGAGCCACCCAGGCACCCCGATTCCCATCCTTTTTTTAAGGTTAATTTGTTTTTGAGAGAGAGAGAAAAAAAAAAATTCCAAGCAGGCTCCATACCACCAGCACAGATCCCGATGCAGGGCTCAAAAGCCACCATCTGTGAGATCATGACCTGAGCCCAAGTCAGATGCTTGACCTGAGCCATCCAGGCGCCCCATTTCCCTCCTTTTTTGAATGGCCTCTTTTGTTTTTCTTTAATCTTCAAATGCAGTGATTTGCAAGTCTGTCATAATCCTTCTCTGGTTGGTCTTCCCGTTCCTTTCCTGGGCAGTGTCTCTGCACATGACCACCAGATCCTCCTCTCCAGGCCTGATTCCTTTCTTGAGGCCACCTTCATTTTCCACTGCTGGTGGACAGCTCCGCTTAGACCTCTTGCACAACGTGAGGGAAGGCTGCATCCTTCCTCTAGGAATATAGGGTCCTTTGACACAAAAATCAAGGAGGAAAAGCTTAATGTATACTATATTAAATGGCAGTCCAGCCCATTACTCACAGATTTTGTAATTTTCAAGGAAGGTATTTCTTTTTAGAAATGCTGTACATCTACGTTACTGGATTAACATGACTTCTCTAAAGCATTTCCTTTCATACTGAATTATGGGTACCAATTTCTATATTTATAGACTGAGGAGGAATTAATATCTTTATAGCTTTCTGAACAAAATTTATCAGCTAGTCCCATGACCCATGAACTTTAATACACTAACTTCCTTGATTTTGAGTCAGGTGGAGACTTGCACCTGAGCATTTTGGCTTCTTTCACTAAAGAAGACAGTTTTAGGACAATGATTATATCCCCTAAGTTAAAGTTTGGGATATTTATAAATAGTTTTAATTCACATTTCAAATTGACCCTATGGAGGAACAATGCAGATTTAAACTAAAATACAGAACTGTGCTTTTCTTGAAAATTTTTTCTTATCACATGAATAAGTAAAAGGATTTCCTTGCTATGCATTATCCGATGTTTAAATTTTTTAAATATTGGTCTCAAAATCTCATTTCATTATATGTGTTCTTATAGTTTCACTTTTACTGTAGTTGCTGCTTTTTTTTTTGTCCCTAAACTAGGTGCAGGTTTTAGGGCCTGAGGCTTAGTTTTTGGTAATTTTGCTACAAAATTTCAAATACAAAAAATAGTATGAGTACTAGGAAAAATCACAAAAGTTACAAATTTGAAAGAGCTGGCAAATACCACAACCATCCCAAAGTCCCCCCAAAATCCATTTTTATTAACTGATTGACCTACCTCTGTAATACTTTTTTCCCCTTTATATTTTGACTGCTTGCCGACAGATTGCCTTTCCTAAATCATTGATTTTTATAATATTTTCATAACAAGATTAAAAGGATAATTCAGTCTTTTTTGTAGTATGTTTGAGCAAGATTTCTTGATGGTACTGATATTAGGGTTTATATCATGTGACCTCTCATACAAATGTACTTTCTGGTTATAGGAGTGCTACAGGTTTGAGCCCTAAAATAAGAATTATGATAAATTCTATTTCCTGTGATTCCTAGAAACACAACTTATTTATTTTTTTATAATAGTAGTTGCCAAAGTGTCTATTCCATAGTTACCTTTGACTTGGTGTTTATGAGAACTAGATTCTGAGCTTTCAGGGTTCCATATCTAAATATGAGAAGAATTTTCTAAAAAGTAGCTTCCTGCTTCACTACATCTCAAAGCTTGCTTCCTTCACTGCACAGGAACTTCAGTGCCAAAGGCTGTGGTCTCATAACTGAGTCCCTGCAGGTGGGAGTGGGCACAAAGTATTCTTGGAAGTCATTTCTACATGGACACACCTCCTAATAACTATACATGGAAGTCAAGTAACCATATGGTACCTTATAGACAATATAAATATGTCCCGCTCAACCCAAACAAAATGTGATTCTACTTAAACTTCTCCATAGCTGGATCCCCCAAATGTCTGTGGATACTCCAATACTACCGACATGAGGAAGGTGTGTTCGAGAGTCAGAGTAGAGAGACTGTTACCTTAGTTAAGGTAAGGTAACTAGGGTAACTGTGGATGAGCTACCTTATCTTAGTAAATCTCATAGATTTTAATAAAATATATGATTACCTGATTCAGTTGGTAAAGCCCTTTCCTGGCCCTGAGGAAATGAGAGTCTGGAAGCTTCCCCAACTTAAGTCATAGTACATTTGCCCCTATTTAGCATTAAATGTACGTGATGATTCCTAAAAAGTGTTAGCTTTCTGAATCTTAGCTACTTTAATTCTTTTTATGATGTAGTGCTCTTTGAGATTTAATCTTTAAATTTGTGTTTTAAAGTAAAAATACAGAGAGAGAAATCTCTCTCAATTTAAAATTGAATTAAAAAAAAAAAAAAACACCAGATTTGCTGTACAGAAATTTACTTAAAGGGCATAGTTTTGTGTAATCATTCAATAAGTATGCCACACGAGATTTGCTATGGGCATTACCTATCTATGCAGAGAGGGTTAGGGGAGAGAAGGTTTTTAATCACAGAGAACACTTGTCTACCAGTTGTCACATGCCATGTGCTGCTCCCAGTGCATTTCACGTGTCACCATTTGTAATTCTGGCAGAATTGCACACTGGACAAACTGAATGCCCTCCCGTTAGGAATCTCAAGAAATGCTTGGGGCGCCTGGGTGGCGCAGTCGGTTAAGCATCCGACTTCAGCTCAGGTCCCGATCTCGTGGGATCTCGCGATCTCGCGGTCCGTGAGTTCGAGCCCCGCGTCGGGCTCGCGTCAGGCTCTGGGCTGATGGCTCGGAGCCTGGAGCCTGTTTCCGATTCTGTGTCTCCCTCTCTCTCTGCCCCTCCCCCGTTCATGCTCTGTCTCTCTCTGTCCCAAAAATAAATAAACGTTGAAAAAAAAATTTAAAAAAAAAATCTCAAGAAATGCTAGACAAAATATAACAAATCTTAATGCATGATGGAACTTGTAAGGATGTAAAGGAAGTCTTGCTAAAAATGAGGAGACTAAAAGCCAGGAGGTGAGAATAAGGGAGGGTGCTATGTTACCTTTGTAGACCATTGACATTGAGGTTTTAATACTCGTGTGGAGTTAGAAATGAGACCATGGAAACAGCCACCCCTCCATAAAAGAGGGACTCTCAAAAGGGAGTATTCTGTATTCTTTGGGAGTGAGTGGTCTAAAGAGTCTTCCCATTAGTACAGGAAAGCAAAAGGAAATTTATCTGTCTTAATTTGAGTTTTGGGTAGGGGAAAAAAGGTCTTCCTAGAAGAACTTGAGTTCATGTACTTGATTTCCTGTGAGTTCAGGATTTATAATTCCCATGTTCCATAAGCCAAAGGCTAAGAAATTAATTCCCAAATTAGTTTTGTGCTAGTAATAGCCCTGGGACAAATCCCAGAACAAAAATCTACTCTGAAGGGAGTCTTTTTGAGATATTAGGAAATCAATAAATAGCTCTCCTTTCTTCTTCTCCCTAAATTGGGACCTGACTGAATTATTGAGTCAAGCGGCTCATAGTCAGAATTTCACTTCTATTCCTGATAAATCTGGTTGGGCAAGGTGCAGTATGAGCTTACACATACTTTGCCATCTGACCTGATCAGCGTCTTCATTGAGCTCAACTTCGCAGGTACAGGTCACCCACATGGGACAGACCAAAGATTGTGTATGGTCTGGCAGTTATCCATGTCACTATGTAATGACAGAACAATTCACTAGTAACATATAATGATTCTAAAGTTTCATGCATTTGATAGGATAGCCTCACAATGTATTAAAAAATCACATGAGGAAACTGACAAATTCACAATCATAGAAGAAAGCTTTGACTTCCATTTCTTTGTAATTGATACCCTAAGTTGACCAGCGTTGGAAACGATGTAGAAGGTACAACAACACAATAATCTTGATCTTGGGACAACAATCTCAATAATATTGACACAAAGTAGAATGTTGTACCAAAAATTAAAGAGTATTTGTTCTATTGGTACGTGAAAGCCAGTAAGCTGTAGGTGGCAAATTAAAGGCCGCACATGCTGTATATAACCTGGAGACTGTGTCCTCTACCCTTGCATAGAGAAAGTCTTGAATACGGGAAAGACGACCTTTACAGAAATGGTATAGTATTATTTATAATACCAAAAAAAAATCTAAATATCTGTGAGAAGACCAGGTAAGTTAATTCTGTTGTGTTCATACAAGGAATACTAAATATTGTTTAAAAAGATTGGAATAGAGTCACATAACCCAAAATGGGGAGGTCTCATAAACGTGAGTGACAACCAAATTGTAGAATAATCTACTCAGCATAGGGAGATCTATGTGAATTGTAAAATGTAAAAAAAAAAAATACTGTTTATGGATATATATATATATATATATATATATATATATATAAATAGAAGAGGATGCTGGATTTTATAAACAGTATTAGGATATTTTTTTCCTGTTCATTTTTTTAAAGTGTTTACTTACATTCCAGTTAGTTAACATACAGTACAGTATTAATTTCTGGTGTACAATATAGTGATTCAACACTTCACAACAGTATTGGGATATGAAGATATTATTTTCCGTGGTGGGGTAAACCTGGGGCAAGCGAGGATAACAGGTTTTACCATGGTGCTTTAACTGTGTTTGAAATTTTGTTTGTTTCTAAAAGCTCTGGAGTAACACTAAACATAATTTCAAGATTTTACAAATCTCCGTGAAACCACAAAGACCTCTATAGATCAGCTATGTAAAAAAGTCTGCATACCACTGGAACTCAGATTGTGTGTCAAGACACTCGCAGTTTGGTTCACGATGTGTCCTTGGAGTACAGTGCCCTTTCTGACCTACTGTAGTGTGCTCCTGCCTGAAGACTCATTTTGGATAACATCGTTTTCCATGAAAGCTGCTCTGATGTACCCTAATGCCAATCAATATTAACCTTCCTAAGTGTTCCCTCAGCATTTTGCTATTCC
Source organism: Herpailurus yagouaroundi (assembly GCF_014898765.1). Taxonomy (NCBI): domain Eukaryota; kingdom Metazoa; phylum Chordata; class Mammalia; order Carnivora; family Felidae; genus Herpailurus; species Herpailurus yagouaroundi. The sequence goes on along the minus strand of NW_024412417.1, from coordinate 28,244,419 downwards.
TCTATTACGTCCCTTATGGTCTGCGTGGTTGCATATCACTATGATGTGTGTGTGTTACTAGATTGTGAATTTCTTGAGGACAAACCTGGGGTCTATATTATCCCTAGCTATTAACGTCTTTATACTTACTAGGCTCTGAAAATAACATTAACCAGCTTTATTGACAGTTTCAATTCGACGATTGTTGTACTCTAAAAACTATTCTTTGGTGACAGCCAGAGACACGCACACATACGCATCACTCGCCAGTTGGCAAAGGTAAGTCCTAGGGATGGCCAAATACTGTGACACATGGATGGTATTTACTAGGGAGTCTTAGTCATTCCTGCCACCTAAGTCTTGAAGAAAATCACACAGCATCTGTAACTCCTTTCACCTCACCATGGCCTTATCAGCAATTCTAGAAGATCATGCTTGGGGGCATGGGAGTGACATTCTCGGCTATAGAATGTAAAGGAACAAATGTTGCATCTTGGAGAATATCAAAGAAAAAATACTCTAATTGGAATAGTTTTCCATTAAAAAAAATTTAATGTTCATTTTTGAGAGCAAGCGAGAGAGAGTGTACAGGTGGGGGAGGGGCAGAAAGAGAAGGAGACACAGAATCTAAAACAGGTTCCAGGCTCTGAGCTGTCAGCACAGAGGCCCACGCTGGGCTCAAACTCACAAACCATGAGATCATGACCTGAGCCAAAGTCGGACACTTTACCAACTGAGCCACCCAGGCGCCCTGGAATTGTTTTCCATGTAAACATTTAGCCTTTCCTTATAAAGTGATTGGTAGGTAGATTTTGCCCCACTCCCCATTTTAAAGATGAGAATACAGATGAGCTTAACAGCAAGGACTCCAAATTTAAATTCTTAGGCCTCTTGCTCAGTGTTCTGTCCATAGTTCTTTTACGCTGACCTTTTCTAGTTTCCCATTCTCGGGGTATGATTTCTTCCTTTTCTTCTAAACCAGTGTAGAAATAACTAATGACTAAGGTGTTCGTTGGAAGTCACCAAATATCAGGGACTGGTGATTGTGCCCCCAAATCATTTAAAAAACTCTACTAGTGAGCTGACACAGTGCTCAAGGATCCCATCATACCTTTTACCCAATTTCATGCTGCAGTGAGAAAGCCGCCTCATTGGTTGTGATTAGGCTACTTACAGTATAACTGACATTTTCCTATGGTTTGTTTCTGTTCAGGAAAAGTAATGATAAACACATGGGAGAGCCAGGAACCGGTCTGGACTTCATTGGCACTCTGTTATTTAGTGGCAATGGGGAGATGTACAATGTGATTTACAGAGTAGAAGAGACCTCTTATTTAAACTTTATAGTATTAATATTTTTGAATATTGATTTGGTTGTCAACATGAGCTGTAGAATTCATTCATTTGTTTGATTTGTTAACAAAAGGCTTTATATCTAACATCTCTGTGATTGTGCAGAGGAAGACAAGTTTGTTGTATGTATATCAGTAATACAGAGTGAGGCGCTGGAAGAAATCTGGGCGGCTTCCCTAGGGTTGAGCAAATGAAAAGGAGGAGGAGGACTGTTTTGGGGAAATTTTAGTATATGCCTTCTGGCACCCACTCAAACTGTGAAAGTTGGGTAAGAATATCTGAGTTGTTCTATCAGTGATTTAAACAAAACAAAGAATGGAAACCAAGTGTAAAGATAAACAACATCAGGAAAGGAATTCTTCAGTGTGTACCCGGAGAAAGTTGTAATGGAAACTAATGTATAATTACTTACGTGTGGAGCTACTGTGTTGCTTATTTTGCTTTATTCTCACATTTGCTGTGTTAACAAACAACAGATGAGTGTTAGCTCTTTTGTAGTTATTGAATTACCGGTTATTTGTCTCCCAGATTCCTGATTGGTCATCCCAAGGTGTCACCATTCTCCTGCAGATGCACAGACGTGGAAAAATACGGTTATTAACTAATCTGAGTTCTCCGGAGAAACAGAGCCAAAAGGATATATAGATAGGGATCTAGCTCTGTGTGTTTTGGCTATGTGTCGAGAGACTAGTTCACGAAGTAGCTCGTGTGATTGTGGGGCTGGCAAGTTTGAAATCCACAGGGCAAGGGGCAGGCTGGAAACTCAGTCGTGACTTAAATGTTGAAGTTTTGAGATAGCATTCCTTCTTTGGGAAGCCTCAGTCTTTGTTCCTAAGACCTTTAACTGATTGCATGAGGCCCACTTGCGCTATGGAGGGTGTTTTATTAGGGTTCTCCAAAGAAACAGAACCAATAAGGATGTGTATGTAAGATTACGGAGGCTGAGCAGTCTCAAAATATATGCAGTCAGCAACAAACTGGAGACCCAAGAGAGCTGCTGGTATAGTTCCAGTCCAAAAGCCAGCAGGCCCAGCACCCAAGAAGAGCCAGTATTTTACTTGGAGTCCAAAGGCAGGGGGACACACACACACACACACACACACACACACACACACACACACTGCTGTCTCAACTCAAAGCAGTCAAGTGGAAAAGGTTCCCTTTTACTCAGGAGGTCAGCTTTTTTTGTCTATTCAGGTCTGCAGTTGTTGGCCCACTTTGGGGAGTGCAGTCTACTTTACTCAGTCTATGGATTAAAAAGTTATTCTCATCAAAAACACCCTCCCAGATGTGGGTGGCATCCATGGCCCAGTCAAGTTGTCACACAAAATTAACCATCATGGAGGAGAATCTACTGAAAGTCAACTGATTGAGTGTTTAAAAAAAAAAAAAAAATACTGTCACAGTAACATGTAGATGAGTATCTGACCAAATGATTGGGCACGTAGCCTAGTCGACACATACAATTAATCATCACCTAAGGTGTACTTAACATTCTTTTCGTTATAAAAGTACTGTGACCACATTATAAGTTATTAAGAAGGAGAAAAAGTAATATATCCATTACCCCACCAGAACTTTGTATTTTCTTTGTCTTTTTGGTAAAAGGGTACATTTTAAAGTACCTTGAAAATATTTGCAATACGGTTTTAGATGCTTGAAAGCTTTTATCTCTCATGTTTGTTTCAGTAGTCAGCGCAAAAACACTGTAATGGGAGCTGGGGCTCGGGGTGCCTGTCCCATCCCTACCACTACTGGTTTTATCAGTTAAGAAAGAAACAGAATTCTCCTAAGCCTTGGTTTCCTTATCTGTTCATTAACAGTTTGGGCTTGGCAATCTCCAGTGACCTTTACAGCTTGAATATCTTACTAACCCACGATTTCTTAAAGTGGGGTAAATGTGCCACTGTTACTCTCGGCTGGAGGACTGGAGGTCCTATACAGATGAGAATGCTTATTCAGTAATTAGTGTTTGCTGTATTTGAACAAAAACTACTTAGCACACAAAACCATGGCTTCCTCATTGTTCCTCAGGACAGGGTGAAAACTAGCAAAGGGAAGCATTTTATTTATTTATTTATTTATTTATTTTCAACATTTATTTATTTTTGGGACAGAGAGAGACAGAGCATGAACGGGGGAGGGGCAGAGAGAGAGGGAGACACAGAATCGGAAACAGGCTCCAGGCTCTGAGCCATCAGCCCAGAGCCTGATGCGGGGCTCGAACTCCCGGACCGCGAGATCGTGACCTGGCTGAAGTCGGACGCTTAACCGACTGCGCCACCCAGGCGCCCCAAAGGGAGGCATTTTAAAGAAAAATATTAAGAAAACACATGTTTTAGACCAATATGGAAAACCATTACAAATGAGTTTGGACTGTATGTTAATCTGTGAGTCTACCTTGTACTTAATGTGCTTTCTGCTGCTTTTCCACAGACCCATCAAGACCAGAGTTCTCTTAGCAGAAGGTGGTACAGATGTTCGTTTCACATCTTGCTCAACCTGTGCTGAGTACAACGTGTGCCAAATACTGGCCAGGGGCAAGGATCCTTGGGTAAATGCAGTGTGGCTATATTTGGCCCTTAGTACCTTAGAGTCTCGTGGGGCATCAGAAGTGATGATGACTCACAACCCAGTATCCTATCTGCAGTAATAGAAGTGTGAGTAGGGACCATTTCGGGGGTGATAGAGGAAAGGACACCCTGCCTTCGGGAGGCCAGGTAAAGCCTGAGTATAGTCATTCTTAACGTGGCTGACAAATTGGAGGTGAGCATTCTACATAAAAGGAATAGGATGTCCAGAGGCCTTCAAGAGACTCTTCGGTGTTTTCAGATATTTATTTTGATACAGAACGTGCCTAATACAGAAAGAGCTCTCTCCTCAGTTCCTGGTGGCAAGCCTGAGCTAATCTTTCAGCATTCACGGATTAGATTCTGGAATATGTGCCATCTCTTGCTTATCTGTTACCTGACTTGAGGCTTCTGTTTTTTTATTCTTGAAAAAGTCTCAAGCAGAAGTCTACATGCCCTATGAATATGCTTTTTCAATATGGCCTCTGTCATTTAAAGAAAAAAAAAAGGCAAGAGAAGAAAAATGATTTTTGGTGATCTTGGATGAGGAAAAACTTTGTATCCCTGATGACATGGCTGAGTTTGGTTTTGTGTTTGCTGGGAGCCTACTGTAAAGCAAACCGATGTGGCCTTCTGTTCTGTTCCACGTGCCAGGAGCTTGCTGGGCTGGGTTCCCACTGAGTCTGTGTAATGCATTCCTTCTGTCCCACCCCATATTGCAGATCTGCCGAGGCTGACATCATCACCTTGGATAATAAAGCCATTCCCAAATGTATTACAAGTGGAACTGCCTTAAAGGAGGCCTAGGGGTGGGGGTGCAGAGGGGCTTGCCAATTAGCTCAAAGTTGTAATTTCATTTGCCTTCTTTTAAAAAAAGTCCTCTGTAGAAAGAGCAATTACACGTTTAAATTTGAAGTGTTTTACAAGGCTAATTTATTGCTCCATTGCTGTCTGCCCCGCAAGCGGGTCTGTTCATCTGTTCTTTTGGCAGCCTGCCGGACCGAAGTTTGCTCGCCCTCCCGGTGGGCCTCATCAGGGCACCTTGGGAACTGGTGGGGATCGTATGGACTAAGCGGGTGCGGGCTGCTGGGGGGAATTGTTTGATGCGGTGTTACTCTGGTTGGGAGCAGAGTTGTGCAGTGTTCCTCTTTCTCGGCCAGGGCTGGGGTTTACAGAACCTTTCCCCGTTCCAACCCCTTGCTTTCACAGCTAAATGCTGCTGGTTACTGGTAAAGCCCTATCTTAAACCTTACTTAGTCCAGGAGTTTTCCCTGACCCACCCAAGGCATGGGTGAGTCCCCTTGTTACATTCTCAGACAGCACCCTGTGTTTCTCCCTCAACATACTTGTTGGCAGTTCCTTTCCTGTCCCCTCGCTGCATTGCAGGCTGTGAAGGCAGGGACGATGGCATTTCTCGAGACCTTGCTTCGTGCCAGACCTTGTTCTCAGCTTTTCCATGTCTACAGTGTAGGTCGAGATCCAGTCCTGGAGCTGCGTGGCTCA